>NC_088203.1:8179582-8482886 GCF_037126465.1 Ornithodoros turicata | reverse complement strand
ATGCCGGAGGCCGCCATTAGATACCCCATTGTTACCAGACGTTGGTGGATTGTAGCGCGCTAAAGATCCAGTTGAAGCACAATCCAAGCCAGGCTAAGTCACCGAAGGAGAAATGGACGACTGCAGCGCCTGCGGCGCCTGGTACGACAGGTACGCTACGTGGTGCACGCAGCCGTGCACTAGATCCTTCCGACCGCTCAACACGTTTAAAAACGGGACCAAAAAGCGAAACACGACAGAGAAAGTTGTTATACGCGTTTTATTTGGACATATAACGACTAGATTCATTCGCAGAAACAACAAAAACATTTTGCCGCTAAACTTAGCGCGCTGAAGTGATCCGGAACGGCAACAGTGGGGTATCTAGTGGCGGCCTTCTTCGTTGCACGCTTTTCCGAGGTGAGTTTGGGGGACCTGGCGACTTCCCTTTGCGTCATTTTCACAGGAAGTTGCAAACCACCCAATCCTGACCCTACAAGTCGGCTGCGTCACGGTGGAATCACCGTCACCGTCGAGTCATTCTCGGGCAAATACATCAGTGTTGCTCGACGAATATTGGAGATTACTTCCCACCAGACGTCGCCCCAAGGCCTGTTGCTACCGCAAATTTGCTAGCACGTTAAAAATGTTAAGAACGTTTTAGAACCCGTTGCACTACCATAACCCAGGTGACGAATTTCCCTGTTCACCACCACCACCATCATCATCGTCATCATCATCATCATCATCATCAGTATACTTGTTGTTGCTGCTGCACTGGACTTACGAAACAAGAATCTGTTAACCTGTGCCGTTATCTGTTAATCGCTGTTGCAGTGAAGTTTGCACAGCGCCACTTCGGGCCCAAGCGGCCGCAGATCTCAACAGTCGGTCGTTTCATCCGCGGGTTTTGCATGGTGTTTCAAACGGTATGATGCCAAGGAAGCTACAAAACCTGTAGGAAATCCACAAAAAAAAAAAAAGCGGCGCTTCTTGAAAAGTGCGAACAACTCGAGACCGTCTATTTGAAAGTGCCGCGTACTCTGCTAAACTACCGAGTGTTGCACAATTTGGGGCGCTGACGTTCGTTGCTGCTCACTCGCGCCACCTGGCCCAGAGCAACAGCGCCTGTCGGCTACTGTGAGGTTACTTCTATAACGAAGTCTAATGATAAAGAAGTCTCTAGAAGGCCCATTGCGTTGCGTTAGCCCCTGACACTTCCACGGGGGAAGTTCACGAATGACTTTAATTATCTCGATTGCATAAGCAATATATTGATGGCTTGTCCTCTCCAGAGATTCCGTTTGCAAATATAATCACACCCCTTAACCAGTTTAGAATCCCGAACCATTATCACTGTAATAACTCTGCAGACAATAGCCGTTGACGAGAGACAGTTCAACGCACCCACCTATCGCTGCACAAAGAAAGACAGTTCTTATGTACGTGGCGGTAATCATTCCTATGTGACAATTAACTTGATCTTAAATTAATCTTGACGAAGCACGCCATCAGTTCCAGGTTGCTCCAGGGATGCCTAAGGGATTCCTTGATTAATGTGCCGCGTAACTGGGTGCTCCAAGATTCCTTTTTAATGGGCTTGGCTTTTGTGCAACGGAATAGACACCGATCTATTGAAGGAGTTGAAAGGAGCTGTTTGCGCCGATTCGTCTGACAGGGCGGCCAGAGAAGTTAATACGAAGGGCAACGTTCGTAAAGGCCAAGGGCAGTTCCTGGGACTAACAGTGGACAAGCCATCCTGGAGACCGGATCATCCAAAGGGGGTTAATGTGTTCCGATCCATTACGGTGCGCGCGGTTGACGGTTGAAAGGTGTCGAAGTGTTTGATGACCATTAACAAACGATGCTTCTGCAAGGAGTCACTGATGGGTTAAAATTGCTGAAGAGGGAGGTGCAGTTCTCTTTGTTTGTGGTCGAATACGAAAGGCAGTGAGAAGCAGCAGGTTCAAAGGCAGATAATACACTCCGGCCAGGTGTGTGATCTCTGCGCGGTTCCCAGTTCCTGCTCAGGGAGTTCTGTACAGAGACAAGCTTTTCTAACAGGTGGAAGACACTGGAACAGTTTAAACTGTAGCGATCATAAAAAAATAATTTGATGTTTCTCTATTTTTAACTTACCCCGTCACAAAAGTAAATTTGTAGCTTTTAGCATTATCCGGTAATTCTTTTGTGCCTTCCTCAACAGACACTTCTAAACAAAATTTTAAAATCTGACCCTTTTAGTATAATGACGTCATCTGTTCTTGTCCCACGAGCTCGCGTAGTTAAGGGGAACGTCGAACAACTATACGGTATCTCTACTGACATGTCTTTGTCAGCCTACAAAGGCTCAGTGTTCCAACGAGACGAGACGACGTTTTCTCATCACTGGAAGCTTATGGAGATGTCACGAAGACATCAAATATAGGATAACGATCGAAGTACGGTGTTACATTGGTTACAGGTATATGTGCCGTGCTTGTACTTTCTGCTTCTTCATTGCACTAAGGAGCAACGTGGAGTGGTCTTTCGTACACGTTCGCGATGAAATTGGCATTTTGTGAACACCGTTCGCATGTTATCGTAAATACATTTTATTGATAATGCGCACTAGACTTGTATGAACTTGCAAACTATTGGGGGTCAGGGAGGGTCTGCAGTGTAAAAAAGCAACGGTATGCCCGCTCTTGAAAGCAGCAGGGCCAATCCATACACTCTACGAAGAAGAAGAAAAAAAAAAGAGATAGAGAGAAAAAAAGAAAAAGAAAACAGTACGTTGGGGAGAAAATGCAGCCCTCAGTCACATAAATTGTAATTACTCCCCGTTTTAGTCTACGGATCCTACAATTTACTCCCCAGCGTCCCTAATAGTCCCTAATAATAGTCCCTAAACTGTAGGCCTGCCTGGGTAGCTCAGTCGGTGTTGGCTTGCTGGGCTCAAGGTCGCGGGTTCGATCCCGGCCGAGGACGGTAGCAATGTGTGGGAGGTAAACATTGCTTCCAACACTACGGAAGATAGCGCTAAGTACAAACGACCACGGAGTAGATGTAGACAGGACGAGCGCGCAGTAACACTCGCCCAGTCTACATCTACTCTGTGGTCGTCTGTGCTTAGCGCTACCTTCTGTACTGCAATGCACCATCTAGCCCAACAACGTATACTGCTCAGCTACATTGCTTCCAGCACCGTGTTTCCGGCGCACGTCAAAAGAATCCCGGGAGGTCGAAATTGCGGCACGTGCAACTTGTCGTCATACACTTGGACAAACCTGACGTGTTACATCACGCACCCCCTAACCTATTGCTTACATCCACCAGCATAGTGTCTGTAAAAGCCAGTGATGGCCACTAACTATTTCTACAGTAGTTTAACCATAACTACTTCGCGATGGAGTAGTTTAACTAGCAGTTCAACTACTTTTCAGTGGAGTAGTTAAAACTAAACCTTTAACTACTGCAATGTATTTTAACTACAGCTAACGTTGCCCATCAACACCAATCCCTTGTAGTGTTCTTGGACCCCTAAATAATTACAAGCAGTGACAACGATATTTAAAATATACTCTTGTGCCTATACGTCGCTTAATTCACATACTGTCATAAGATCCATTGTCTGTCTCTTGTATATTATGCGCTGACAAAAGAGCTGCGGAAATATTTTCTATGGAGTGAAAGCTTCCGCTATGTACAACATACGAGAGGACCATGTGCGAGATTTACACTCAGGCTCCTTCGTCATAGGTCAATGTTCCACGCACAAATATGGCGGGTGCCGATTGCGCCACTGTGGACCGTAAAATACTTTCTCTTAGCCACGATGATCGATCACGTAGTCATCCTATACGGTTTCAACGCAAATTCATGGAAATGAGGCTTCACTAGACAAGCATTAAAAGCGAATATTTAGTACACATGCACGGCACAACTGCTCCGCACCTGATTGATTGATTGATTATTTAAAAGAAAACCACCTCCGCACCTCCGTTCTCATCAAACAAGTAGCTCAGGGTAAAAGTCGGAAGCACAATTGTGCCGTAAAGCTTGCGGAAAAATCGGAAGTAGTTGGCGCCTGCAATAACCTAACTACTGTAGTTAACTACTCGAAATGGTAGTTTAACTAGTAGTTGATAACTACTTTTTAACAACAATCAGGTAGTTTAACTACATGCAGTTAACGACTGGCCATCACTGGTAAAAACTGCATGGTCGCCTGCAGGGCTTACAAGTGTTCGGTCCAGGGTCAAGGTCTCTGGACCTCCGCTGCATGAAAAGGTCGGCTGTCCAGGCGGGCTAAGGTTGCCTGAAGTGCTGCCGCTGCTGCTGCTGCTGATAGCGTCGACAGGACTCTATGATATATGCAGTGCCTTCTACAGACCAGTGATGGGCAAAGTACCTCAAAATTATACTTAAAGTAAAGTACCAAGTACCTGGGGACATTAGTACTTCAAGTACAGTACAAAGTACCCAATTCCAAATGTACTTCAAGTAAAGTACAAAGTACTAGGCAAAGTACTTCAAGTATTCATCAAGTACATTGCGAATTTAATTTGTATCACTTTGCATTTCACTGTTTAGTATCTGTGTCTTGGTTTTTTGGTAAAACCTTAGCGAGCCTTCTTGACAAATCCTCTAAAGCCATAAAGGCCTAGACTGTTAAGTGCTAACCGGTGAATATGAACTTAATCAGATGACATAATTTGCAGGTACATGTAGAGAGGTAATCCGTCAGCTGTGCTGTGATTATATATTATACCCTGACTGATCCAAGATCACCCGCCCTAGTGTGGTGTTCCGGTACTAATTTTCTGCTATAACAGGCTAGGAAATTTCAAGGGGAAAAAGTAAAAGCCAACGGAGATTATATTTCTGGGCATTCCATGCTGCTTGTTGAAATACAACATGTTTAAAAAAAAGAATATGAAGAAAGTAAAAAAGGATGAATCACAATGTAAGCCATCATTTTTATAGGACTGTGATCTGCAGCAATATAATCCATGTGACCAAATAAAAAACGTAAAATGTAAAAATGAAAACCATGTGTGTCTTTCACAGTGTTCATCATGTAATGCAGTCACATATTGTGATAACAAATGATTATTAATTGCCAATGAATTAAACAATATAAAAAAGGCATATAACCCTACATTATGAGAATTGAAATGACCAAGTCATTGTGCTGCATGTCGCAGTGTCATAATGTGGCCGTGTCTTTGCGTTCCATTCGTTTTACATAATCAAAAGCGTCGATACTTTTCCAACATTTCAAGCCTCTCAACACTAAATTTGCTTCCGCAAATATGCTCTTTAACAGCACAAAAACCCTTTTTGGTAAAAGGGTCAGACTGAGACTCTTGGTACTGCATGCCACTAAAAGCGCTAAAATGACGTTTTCTTCCCGTCATTTTAGCGCTTTTAGTAGGGTGCATTTTTGATACTCTTTTGTGATTTTTGTCCAAGTTTGGGTACTTGAGTACTTGATGGGAAAGTACTCGGAAAGAGTACCTTAAGTACAGTAAAAGTACACGATTTAAAATGTACTTAAAGTAAAGTACAAGTACACAGAAATGTACTTAAAGTACTACTTGAGTACTTGGTACTTCAAGTACTGCCCATCACTGCTACAGACCCATGCGCACATGCGGCCAGTTAAGGGAATCGTCCGCTGTAGGGCACATTTAGGCGAAGCCGGTCGAACGTGGGAAACCTCCTCAGAAACGATGGCGGTAGGGTAAAATGCTTCTGGCAGTGCATCTATAGACCCCATTCGGACTATAGAACTACTCCTCTTTCTCTTGGTGTATTACATGCAAAGATGGTGCTGCAACAAGCGATTACACGAAGAGAAAACAGTTCAGACATCTTGCGCATGGGACGACTTCAACATGGACGCCGTATAGCCATGCGTTTAAGAAAGCGGAAATAAATACCGTCTATCGCACTGCCATCGTGATGACGATTCACGTTTTCATCAACGGTTTCACAGACGCCGATTAACATTTGAACCGAGATCAACGGTCCCATAACTTGAATTTAACGCTTAGCTCTGCTTCACTAAAAAGCGTCATTGTCACTGAAACATTCATCACGTCACCAACTAACGTTTGTAAAAAAAAGAATTGAGTGAACTTCCCGTTTCGGCAACCCTTAATCTCGGTTCAGCGTTAACCAGCGTTGGTGAAACCGGTCTGAACAACAAACCGCATCTGTGGAAATCGCGGAACATCGTCATGCACCGCACAAGATATGCATCCCAAAGAGCTACGTTCAAGTCTACTCTGGACCGCTTGGACAATAGTGCCATCGATATAGTCAATGTGCTGTGTGTACGGGAACCAAAGAAGACAGATACGACGTTATCAGCACTTGTCAACTTCATAGTGAGCAGTGATGGGGAATCTGTATTTTAGGACCACATTCTAGGCATGTGTCGCCGAGTTCCTCATTCCTGTTAGTTTCTCGCAATTTATTGCACTTCTAGGGGATGCAGCTACGCATGTGCACATACAGTTCGGTGACAGGGAGGGGTGATGTTTATCTATTTTTATCTTTTAATTTCTTCTTTCATTTTTTCCCCCTTTCTGTGGGGTTCATTTACGGGATCTTTGTAGGAGCAGCAGAATTCGTCAGGTGACGAATTAAATATCTATACCTTTTTTTAAATATTTATTCAAACTCAAACCACTCAACTCTCTTCTTCTTTTTCTTCTTAAGTGTTAAGAGAGGTCAGACAATACTTGACTTGCTACTCTTTAAAAAAAATGCACCCGGACGAACAAAATTCACACATCCACACACACACACACACACACACACACACACAAATAACACACACACAGGAAAATGGAAATGCGCGGAAGCACGCGTGTCCCAGGTCTCAACAACAACATAGATGAATGGATGATGATGATGATGATGTCCCAGGTCCCGCAGGTCTCAACTCTCCTCCTTCCTCTGGTTGGGCAGCCCTCAAACACACACCCGTCTTCTTTCTCGCGCGGTAGCATTTTTATGGTGGCGCCGTACTGCTCCAGTGACTTTCTAATAGTCCTTAATCGCTATGAGCGCCGCTTATGATCCTTATCCACTCTACACCCTTTTAATCTTACCCGATCGTAATCAGGTTATAGGCAGACACGCCTCGAACCTGTGTCGCCTTCGTCCATGCAGCTAGGGAAGCCCCAATTGCTACGTACCAACAAGCGCAAATTGCTGCTGCATTGCTTAGCTCTACGGAAGGCTCGATTTCACCTTATTAACGCGCCATCTGGGCATACATGTTTTTGCGCAGCGCGTGGACCGGTAACGCTGCAGCTACTTATCAGGCGCCTTTCTCCGGGCCACTGACATATTGGCCTAACACGTGACCCATTAGGGTAGACGTTTAGGCATTCCGAGGACCGCTGGTCCCTGTGCATCGAGGTTGGAGGAGGAGACATCGCAAAACCGTGGTGTGGTTCAGGAAACTTAGTTATCGAACAGGTTTGCGTTTACCCGCTAAGCTGGTTGAGTATCGGACGTGTTTTAAGTATAGCATAAATCAATAGCGTGTAAGGAAATCCGGTTTCGAGCGATTGAAATTAGTTTGAGGCATGTGTGTGTGTGTGTGTGTGTTTTGTGAGGCCCGTTCTCTTCTTGTTAACTCTGACGGATTGGTTGCGGTTTCAGCTGGGTGTGGTTAGATTTTTCTAGTTACAGGAGCAAGGCGTGGCCTCGAAGAAAGGTGGAAGATGCTCGTGAATGTAGTTACGTTTTGTAAAAAAAAAAAAAAAAAGAACTGCTGCATACTTGACACGAGTAATACCGGTATAACTAGCTGGCGTCATCCACGTGTATCTCTCGCCACGTGTAGCTGAATTGATGGAAGTGCTAAGACCGTAAAAAGAAGGAAGGGAATCCATTGTCCATACCTGAAAAGAAGGAACAAACTGTAATATACGGCAATTACAGCAATTATCCGCCACAATAGGAAAGGAACAGAGTTGTGCAGAATACCCAGTTCATTTGTCACTGGGACTGACGTTAATTTGGTGTGAGCGGAATTTATACACTGTACTGTTGAAAGCTCACTCACTTAATCTGTCAAAGTGGAAAAGTAAAATGCTCTCTTTGTCTTTGACTTTTTAGCCGATCCAAGTATGCTTGAAATAGACAGCGAAATGTTCGCGTAGGAAGCCATAAAAATATTTCCTACCGAGTCACGTGACCCGAGAGTTGGGGTTCGGCTTGAAGTTGACCGGTCCTATGAGTTGACTCTGGAGGAATCTTATATCTCAGTTCATGCCGGTGACTTGTCTGTCTGTGATAAATATATATTATCGTTAATTAGGTTTCACGATATAATGTTTCCAGTATTGTAGTTGGAGTTGGTTTAGTTGATGAGCGGTGTGCAATACTAATCGGTCAAGTAAGTCCGTACAAGCCACAGTTGCTGTTTTGAGAGAGTTTTATTATACGCTGTTATTAATCGACCAGGTGTTGTTGTAAACTAGTAACAAAAGAAATAATAGTCCGTATACGTAACATTTTCTTGCGTTATAATCAATTTCATGCAATGTCAAGCTACTGCCTTGTAGTTTCTGGTCTGCACTTTCCATGCCGTTGGTGAAACAAAACTGTTTTTCGTATTCTTATTAATTATGGGGCTACCGTTGTCCAGGCTAAACAAAAGCAACAGCTCCTAATGTCTCTTTTTGTTTTGCGTTTTGTTTTTTCGCGTGCGTGCTACTGGTACAAGTGACAACGACAAGGATTCAAAGATTCCCCTGGCTCCCTGTATTTCGTTAAGAGCATTAAAAGTATCGGAATATGAACAGGTCGGATCTAGGATTTTTCCGAGGGGGGGGGGGGTCCGCTATGGACAAGTGCGAGGTGCATGCTGGGATTGGTCCATTGAACCCTATATTCAAGTCTGGAATTGAGGGGGGTCAGGACATCCGGACCCCCCCCCCCCTAAATCCGCCCCTGAATATGAACACCACTTGAAGTCGGTGCAGTCGCCAGGACAAACAGGAAACCTTACCATGTGGGGTACTCTTATCTTCAGTGCAGCAACGACATTTTAAAATATCCATAAATTGGGATTTTTCTGGCACTAATCAGCTAGTAAGTCAAGAGAATAAAACTGAGTCCGAAGTGCACTGGAACCCAGGCTAAGTAACATTGGTATCTGTAATGAACTGTGCTACAAACAAAACAACAAATATGTCAGAATATGCACTATTTATGGAAGCGCCACGATAATAGCGGCGCTGCGGTCGATGATTTTTATCATTCGACATTTTTTTTTTCTTTGTCACATCACAATTGACAACACGATTGGGCGCATATACTGAGGCGTTGCTTCGTTATTCATGCAGCCTTGCGTTGGAGAATCTCGTCCCGGAATTCAGACTCTTTTTATCCCTAGTTCTGTAGCAGAAGCCAAATATGCGACACGACCATAAAAAGTCGACAGACCGCACCAGAGGGCGTCTCAGTTCACGACTTTATTTCAAGAGACAACTCCCCGCATTCTTGTCGGGAGTTGGCTTCTGCGATTCGTTTGTACAGAGTGCAGAGAATATAGTTGTATGCAAGCTTTGGAGTACGCACAGGAACACGCCTTCTGCAAACACTCCTCCGTGCTTCCTCGACGCCAACGACGAGTGCGTTTCTTAAGTTGAATCTCGAGTCTGATATCCGGATTGTGATGGCCCTTGAAAGTTGACACCAAGAGCGACGTATTGATGAAGACGGCAAGACCGTGGGGGAAGTGTTATTCAAGTGTAGCTGGCGGGGATTACTACCTGAGTTGGGTGTGGTGGTGGTGGTGGTGGGGGGGGGGGGGGGGGCGGGTAGCCTGTCTGTGTCGCTCTCAGAGATCGACAGTGAGCATTGGTTTCACGAGGTTGTTTATGGGACACTGGGCGACGGTTTCTGGTGACAGCAGCATTCACTCTTAAAAATGAACTTCACCGCATAGCATGCTCCTAGCCAACCATAATCTCGAATGATATCGTTATACCTGCCCTGATTTGTTGAAAACGGGGGGCGTACGCCTTTTTTGTGACACTTATGCTGTTCATAATTGTCACAAAAAAGGCGTACGCCTCCCGTTTTCAACAAATCCCGGCAGATAACGATATCATTCGAGATCATGGTTGGCTAGGAGCGTGCTATGCGGTGAAGTTCATTTTTAAGCTTTCAAGCTTACGATAATCTAGATTACTGAAATCACACCGCCAACAAAATCTTGAATACATTTTGGTTCGGCCCCAAACGCGCAAAATGCCCAGAAGCGTTGAGGAACTGCTTCCAAGCGCTGGTTAACATAGTGATATTCGCAGATGCTATTGTCTGAGCTCGCAAAGGTGCCCAGCACCATAAATGCTGGCTACTGGACATAAATCTAAAAATGGAGGAGCGTCGCGTAGCTGAATAGTTAGGATAACTGCGATCATGGATCATAATTGTCTGCTATCGATTAGCTCAGTGCCAATGCCTGAGCCCCTGGCCCTGGCAACACACTTCTTGGTCCCGTCCCTCGGCCTACCTAGTGGGCCTTCACCACAGCCCTGCTCGGCTTCCTGAAAGACTCGGGTCTTGCGGCAGCCCCCATGACTGGGCTTTCTTCTGCCATGTCGTGCCTGTGCTGCACTAACTGTTTTTCTTTTCTCTTTTCTTCTTTCTTTTTCCTTTCTTTTCTGGAATAGCAAGCCGGCATTAGCTTGGCTGACATATCCATTTTTCTTTCTTTTCATTCTATTAAACATTAATTAAACGCCCCCTCCCCACCTGAGCCCTCAGCAGTCGAACTGAAGGAGCACCCACCTTTAGAGCCAATGCTGTACTGAGCGTAAACAACCGATCTCGTTAATCATAGAAAGGGATTTCCATATAGGATACTCCGATGCACGCCGATATGCGCCGGTGATGGTTAGCTTTTGGTATGTCCGACTATGGCAGTATGGTGGTCTTACAGTTGAGCAAGTGCCCAATTCTGCGCTCACCTTGCACAGGTGTGCAGGCCTTGTACAGTTCTTGCACCAGTTGCTGACTGACGCCCACCAGCCTATTCCAGTATGCTCGCAATTGAGTTCACATCAGTATAAAGCTTCGCTGTTCTCCGCAACGACCTCTGGCCACACTGCTGGGGATAAGAAGGAGGGTCAGCACCTTTCACCACCTTTCAGCACCTCTTAGGTCACAGACCGCCCAGTATGGCTTCGCAGTTGTTAGCTCAGCGAACCGGTACGGCCGCATTTGTTGAATGTGGGACTGCACACGCTTGCGGTCAAAGCACCTATAAAGTAGCAACCGGCCCCATACACTATGTGTCACCTATAAAGACTCGTTCCTTCTCTGATAGGTAACAGTTCAAATTTTCGATAATAAACTCTTTAAAAGCAACATCTTTCCGTAATGAAAAGAAGGGAGAGGGTGCAGGCAAGCTGGTATGGACCCATGATACGGTACCGAGAGACACGGAACAACGTCCGTCCTTCCTGTTCCGTGTCCCTCGGTCCCCTCCCATGTTTCTGTAACGAGCCATGGCTCCTTTGAAATTTTCGCGTGCCCTTATACCGGGTGTTTCAGTCAAATCCCCGGGCTAAATAATTCGCGAACGGGTGCACCAATCCACGAACTTTCTTTTTTACAAGTATCTGTCCGATACCACCTACAAGCTGCACACCGTGTGAATGACTGGGAGGCGCTCATTATTAAAATAAAAATGCAAATGAGTTTCGTAAAAAAGCGTAACTTCTGAAGCAGGGCGCTGTCGGCATTAAAATGGCATTAAAATGGGTACTACCCCTTTTGAGACCTTCAATGGACACCTTTTAGAGAAAAATCTGCCACCGAAGCGGGTCATTTGTTGCAGTAATTAATTGGTTTCGGTTTACGTATTTTTGTCGCGGCTGGTCGCGGCGCAGCGCAAAAGGACGCTCTTTCACTCCCTTATCCATCAATAAATTGCGTCCTTACATTAATGAATTACACCAATGAATTACACCAATGAAATACGCCCTTTTGCGCTTCGCCGCGACCAGCCGCGACAAAAATACGTAAACCGAAACCAATTAATTATGGCTACAAATGACCCGCTTCGGTGGCAGATTTTTCTCTAAAAGGTGTCCACTGAAGGTCCCAAAAGGGGTAGTACCCATTTTAATGCCGACAGCGCCCTGCTTTAGAAGATACGCTTTTTGACGAAACTCATTTGCATTTTTATTTTAATAATGAGCGCCTCCCACTCATTCACACAGTGTGCAGCTTGTAGGTGGTATCGGACAGATACTTGTAAAAAAGAAAGTTCGTGGATTGGTGCACCCGTTCGCGAATTATTTAGCCCGGGGATTTCACTGAAACGCCCGGTATAATTCGCGGAAATTAGGGGCTCGCGAAATAAAGGTGTTTTACAGTACGGGGAGACGACAAAAGACAAACACAAACGGATATAATAGGAGATTCGTCTCGTTCCCGTTTGTGTTTGTCTTCGTGCTTATCATATCTCCCGAGACACACGAAAATGTTATCAACGACTGGGGGTGGGATTTCTGTCACGACCATTTTAACAGCTGCAGCATTCGCCGTAAACAAAGTCGCCTGACGGATAAGAAGCCGGTAACGTCATGCCCACGTCGCACAATTATCTGCCTCCAGACAGTTCTTATCTGTTGTCATCATCGCTTTCGCGCAGCCTGTGGTGCGAATAATTACGTGCATCGAACCGCCTTAATGGTGCAACCACTCCAGCCAATTACGTTGTTCCCTTTAGTGTACCGTGCTGTACATCCCAACCAATCAGCAGAGTGGAATAAAGGGCCGTTTGAATAGGAGTGTAAAAAAACATTCTCCAGACTCCGTTTTCTTCTCTTCTGCAGCCACTGTCATTGCATAATATATGAAACTGTCCGGAATATTCGTTTCGGCGCTTATCATTTTTTTTTTTAAATCAAATCTGAAAATTGGATTTTTCGTGGGCCTTTCAACATCCGGTTATCGTGTGGCACTGGCTTATCTAGGAAGGGGGGAGGGAGTCCTGGGTGTGCAACTTGTTGGGAATGGTACCTTTGATAGTGAGGGCAACGAGGGAAAATCCTCCTCTCACATGTAAAGCCCCCTTGGAACCCTCCCGAAATCTTTTTCTGGCTACGCCTCTGCTATGGTATTTCCCCCCCCCATTGTTTCCTTTTTAATGCTACATTTTTAATTTTGCTGACTAACGCCATACTGAATTGAAAAATTTGTGAGTTTCAGGGCACCGCACGCTATCGCCTGCGTACGTAAGCGATAGCGTTGGTGGTTCTGCGCACGCGCAAAACATAAAGAGAGCTGCGTGCATTGCGCAGAACCAGCACGCTATATCCCTCACGTACGCAAATGCGATAGCGTCCGATTCACTATCCATTTTTATTCATTCGTCACGGAGCAAAGGATTTTGTTGGTAACATCTCTCCAGTCTTGGAAGATGCTCACACGGGACGGTGGGTCAGTGGCGGATCTAAGGCGGGGGGGGGGGGGGGGGGCCCAAAACGTCAGTTTATACATTGGATTTCCCTCTCCCTCCTCCCCCACTGCACGCTCCAACAAAGAAACCCCCCCGAAACCGAGGGTCTGGATCCGCCCCTGCGGTGGGTTCGAATCGTGAGTTCTGATTCAATGCTGACGTATTCGTCGAAGGTAGAGCGAAAACGAAGCAGATAAGATGATGAATTGGGAGTTTCATCGCCAGGGGGGGGGGGGTTATTGCCAGAAAAAAAATAAGAAAAAAGAAATGGAAAAGGTCAGCCATGCAGCACGCCGGCTTGCTACTTCCTAAAGAAATGGAAACGAGAGAAAAGGAAATAACAAACAGATAAATCTATATAAAAATAAGAAAAATGTAGAAAGACACTCGGCTCAGAGGGAACCCAGGGGGCCCATGTCACGCAGAAAGCAGAGCACCGCTTTTGTGACTCTCCACTGGTTAGCTCGCAGCACAGGGCCAAGGAGTGTTGCGAGAGCAACGTCTGTCCGTCCGTCCGTGCACCCAAGCTGTGAGAGGTGTTGCCAGAGCACGGCCCGATGATGCTGGTCACGCTGACAGTGAGGAGATGATGACAGATATCGTCTTCTACGACGCGGCAGGGGCATGTGGGAGATGAGAGGCGGCCAGGGGCGATACTCTACCCCATATTGCTGGTGGCGATGCGTCAAATGTCAAAAAAAAAAAAAAAGATTTGAGGGCCGAGCGTTAGTGGGCTGGATTTGGCCAGGGACCAAGCAATTTTGCGAGAAGGAGGGGGTGAGAGTCCAGCTGATTAAGAGACCCTGAAAGTGCGGTCGTGGAACGAAAACAAACGTCGTGGTATGCAGAAGATGTGAATGTAGTCAGAAATAGTAGTCGTCTTTCGTTTTTGGTATCCGGTACGCTTTAATGACTGCGTTCCGCAGCTGACACGATGGAAGGTGTCCGCCTGGAGCAGTCTCCGACACTGGTACCCCTAATCGAACCTCGTTAGGCGTTACAAATCGATCAGTCCGGATAAAAAAAAAAAAAGAAAAAAGAAACATGGTTATCACGCGTTCTGGTGACGTGTTCCCTAATGAAGATACCAAATGGTAGATTAGTCGGATAACATCAACAAGTATAAGTCGATTGCGACGAGTCCTAACGATGTGTGAACTTATTATCTGCACAGGCCAGATATCTTCGAGGTATGTAAAGCAGTCGTTACAACCACCCTTTTCGTCCATGATGAGGTGGTAAGGGATAGTGGTTACAACGAGACGCTAAGTGGTTATTTTTTCTCTCTCTCTCCTCATCCCATAATCATTTATGTAGTTCTTGTTGTCTCTCTCTCTCTCTCGCCCTCTCTCACTCTCTCCTTTTTTTTTCCTGTGGCGTCGGGTAAATGAACATCACATGCACCGTAATAGAAAGACAGGTTGAAAATATCGCTTATCGGTTATTCATTAATGATTCATTAATAATTCACCGGGATGAGAAAAAAAATCCCCGGTAAGGGATGATGAATGCCGTGATATGGGTATAGCAATAAGACATCTCGCAAATTAATCAGACACTACAAAACTTGTGGCGCTTCTGAACCCACTATGTGGCTACTTGGATTTGATTGGATTGAGATTGTGGTTCCACAACTGCGTAGCCGGCTGGTCCAGATGGCTTACTGTTGACTGTGCAATGACCACTAGAGTTAGGTAGTTAGGTGGGGTAAACTTTTAAGTGACAGGAAAGAAAATGAACAGCACAACAGGTCGCATGCGTGTGCGGGCTGACTACACTCTTAAAAATGAACTTCACCACATAGCACGCTCCTAGCCAGCCACCATCCCGAATGACAACGTTCTCGCACCTGATTTGTTGAAAACGGGAGGAGGAGGCTATTTTGTGCCGTGCATAATGACACAAAATAGGCTCCTCCTCCCGTTTTCAACATATCAGGGGCGAGAACGTTGTCATTCGGGGTGATGGTTGGCTAGGAGCGTGCTATGCGGTGAAGTTCATTTTTAAGAGTGTACCCTATGGCCGCCCAATTCCACTTTCTTCCATATCTGTTGATACTTCTCAGCAGCGGAGGCAAGTCCGTAGTTGTGCGCATAAAATATGAGTTTGACTGGATCAGAAGTACCAACAGTATTATCAGTGGACAGGGAACCCAGGCTTCCGCGGCTTTGTCGTTTCGCCTACTGACCTATGGTAATGACCACGACCGCAGTCTCTGAACTTTATCTGTGACAAAGATATGCTCCTGACGCTCCTACTACAGAGTACCTTGTGGGGAACAGAAGACAATCCATCACTTCATGGCACGGCTACAGCAGGTCGTTTTGTTTTCCAGTTAGGTTCTTCCTGGCTAGAGCACTGTTTAGATTCTCATCAACGAGTCCGATAATAAACGGATCATCAAACAGAATGCACGCTGGAAATGCTTCCGATGCCGCTCGTTAACAGCTATCGGTATTGAACGCAAAAGCCGATATCCCGTTTTGGCGGTGGACGTGAAAGGGGGCCATCGAACCCAATAAAAACGTGCAGCTATGCTGTGCTACTTGGAAATGGTGCTCGATTGTGCAAACATGTTACCATGAAAAATGACTATATAAGGTCTATAACTTGAAGGTCATGAATCGATCCTGGACAACATTCGCCGTATACGCACAGGATGTATGACAGTCAATATTTCTCAATGGCGACTTCTCACGCATAGCTTGTTTGCATGTGGTGAGGAACATGCTCCTACGCTCGATTTTCCACGTTTTTCTTTTTATCCTGTTGATGACAAACTACGGTGACAACGACGGCAAGAAATGGGCTGTGGGCTGAAATCTACGTGATCCGTAAAGTATATGCTTGTGTTCCTCTGCTACACTCATCCAGAAGCTGATGCTTTAGAATTCACGGTTTTACGTCGCGAGGCATCTATGATAATCAGCGACGGTGCAGTGGTTCTTCACGGTACACCGTATATTTGACGTCCCAACCGTGTTTGAGACGGTGTACGTCTAAGCAACTTGTGCCCTGCCACCAAGTCGTTGATGTCCTCGACCGGGACCGAAGCTACCACGTTAGGATAAATAGGCGGACGCTCACCAACTGATCCACCGAGGCCGGTTATCCAGAAGCACGTTCACAGCCGCTGAAGCAACCCGTTGCTGTGCGGGTCTTCAGAACAGGTCCAGCGTTGCCGGATGGATACAACGCCGAATCGTTGGCGCTAAATCCACACTCTTAGAAATGAACTTCACCGCATAGCACGCTCCTAGCCAACCATAATCTCGAATGATATCGTTTTCTTCCCTGATTTGTTGAAAACGGGAGGCGCACGCCTTTTTTGTGACACTTATGCTGTTCATAATTGTCACGAAAAAGGCCTACGCCTACCGTTTTCAACAAATCAGGGAAGATAACGATATCATTCGAGATTATCGTTGGCTAGGAGCGTGCTATGCGGTGAAGTTCATTTCTAAGAGTGCAAGGTAATGCTGAAGACTTGGCCGAATCGAATCCCACTGCCGGCTGTGCTGCCTGAGGATGTATCCTCGGTGTTCTGACACCCACGGACCTACAGGTGCCAGTGCCATAGATCAACATACCCTGGCGTCTGTAGATCAGATCGTAACATGCCCACTTGCCAAGGCTACACTCTTAGAAATGAACTTCACCGCATAGCACGCTCCTAGCCAACCATAATCTCGAATGATATCGTTATCTGCCCGGATTTGTTGAAAACGGCAGGCGTACGCCTTTTTTGTGACAATTATGAACAGCATAAGTGTCACAAAAAAGGCGTACGTCCCCTGTTTTCAACAAATCAGGGCAGATAACGATATCGTTCGAGATTATGGTTGGCTAGGAGCGCGCTATGCGGTGAAGTTCATTTTTAAGAGTGTACGCCTGGGGTTGCCCAAGCGGGAACACTGGATTTCATCGTTCATAACTTAATTGTTGTTGTTGCCAAAGTTAAGGGTTCGAAGCTGGCCCACTCCCAGTGCGCCAACAGGTTGGTGGCTTGATATGTGTTACCCGGACACTGCCGTTCTATTCTATACAAGTTACGTACGACGTGCTCTAAGACTTCAGAGCACGTTGAGGAACCCCTAACTCGGCAAAATGAAGCCACGGACTGCGTTGATATCGAGTATGATCATATAGTTACATTGCGGTATAACTTCAGGAATTTTAAATTTAATTCGTTGTTGTTTATCACGATTATCAACAATAATTAGACCCCTTGAACCCTTTAGACTTGAATTGTGGGTCGCACCACACGTGGCGAATTTCCCCATTCATCACCGTTAATTTATCTGTTGTCAGAATCATCCCCATATCATCCTCATCATGTATCTCGCTCTCTCTCTTATCTGTTGTTGTTGATGTTGTTGTTGAACTCACGCAGCATATTAAGTGCGCGCCAACTGCTTCCAGCTGCTGAAGCACGTACGGAGGTCTTCCCTTACCTGCCAGCACACTTGTTGGTTTTAGTGTGAAGTCTCTGTTGATAAGTCGCCTACGTACATGGAATACAAAATGAAGAAGGATGACTCTGAACATACTACCCATTGTTGTGCGCACAAAAGCAAGGTGTCGCTCTTGTTTGACTTAGTCGGTGCTGCCTCAAAGAAACGATGCGTGTCGGCGCTCTCTAATGCAGGTGTGCGCACAGGGCTGAGAAGTCTGATGTGATAGATGGTTATTCGCAAATACAAACAGAGGTTATGCAAACTTCCAATCTACGACTGCATTGCAAGCTGTCTAGAGGACAAGCTCAGGTCTCCCGAGAAAAGACATCCAGAGTGAGACGGCGTCCATCAGGGGATCTTCGCTTTCGTTGCACGAATTCCCTTGGCATCTGTGCGCAATAAATTCATATCAGAGTTCATTTGATACCCGAAGCGGCATTCCGTCATATACAATATACAGGGTGTTACCCTATAAAAGTCTACCCGTGCCGCCACGCCGTATTCGCCAATTACTCAATGCAGGTGGCACATTGTGCGATCTTTATACAAAGCTCATAAGGAGATTTAATCGTGGTAAATTTCAAAGTGATTGAGTGCCGCAGCACGAAGTTATAACTCAAAACGTGCAATTCCCATAGTCAAAACAAACAAGATGGTGGCGTTGAGAAGAGCACTTGACATGCTGCTCCCCACACGACAACGTGTCGCACATCCTGCCAGCAGGATGGAACTGCAGTTTTCATTTCGTTTTCGTGTAACTGTCGTATTTTGCTCAGAAGTAAGCAACGTGAGGAACGAAAAATGCTGACGCGTACTAAGCAGACGACACCCAAAAGGGATGTCGTCTGCTAACTGAGAGGCGCCATCTTGGCTGTTTTGACTACTGGAACCTCACGTTTTGAGCTATAACTTTGCGTTACGGTGCTGAATCACTTCGATATTTACCATGATGGAATGTCCTTATGAGTTTTATACGTAGGCAACACATTGTACCGCCTGAATTGAGTAATTGGCGAGCACGGCATGCCGGCGCGGGTAGACTTTTATAGGGTAACACCCTGTAGATAACGTCAAGTAAAATCTCATCGTCAGCGTCTGTTGTTGTTGTCGAGTAAAATGCACAAAGAAGTAACTTTACCTCCGAAATGTGCTAGGATCCTTTCGTCCACTCCTTCTACCCGTTTCTTTTACTTTTCTATTGGTTTGTCCTGTTATGTAATACATCAAGTTACCATCGTCAGCTCCTGCATTACGCAATTCAGGCTTTAGTTGTGTAAGAGATCATGCATCCGCGCTCGAAGCGCGAAACCTCTCATATGCCGTGATTCCCTGCAGCCACTGGTGCTTGATTTTGAGGGATTAGCAACACCTTTCGGGTTAATGAGTCGTGTCACTTGATTGATGTTGTCTGAAAAAAAGACGTTCGAGCTATGCTGAGCATCCAGATAGGAACTACTTTCCCCCCAGCAGCAATTTTTTTCGAGCCCCGAGAACAAAATGCACGCAGCGTTAAGTGCATGGCCTTTGGCAACACTGGCAGATGGGTCTCGAGAATGTCACGGAGAGTGGGGCGTCTTGGCCATCTACAATATTCTGATAGATAATGAGATTTATGTGGCCTTGACGGAGCTTGAAGTATTGCGTCCACCATGGGCTGATGTGCTTCGCGTACCCAATCAATAGATTAATTGATTAATAAGATTAATTAAGATTAATAAGACCGTAATCAATAGATTTCAGCATATTTTGATCTTTTTTGAGTATTTCAGTAGACGGACCTAAAATCCAGTACACTCTAAGAAAAAAAGGAGTAAAAAGGGGAGTAATTGCAGTTTCTACTCCCCTAGTCTGCAATTACTCCCCATTTTAGTCCCCTAACCCAACATTTAGTCCCGACATTTACTCCCCAGGACTGCAAATTGTCACTAAACTTCGCGAATGGTCTCCTGAATGCGACAGTCTACGTAAATATGTGCCCTTGGTCAATTTGAACGACATAAGGCTGTATAACTCAGACAACGTAGCAATTTTCCAGCCACACAGAGTAAGAAACAGTTAGCGCATATTTCTTCGCAAATTGTGCCCTAGTATGGCGCAAGATTTTATATCAGTCGATATATCACGGTTGACGGTTTGCTTCAAAGTATTTTCATGCATGCGCACCAATTATGTACCTGGGACTCTTCCAACAGCGCGTGAAATGCGGTCTTCACTCTGTGACATTCATTTACTCCCGTGCATTTACTCCCGAAAGGGACTATTTTTGTGGCAATGCAATTACTCCCCAAAAGGAGTAAAAGTACTCCTTTTTTTCTTAGAGTGTAGATCTACTGAAATTTCAGTAGACCTGGCAACACTGACTGGTTAATCCATTGGTGACCCCTGGAAATGCCTCCACATACATGCGCTGAATCTCGTACGGAATGCAGAAACAATAGCTTATAGTAAGCAGTGTAATACCAAGTTACCACGGCACATGCGCTTTTGAGGATATGTTCACAAACATTTGAAATAACACGAACTATTTTCAACTCGGACGAGCCACTGTGTGGTGCGGCACGGAAATGTATTACAACGTGCCCTCTTGGCGACATCGCGGCCGACGGCCTGCTCGCCTTCTCACTTGATTTGTTCGGAATAAATTTTAATTTCAAATTTTCATTCAAATCTCACTTGCAATATTTTCGATACGATGGGTATCCTGGAATTTCGTTTGTTTGAATTGGGCGCGTTCTCGAATTAGTTCATTTTCTACACGGACGTACGGCGTTCTTCCTAATCATATTATTTTATTATATATTATATTATTATTATGTATTATTATATTATTACTTAATTTGAGAGTGATGATGTACCGTTGGTCACCATTACGCTCGTTCCTTGCTTTTCACTTATTGCATTGGCGGCCATGCATAATGTTGGATCCCATTAAATCAATTGGAAAGCAGTTTCTCATTGATACGCATTAGGCCAAGTCCTGATTCCTTCTACTGGTGCAGTCTGTAATACACAGCATGTCGGATCTCATTAAATGAATTGGAAAGCAGCGTTTCTCATTGACGCCCATTAAACCAATTCGTTGAATTGGTTCCTTACTCCGTTGTTGTGATCTTCGTCACACAGCACGGCGGAGCCCGGTTTCGCGAAGGCAGCTTCTCTTCTTCACTTCCAGTTGAGTCAAAGAGATATCGAGGGCTTTCACACGTTGAATGAATTCGCAGTCTGATTTCTCCTTGAATCTCATTAAAATTGCGGGAAGAACTCAATGAAATCGTGCCTACTATTTCCAGCAGGGACCCTGTGTCTTCAGAATCCCACCATGCTTGTGCCATTTCAATCCATCTGTCTCACTCCGTTGTTCTCATCCCGTGTCTTCAGAATCCCACCAGACTTGTGCCATTTAAATCCATGTGACCCACGCCGTTGTTCTCATCCCGTGTCTTCAGAATCCCACCAGACTTGTGCCATTTCAGTCCATGTGTCCCACGCCGTTGCTCTTATCCCGTGTCTTCAGAATCCCACCAGACTTGTGCCATTTCAATCCATCTGTCTCACGCCGTTGCTCTTATCCCGTGTCTTCAGAATCCCACCAAACTTGTGCCATTTCAATCCATGTGTCCCACGCCGTTGTTCTCATCCCGTGTCTTCAGAATCCCACCAGACTTGTGTCATTTCAATCCACGTTTCTCACCCCGTTATTCTTATCCTGTGTCTTCAGAATCCCACCAGACTTGCTCCATTTCAATCCACGTCTCCCACGCAGTTGTTCTTATCCCGAGTCTTCAGAATCCCACCAGATTTGTGCCATTTCAATCCACGTGTCCCACGCAGTTGTTCTTATCCCGTGCCTTCAGAATCCCACCAGACTTGTGCCATTTCAATCCATCTGTCCCACGCCGTTGTTCTCATCCCGTGACTTCAGAATCCCACCATACTTTTGCCATTTCAATCCATCTGTCTCACGCCGTTGTTCTCATCCTGTGTGTTCAGAATCCCACCAGACTTGTGCCATTTCAATCCATGTGTCCCACGCAGTTGCTCTTAGAGTCTTCAGAATCCCAGCAAACTTGTGCCATTTCAATCCATGTGTCCCACGCCGTTGTTCTTATCCCGTGCCTTCAGAATCCCACCAGACTTGTGCCATTTCAATCCATCTGTCCCACGCCGTTGTTCTCATCCCGTGACTTCAGAATCCCACCAGACTTGTGCCATTTCAGTCCATGTGTCCCACGCCGTTGCTCTTATCCCGTGTCTTCAGAGTCCCACCAGACTTGTGCCATTTCAATCCATCTGTCTCACGCCGTTGCTCTTATCCCGTGTCTTCAGAATCCCACCAAACTTGTGCCATTTCAATCCATGTGTCCCACGCCGTTGTTCTCATCCCGTGTCTTCAGAATCCCACCAGACTTGTGTCATTTCAATCCACGTTTCTCACCCCGTTATTCTTATCCTGTGTCTTCAGAATCCCACCAGACTTGCTCCATTTCAATCCACGTCTCCCACGCAGTTGTTCTTATCCCGAGTCTTCAGAATCCCACCAGATTTGTGCCATTTCAATCCACGTGTCCCACGCAGTTGTTCTTATCCCGTGTCTTCAGAATCCCACCAGACTTGTGCCAGTTCAATCCATGTGTCCCACGCCGTTGTTCTTATCCCGTGCCTTCACAATCCCACCAGACTTGTGCCATTTCAATCCATCTGTCCCACGCCGTTGTTCTCATCCCGTGTCTTCAGAATCCCACCAGAATTGTGCTATTTCAGTCCATGTGTGCCACGCCGTTGCTCTTATCCCGTGTCTTCAGAATCCCACCAGACTTGTGCCATTTCAATCCATGTCTCCCACGCCGTTGTTATTATCTGGTGTCTTCAGAATCCCACCAAACTTGTGTCATTTCAATCTATGTGTCCCACGCAGTTGCTCTTATCCCGTGTCTTCAGAATCCCACCAGACTTGTGCCATTTCAATCCATGTCTCCCACGCCGTTGTTCTCATCCTGTGTGTTCAGAATCCCACCAGACTTGTGCCATTTCAATCCATGTGTCCCACGCAGTTGCTCTTATCCAGAGTCTTCAGAATCCCAGCAAACTTGTGCCATTTCAATCCATGTGTCCCACGCAGTTGTTCTTATCCCGAGTCTTCAGAATCCCACCAGATTTGTGCCATTTCAATCCACGTGTCCCACGCAGTTGTTCTTATCCCGTGTCTTCAGAATCCCACCAGACTTGTGCCATTTCAATCCATGTGTCCCACGCCGTTGTTCTTATCCCGTGCCTTCACAATCCCACCAGACTTGTGCCATTTCAATCCATCTGTCCCACGCCGTTGTTCTCATCCCGTGTCTTCAGAATCCCACCAGAATTGTGCTATTTCAGTCCATGTGTGCCACGCCGTTGCTCTTATCCCGTGTCTTCAGAATCCCACCAGACTTGTGCCATTTCAATCCATGTCTCCCACGCCGTTGTTATTATCTGGTGTCTTCAGAATCCCACCAAACTTGTGTCATTTCAATCTATGTGTCCCACGCAGTTGCTCTTATCCCGTGTCTTCAGAATCCCACCAGACTTGTGCCATTTCAATCCATGTTTCCCACGCCGTTGTTCTCATCCTGTGTGTTCAGAATCCCACCAGACTTGTGCCATTTCAATCCATGTGTCCCACGCAGTTGCTCTTATCCAGAGTCTTCAGAATCCCAGCAAACTTGTGCCATTTCAATCCATGTGTCCCACGCCGTTGTTCTTATCCCGTGCCTTCAGAATCCCACCAGACTTGTGCCATTTCAATCAATCTGTCCCACGCCGTTGTTCTCATCCCATGACTTCAGAATCCCACCAGACTTGTGCTATTTCAGTCCGTGTGTCCCACGCCGTTGCTCTTATCCCGTGTCTTCAGAATCCCACCAGACTTGTGCCATTTCAATCCATGTCTCCCACGCCGTTGTCCTTATCCCGTGCCTTCAGAATCCCACCAGACTTGTGCCATTTCAGCCCATATGTCCCACGCCGTTGTTCTTATCCCGTGTCTTCAGAATCCCACCAGATTTGTGCCATTTCAATCCACGTGTCCCACGCAGTTGTTCTTATCCCGTGTCTTCAGAATCCCACCAGACTTGTGCCATTTCAATCCATGTGTCCCACGCCGTTGTTCTTATCCCGTGCCTTCACAATCCCACCAGACTTGTGCCATTTCAATCCATGTCTCCCACGCCGTTGTTCTCATCCTGTGTGTTCAGAATCCCACCAGACTTGTGCCATTTCAATCCATGTGTCCCACGCAGTTGCTCTTATCCAGAGTCTTCAGAATCCCAGCAAACTTGTGCCATTTCAATCCATGTGTCCCACGCAGTTGTTCTTATCCCGAGTCTTCAGAATCCCACCAGATTTGTGCCATTTCAATCCACGTGTCCCACGCAGTTGTTCTTATCCCGTGTCTTCAGAATCCCACCAGACTTGTGCCATTTCAATCCATGTGTCCCACGCCGTTGTTCTTATCCCGTGCCTTCACAATCCCACCAGACTTGTGCCATTTCAATCCATCTGTCCCACGCCGTTGTTCTCATCCCGTGTCTTCAGAATCCCACCAGAATTGTGCTATTTCAGTCCATGTGTGCCACGCCGTTGCTCTTATCCCGTGTCTTCAGAATCCCACCAGACTTGTGCCATTTCAATCCATGTCTCCCACGCCGTTGTTATTATCTGGTGTCTTCAGAATCCCACCAAACTTGTGTCATTTCAATCTATGTGTCCCACGCAGTTGCTCTTATCCCGTGTCTTCAGAATCCCACCAGACTTGTGCCATTTCAATCCATGTTTCCCACGCCGTTGTTCTCATCCTGTGTGTTCAGAATCCCACCAGACTTGTGCCATTTCAATCCATGTGTCCCACGCAGTTGCTCTTATCCAGAGTCTTCAGAATCCCAGCAAACTTGTGCCATTTCAATCCATGTGTCCCACGCCGTTGTTCTTATCCCGTGCCTTCAGAATCCCACCAGACTTGTGCCATTTCAATCAATCTGTCCCACGCCGTTGTTCTCATCCCATGACTTCAGAATCCCACCAGACTTGTGCTATTTCAGTCCGTGTGTCCCACGCCGTTGCTCTTATCCCGTGTCTTCAGAATCCCACCAGACTTGTGCCATTTCAATCCATGTCTCCCACGCCGTTGTCCTTATCCCGTGCCTTCAGAATCCCACCAGACTTGTGCCATTTCAGCCCATATGTCCCACGCCGTTGTTCTTATCCCGTGTCTTCAGAATCCCACCAGACTTGTGCCATTTCAATCCATGTGTCTCACGCCGTTGTTATTATCTGGTGTCTTCAGAATCCCACCAGGCTTGTGTCATTTCAATCCACGTTTCTCACGCCGTTATTCTTATCCAGTGTCTCCAGAATCCCACTCGACTTGTGTCATTTCAATTCATGTGTCTCACGCCGTTGTTATTATCTGGTGTCTTCAGAATCCCACCAGTCTTGTGTCATTTCAATCCATGTGTCCCACGCCGTTGTTCTTATCCCGTGTCTTCAGAATCCCACTCGACTTGTGTCATTTCAATTCATGTGTCTCACGCCGTTGTTATTATCTGGTGTCTTCAGAATCCCACCAGGCTTGTGTCATTTCAATCCACGTTTCTCACGCCGTTATTCTTATCCAGTGTCTCCAGAATCCCACTCGACTTGTGTCATTTCAATTCATGTGTCTCACGCCGTTGTTCTTATCCCGTGTCTTCAGAATCCCACCAGACTTGTGCCATTTCAATCCACCTGACCCACGCCGTTCTTCCATCCCGTGTCTTCAGAATCCCACCAGACTTGTGCCATTTCAATCCACGTGTCCCACGCCGTTGTTCTTATCCCGTGCCTTCAGAATCCCACCAGACTTGTGCCATTTCAATCCACCTGACCCACGCCGTTGTTCTCATCCCGTGTCTTCAGAATCCCACCAGACTTGTGCCATTTCAATCCACCTGACCCACGCCGTTCTTCCATCCCGTGTCTTCAGAATCCCACCAGACTTGTGCCATTTCAATCCACGTGTCCCACGCCGTTGTTCTTATCCCGTGCCTTCAGAATCCCACCAGACTTGTGCCATTTCAATCCACCTGACCCACGCCGTTGTTCTCATCCCGTGTCTTCAGAATCCCACCAGACTTGTGCTATTTCAGTCCATGTGTCCCACGCCGTTGCTCTTATCCCGTGTCTTCAGAATCCCACCAGACTTGTGCCATTTCAATCCATGTCTCCCACGCCGTTGTTCTTATCCCGTGCCTTCAGAATCCCACCAGACTTGTGCCATTTCAGTCCATGTGTCCCACGCCGTTGTTCTTATCCCGTGTCTTCAGAATCCCACCAGACTTGTGCCATTTCAATCCATGTGTCTCACGCCGTTGTTATTATCTGGTGTCTTCAGAATCCCACCAGACTTGTGTCATTTCAATCCACGTTTCTCACGCCGTTATTCTTATCCAGTGTCTCCAGAATCCCACTCGACTTGTGTCATTTCAATTCATATGTCTCACGCCGTTGTTATTATCTGGTGTCTTCCGAATCCCACCAGACTTGTGTCATTTCAATCCACGTTTCTCACGCCGTTATTCTTATCCAATGTCTCCAGAATCCCACTCGACTTGTGTCATTTCAATTCAGGTGTCTCAGCCGTTGTTATTATCTGGTGTCTTCAGAATCCCACCAGACTTGTGTAATTTCAATCCACGTTTCTCACGCCGTTATTCTTATCCAGTGTCTGCAGAATCCCACCCGACTTGTGTCATTTCTGTTCATGTGTCCCACGCCGTTGTTTTTATCCCGTGTCTTTAGAATCCCGCAAGACTTATGTCATTTCAAGTCTCACGCAGTATACTCCCAAAATATTGTTCCCCTACGTGACGCCGATGTATCAAATTTGTCTCATTTGAAGAAGTATGACGTCATGGGCCTAATGGCTAATCTAACCCAGGCTGCCCACGTTGCTCGTCGAACGTCGATATTCGTCGCAGGGGTGGCGGCACAAGGCTCATATTTTGTATGCACCCTCAGGCGGTCCCGCGTGGCAAAATCGCAATATTGTCCTGGCCCCACGTCACAGGGTACATCCATCTTGAGGTCACGTGACCTTGTGTATGTTCCGTTTTGGAGCCTGCCGACATTTCCTTGTCAGCAAAAGAGCGTTAGATGAACGTATTTTGCTGGTGCAAGTGCTTCTTCCTCGACGTAGTACTATATTCCTGCGAATTCTTGGGGCATTGCATCTACTGTAAGGCTCAGCACCGGCGCCGTTATCACGTCGTTGTAAGTGGCAAGTCATGAGGGTTCACATGCGCAAGCCGACCTGTTTAACTGCAAGAATATTGGATCAAGCTTGTTGGTATAGATCGGAAGACGTTAAAAAACGATGCACAAAAATGGCAGCCGCATTATCTACAAACCGCTCGGCCGCCGATCATGGGCGCCACCTCTTTTATGGTCACGTGTATGATGACATCTGCAATGACATCAGGCCAGGACGTGCCCACAATGCATTGCGTTCCTTTGGTACGCTGCCGTCCATGGAGTGATATTTGGCAGGACACCCCTGTGACATCCGTCTCCATACTGCAGCTGCTGGCTGTCTTCCAGCGTGGGATGGAGAGCACTGTTACTAGGAGACAGGTCCAAGTGACGTCACGTATTTTCGGAGAATCCGAAACTATGCGGCCTTGCGGTGTCTTTCGAGGATTCGTGGAAAAGCGCGAATATACACCTTGCGGCGTTTGTATTTTACGTGCTGTATCTTTGACAGCGGTTGATTGAGAATTAGAAATAGAATAAATTTCTTTTTGTCAGTGTTGGCACTTTAAGTTGCCTGACAAGCAACCGACCGAGTTGTTTCTCATGTGCTCAACAAATTTTCTACTCGTCACCTCAGCCCTTAAGCCAATAGTTTGAAACTTGGCTAATTGCTCGTTGCTGATTACTTAATTAGACACAGTGACAAAATACCTGCGTCTACCATCACGACAGCTAACTATATACATTCAGCTAGTTTCTTTCACGAAGAGCTCTGTTTCTTCTTTGTGTTTTCCAAAATCTTCGCGCATGCTAATCGAGGCACCCTATATAATAGTGCATAAATTGCCTGTAAACGTTTTTTGCATAATATTTCAACGCTTAATAGTCCCTGGTGCAAGATCCATCGCCTGACAATCACAAGCTGCCTGCTACGTAAACTGCTTTGGAAACGTTTGCGACCTGTGTCAACATTGCATCGTTAAGGACGTCATTATAGTCATTTTTTATGATAAGTATTCAACCCTAATGTACTGTCCCTGTTTAGTAGTTTAATACCTGGTTCTTCATACAACCAACTCGTCCAGTCGTTTCGCCCTTAAAAACTCGAAACGGGTCATTTAGGGATGACGCAAGATCGATGGTTTCACAGTGTATAATCCTGTTGGCACACGAATCGCAATTATTCAAGGCGCATGGCTACTTTGGAACCCGCCGAAAGAAAATATATGGGAATCACCCTTTGCTTATAATTCCCGGAAGGGTGGCACCGCCTCCCTGACAGATTGTCTTTATATGCTCGCACACAACCGAAATTAGCGCAGAAAATGAACAAAGTGTTTCCTTTTTAACGACGCCTTAATTGAGGGGTTTAGATTATACTACTCCATGCATATAGCTCTATAGCCTTCGGAAGCTTAATGTTTGGGTAGCGGTTTTGAAACGACAGGGGGGATTAGATGCGCCTTGGTTATGTTTATTTATTTATTTATTATGCCTTAAATGCACATAAGGGCATTACAAGCAACCAACTAACCGTGATATCGTGGTATATAGTGGAAGACGATAAAGGTTTTGTGGTGGCCATAGTCATATTGAAACGATGATGGCGATTTTAATGAAATGTTAGACTGAAGCTTCGGAAATGTAATACTCCTATTTGGAAGTGTAGGAGGAGCTAACGCGAGGTGGTTATTGAGAAACGTTCGTGCAAAGATGATGAAAATGGCGAAGCGGTCTTTTCCAGATGCAAAGCATGTAGAGAGGGAAAAGGTAATGAATGTGATTAATGCTTTTTTTCTTTTGAGTCAGAAAACAAAATCACTAAAAGGTGCAACAGTGAAGTCTTTTCAAAAGGAAAATCCTTGTTCGAGTAGTAAAGAGAAAAAGAGAAACTTCGTAGAAGCCTCATTCATAATAAGCTATTTTGAGTGCAGATATTTAACTCTTTACCGCGAAACATATTATAACCATAAAAAACCATTATAAACATATTATTTACCAACCCGCCCCCCCAACCCATAAATAAAATAGAATACCAACTATATACATCTATAAGACGTTTTTCTTGCTTTTTATCAAGATGAATGACTGACGTCGCTTTTATCCCTACCAAAGATGAAACCTTCACGACAGAGCACATACTGCAGTGACAAAGGCAAATCTAGGTTCTTTATATTCCGTGTCAGCGCCGCGAAGCAACTGGTGCTACGAGCGGCGTACAGACGTGGACAGATGGAGAGAGGATGGGGGACAGAGGGGTTAGTATGCGCCCTGGCCCGACTTCATGGGGGAACTGTGCGACATTTGTCAAGGAAGTCTTCAGAAAACCCAGGGAAAACGTCAGACAGCACAGCCGGTGATAGGATTCGAACCCATGTCACCTCCCAGTCTCGGCGTGGAAAGGGATCATCCTAACTACTATGACACGAGCTGTTTTTTTTTCTTTTCCACCTTTTATTAACAACGAGCTGGTGCAAATCTACGCGTATCTGTACAGGGGGGGATCCGCAGGGAAATTGCCGATACCCCCGGTCTTCGGACTATATAGCTGCCCAATAACGATACAATAACGCGTCGACAACGGCAACAACAGACTATCGCAAGCTACAGGAGTTTTCCTTTCGCGCACCTCTGAACACAGTTTTGCAGCAACTATAGCCAAATATTTGCTTCTGGTTGACCCACTCACTGCTCATGAGAGAAGAACCTATCGCGTAGCGGCAAAAAAAAAAAAAAAAAAGGAAAAAAAAGAAATAAATAAAATAAATAAATAAAAGAAAAAAAATCAGGGAGAATATCACGAATTCTTGAACTTTTGAAAACATACGGGTTCATGGAACTAAAAACGACACTTAGTTATACATCTCACGAACCACGTCACGGGGCAATGTGGAATAATTAATCGGTAGCCCCTCAGCTTGGGGGAGGGATATAGGTTTATTGCAAAAAAAAACAAAAAAAAAAAAGAAAGAGGAAACGGCAACGTCCATATACGCAATTGCTCGCGATAGTCAGATCCAGGGTCAGCACAGATGATACATACGTGTCATCTGCGGCGGCGGCGGTATTCCGGGGGAAAAGATCAGAATAATTAGCATAAGTTCACCGGTCTCCACATTGATCATCTCAATTTTATTCCGTGCTGTTGAACATATTTAAATGGCCATACACAGAGGCTAGGCTTATTGCCACCACTCTGATAATGATGAGGGGTTACGTGCCTACGGAGGCAGCATAGTTAAGTAGTCTGCCCATGTGAGAGACGAATGTATCTATCACTACTTACGAACAAAATGACGACGATCGCGGTACATGCAAAAATGTCATATAAGACACATAAATATAGCAGCTATTATCGCCAGGGCAGCCCAGCAGTCGCGGGGTCGTAAGAAAAATTGGAGACCAGGTGAACATAAAGAACATAATCGAGACCGGAGAAAAAAAAAAAAAAAAACGGAAGTCTGGAAAGGGGCAACGTGGTGTAAGAAGGTGAGGTACTGGTGGGTGGCCAGTGTCGATCCTGGAGTCGCTTGGCCAGAAGAGATAATAATTGCTGTCGATTATTTTCATTACCGTAGCTTTGTGAAAACGAGAAAAGAGTGGCAATTTAAGATTATATCGATAAGATTGCCTATGTCCCACGGTTCTCTGCATCCGATGTGTTGCGCCGCACAGAAGCCGAGCACATTCTCTTAAATTGGACGAGTACGGTAAATGTCCAGGTGTACTTACGTGTGGAGCATTGACGATGTAATATAGTTTGATTATTCTACATCACAATTATTTCGTGCTTGACAGAAAACGGGGAGAGAGGTGGGTAAGGGGAAAAATGTCGTAGGGGCTGCGACCCAGCGGCCCTCAGAACCCTTGGTTCTAAAACGAAACAACTGGGGACTTTGCAGGACATGGAAGATGGAAATAACGGAAATAGGCACCCAATTAATTGGAAGAGCCCAAACCACCACATGTTTAATAAATAGAACCGTTTATAGCGTATGGTCCTTACCGTGCTTAAACCGTGCTGCACTATCAAGATCGAATTTCACCGCATAGCAAGCTTAAGCTCAACCACTGCACTAAATAGTGTAGCTGATTCGAGGAAGGCGCGGTACGTACGCCTATTTCTGACAATTAGGCTACCTGAATAAGTGTCACAAAATGGCGTAGGCCTCTCGTTTTCAACGAGTCAGGGGACATAACCATATTCGAGCTGAGAACTGTGCGGTGAGAAATGCAGAGCATAACGTGTGCATTCGTTCACAAGCAGCACGGGTGCAATCTTATAAATTCAATCCTACAGAAATCCCGATACTTTCTATAGTAAATAAGAGCAATTTGCTTCCGATGTAAACACCGTGGACTTCCGTAATCGTCATGGTCGCGGACAGCGAGTGTGGCCAGACCCTTTAATCATTGCCCCCCCCCCCCCCAGACAAACCCAGACCATATACGCGGTGACGATGAACACAAATTTTTCTAAAGACATAAATGTACTAACGCGGAAGGGTGTGCCGTATCACGGAATGTATCCAAACAGGATTGTATATGGGATCCTGCTGCGGAACCACATTGTGGGAACAGGAGACAATCCATCACCTCATGGCACGACCGCGGCAAGCCATTTGGCCATCCCCGACTCTTTATCTGCGAGAGAACTATTCGGCGCCGCCGGTATGATACTAATTAAAGAGCACGACAAAAAAAAAAAAAAAAAAATGGAGGATCAAACAGAGGGCACTCTGAGTGCTTCCGTTACCACATGTTAACTGTCATCTGTATGGAACGTAAGCGCCGATATATCCTGTTTTGGTAGCAGATATGATCGAGGCGAACGAACTCGGTAGGAACGTGCATCTGCGCTGTGCTAAAGCAGTGGTATAGTTGCGGCAAGGACCATAGAAGGATGAACAAGTATCTGTCTATGAACATGAATAAGATGATGAACCAGAACACAACAGAACAGAACACAACATAGGATGAACAAGAACCATCTATCATATTTTAACGCGTAAGAACTGGTGATGCAGGCACCCTTAGGGCACCATAACCCAGTTAAACTTATCTTATCTAAGGATGAACAAAAAGCTTAAAGGACCAGTAAAATGCCCGTCCACAATTTTTTTTTTATTTTTGTCGGCGACGTTGCGAAAGGGCGACGAGTGCACGTGACGTGCAGCGCACGCGAGAGGCCCATAACCTAGAAACCCTCTACTCCTTCAAAGAGGGTGTAAGTGAACGAGGGAAGTCGATGTGACTTTGTGACGTACGCAGCACCGATAGCGGAAGGCCAATCAGGAGCTGCCGTAACAGTAGCAGACGACAGACGAATTTTCGGTGGTCATTGCTGTGACATCTTCATCCCCATTCATCATTTTACAATAAAGTTGTTGTTGTTGCTGTTGTCTTATGGCTGCTCACTACGTCGGCCAGATGTCACAAATCCGCTGATGTCACGTGAGGAGATCACGCCATGTCGGTGGCTGCTTTCTCCGGCCGCTTTTGTAAATTTGATTGGGCAGTGATAATATACCGCGCAGCGAAAGTATTTTACGTTGTCACGATTCATAAGCTGCTTGATGAATGAGAGATAGGTAGTTACAGATTGGGAAAGAAAAACAAGCATAAATCTTGGAACGTTCAGGGCATAAACAGGACTTAAGTGAAATGTCGCTTGCTTGCTCCTCTAAGCATCACAACGCGCAGTTTCATACTTCGGTTAATGAAGAACTGATGTTCTGAGGCTGGAACAACATAGAAAGGACAAACACATACAAACAGACACATGGTAGAGCCCTGGACCGGTAATCCAGAAGATGTGGGTTCGATTCCTACAGCCTAGCTAACATTTCAGTGACTCTCATCTTTCATCGGTTAATGAATTGCAGTTGATGAGAAGCCAAAAAGGATTCGGACCAACGCCTCCCGAACTGATAGCCTCCCTGAAAGGAAATCGTAGGGTGTGGGTTCGAATGGGTTCGAAGTGTGCTGTGCTGCACTTCGGGACGAGTCAGCCGACGTGAACTCTGCCCACAAATCTAAAGACGTCTGTGATTGGCCGCCGATCCCTCGGTCCGAAGTCTTTGAGCTGCTTACATTCCGCGCGGTGTCGGCTTTGCTGTCTGGGGTTTTTCCTGGGTTTTCCTCAGACGATGTCAGACATATGTCGGAACAGTTCCTTTACAAGTCGCCCCAGGACGCATATTCACGAGGGCGTCAGTCGTGACGTCGCCCACCTCTGTGAGGTCGACAACCATTTTTCAACCAGCCCTTTCACCGTCATCACCACCACCACCTTTAACTGCTTGCGGAGATGTACCAGCGTGACTGTAGTTGTTGTGTTGCCTAGGAGTGCAGTTGAAAGTGGTGCTCGATGGTACAAACGTATCGTCATATAAGACGACTATGAGGTCTGCAATTCGAAGGCCACCGATCGATCCTGGACCACGTCCATCGTATACGCGCAGGTTGTATGTGACGACATTTCGCAATTACCATTTCTCACGCATGCAAGCTTGTTTGCATGTCGTGTGGTTATTCGTTCGATCTGCCCCGGGGTATCCTGGAGGCTCTGTTGGCGACTAAGCACGACGACAACGACGGCAATACAGTGGGCAATGACGTCCGCGAAATCTGTAATGGCAGTGCCCCGATCGTTTAGTGATCGAGGTTTTGGAATGCCTTATTCTCCAAACCCCCCTTTTTCGCGGAGTACGGTTATTTGGCTATTAAGAATGCCACGCGTGACGTAGCCTCACTGTGCTAAGTGCTACACGAGCAATTCATCATGTACTGAAGCTCTACTTCGATATAATTTTTCATCCTGAAATGTCGTCTGCGGCTGCTCCAGGGTATGGGAAACGCGGAGCAATGATTGGCCAATTTGTCCACTTTTCCTGGGGCAGTACGTCTCAGAACCGAATGCCGGCCGGTAGTACGGTCGGTGTATTGTTTTCGTTTTTTTTTAAAATAGATATTATGTAGGAACTGGCAACGTCTTTTGTCTTCTTGTTGATAATATTGCTCCCATGTGCCCTACGAATGTTCCAATCTTTGAAAAATAAAAATTAATAAACTGTACAGTGTAGCGCAGACAGAACGTAACCGAGATGGATTCCATTTTTTTTTTCTCCTTCTATCTATCATCACCAAGATGGATTGGTGAGGGAACGGTTCCCTAATGAATGGGTCGCTTCTTTATGCATAATCGAAATCGTCATTAAGTCATTCAATCATTACAGTGATTGGATAAGCGGACTAACCGGTGCACTGATGATTAGGCAGTTGTTGATTACGGGGTGCTCCTGGATTACATGGGTTGAAATGGCGTACAACTTGATTACCCGAAGTAAAAGTACGCCGGAGTAGAGCAAAGCCACACTCTCCATATTTCTCTCCTTTCTGGTACGAGAAACCAAAATAGAAAACCAGGTCCTTCTGTACTGCTAATGGTGGACATGGGGCAACATGACCATGTCCTTCGTACGTTCTGTACATGTCCGTGGTCATGTCTTTTCTACAGCTGTTGAATATGGCACCAAACGTTCTGAGAGGTGACCTCCCGATTAGCAGTTAGCTTCAGCGCCTGGATCTTACTGGTACGACCACATCCCGATTTATTGACGAGCATATACGCTGAGGTGATGGAGAAATACGACCTTGGACACTGGACATTGCAGAAATTGTACGCTGTATGATGCCCTCCTTCCCAATGGCTCTTCCGCTCGAAGACACTCTGAAACTCTCTGCTTCCACAAGGAAACGGTATTCGTCAAAGGCTCAAAGTAGTCCCTCCTAGGGAGTGTCCTTGTTTAGCTTGTAGGATTGTAACGTGAAGTTAGTGTCTGTCCAAGAGGACTACCTCCATAGGTAGCCCTCCTACTTGATGACAATGTACATGTCAGAGCAGTGAGTGCCTGCTGTTCGTTTGTATGGGTGAGGGCAGTACTATTTTTGTGATGTGATGTGGGCGAGCGTTGCCTTTGTCCAATCCTACAGATGGCTTTCAGCCGTAGTCTTTTCTACATCTCATATCATATCATCTCATCGCGGTTATAGAGTCGTGACGCTACCCGCGTAAGTGAGGCACACAACGGCAAGCCGAGATCGTCATCACCACCACATCAGACGGTCTCCTGAAGGCCTTCTCCGTCCGTATGGCAGAGTTGGATAGAGTAACTTGTTTGAAGAAATGTATTGAAATTCATTAGAATAACTTTCATACACAGCAATCTCCTTGTCGTATCGACTGTGAAGTGTTGAAATGGCGGAAAGGAATGCAACGAAGTTCGTTGAGACAACGGGCGCGACTCAAGTGCCTACACCCAATGGTGTCATAGGGGTTTGAGTACCCAGTGGAACACGAACGGTTAGAGTGTTTCATGAACCCTAGCTCCCGCTGGCTTACTTCGTCAAGTTGCAGCCTGCTAAATTTAACTGCGTTAAATTTAAATTTAACGAACGAACCAAATATAACAGCGCTTGGGAGCGAGATTTTCGTACAATACATTGCACTTAAAATTTGCCTTGCAGTATGAAAACGTAACATTTCTTAACGTCAAGACTCCTATATATTATGTCCAATATATGTGTTACACCTCTCGTCTGGCACCAACGCTTGTGCAAAGGTCCTGTAAACAAATCGGTGACGCATCAGGTCACGTGAAGCTAAGACAAGGCAAGATTCTGAGTGTCATGTGGCATCTCGAAGCTGTCGTACTGGAGAGCTATATCCACCTCGCGTTCAAGGTAGCTCGAGCGCTGACTTTACATTTTCACCACACGTTTCAAGTCGAGCTCGCTGCGTAAGAACGCTCGAAGCCGATTAGGGTTTCTGAAGTGCATACACGTACTCTTCCAAGGCTGCTGCAAGTCAAGTGGAGATGAAGTCACATCTGTGAATTCGTGGTTAGGTATAGTGCTGGCTGTTCCCATTGTCTTCTTCTTCGTCCCACGGAGAATGGCCATTAGCCACAAGGGAGATCGGCCAAGGCTATGAGGATGTCCAACTGTACTATGACTTCATTGTCATTCGCGTAGTAGTTGTTGTTGGTGTTGTCGTCGTCGTCGTTGTTGTTGTTGTTGTTGTGCTCATAATTCCTTCGCGAGAACTCGCATGGCCCGTTGCACAACATTGCGCGGCTCGAAAACGAAAAGGTTACGGAGGGTGATTTTCATCCGTCCTTTTACACAAACTCATTACATCCAACAGCTTCCAGTGCTGCAGGGATACGGCTCTACGAGCTTATAATTCCTACAAATGATTTTGGCGAACAATAGAGCATTTTGAAGTGCTTCTTGCACTGTTCCTCCAATGAAACTTAACACTTAAATGGCGCTAACATATATTGTTGCTCCTGCCGCTGCCACGGAGGCCGGTTAAAGCACCCGTTGTTATATAATACTCGCTCTGAAGCTACACCCAAATGACAGCTTTCATCGCATGGCGTTCAACGACTGTATTCAACGCACCATTTAAGATCTAACAGCGTTCTGCAACGGAGGACTGAAACGTGACCAAATTGGCCGTTGCTGCCGCAATTAGTGACCTGCGCATCGTCCTCGTGCTGCGCATGCTCGACGCCCAGTGCCATTTCCAAAGGCGAACACCTCGTAATAATGGCCACATCGTTTAGAGGTCTGGAACGCTGTCTGCCTCTTAACAGTGCGAGGTGAAGGCATCTCGCTTACCGTATAACAGCGTTGAGACTATAGGTGTCTTAATACCACCCGTGCATTCGAACAGCACGAGTCGTGCAGTTCCAGGAGCCTGGGAACATTCACTTTGTGCGCCCGCTCATGCGAGATACGATCATGCTTCAAGTGATTGCTGTGGCTCCGACCGGCAGATTAAATTGTGTTTGCGTTCGCCGAGCTTCTATCAGATTCCAGATCGGAATTCGTGACGTCTGTTGCATGCACCCCTTGATGGTAGAGAAAGGGCAATGCTTCGATAAGGACTGCTTCTGTTGTTGCAATTACATCAATTACGAGACGCACCCCACAAGGCGGTTGGTCGTGCGATCTTTATACACGCCATAATGAGGTCGTAATAGTAGCAGGGGTAACCCCGGGTGATGTCAATGTTGAGTGCGTTTCTGACGGAAAGGATCCCGCCAAAGAGGCGCCATGTGATTCTGTTATGGGTCTGTCGTACCGTCAGGAGCACGTGTAGCTGCTGAAGCTGTGTTTGTCTGCCCTTCAAAAGGCAAAGGACTGATGCTTCTGGAAGCCTGATAAGCTGAATATCCCCCTTTTTTTGTGTGTGTGTGTCCACAGAGGAGCAGCTGTGGAAAAGAAGTGGATTATCTGCGGTCATTGATCTGATCGAGCTTCACAGCACTGGTTTCGGTGCATGTTATACGACCTGGGTTGTCAAATTTTTTTCTTCACTGGAGCCTCCTGGGCTTTCATGCAGTCGAAGGCCTGTGACAGTGTCGTCTTGTCGCAGATTTCCGGAACTGCTTCATTTCATAACTCGTACATTAACCCACGCACCATCGGTGGGTTAGACTTGCTGGGACCACGAATGCGATTTCTGGTGTCGCCGTGCACATCGTTTTTTTTTTCTTCTTTCATTTAGTTTTCTTCCACCGAAACAAAGCAAGCCTTATGAAAATGTTGCTCAATACAGGCGTCTTACCATTGTTTAACAAACTGTCCTTGCATTAAAGTAGCCACGATGAGGGGGAGGGGGATGGGTGCTGTCAGTCGTAGATCACTATTTCTTATTTCTCCCATGCCCACAGCTGCTACTTTAATTACTTTTAGCGTGTACTACACAGCGCGCCAAGTACTTTAACCACAACGTATTGTCTATAGCATGCCGTTGTACTTGCATTATGAAGGGAGTGCCTCGTTCCGAACTGTTCGCTGAAATTGTACTTCTATTTCTTCATTATCGTGATCGACGCTATAACCGATCATTGTTCAAAGGCCATGCTCCAATTGAGGTAGCCCGCGAGCGAGCTTTGCATTCGACAAGGTATTGGCTCAGTTAGTGCCTTGTTGAACTTTGCTTTCCCCAAAGAGCTCATGCACCCTCTACGCGTCTCCACCCTTCATCCTCTATCCTCCATCCGTCTTTCTCTTTTTTGTTATAGTCGTGACCACGCCTACTTCTGTGTGGCCAACAACGGCGAGCCGGTCCTGCCATTACACCCTCCCCTTTGTTGACCAAACGGTATGAGGGGGGGGGGCGATATATTTATTAGAACAAGTGAAAAAAAAAGTCCAGGTCCAGCTGTCTAATATGCATTGAAAAGCAATACGTACCTTCCGTGTTGCCAGCCTCAACGATGATGATAGCAGGAATTCGGGCTAAACGTTTTGTCCCTACCGCTCCCTTTTTCAAGAAAACGCTAATCAACCAGCGATGCATCAGCATTATGTCCTTAAACCAGGCTTAACTGAACGCACGTCCCGCTGCTACCCGACAAAGAGCGCCAATTATGCTCTTTCTGTTTCCGATCTGCTTACTAAACGAGGGGAAAACCAGCTGGCTGTCCGGTCCAATCCGTCACGTCCAGAACAAGGACCGTGGAGTGAACAACGAGGTCTTGATTACAAGCCACGCTAAACAACGACGCAAATCCTTCATATCTTCCGCAGCTCTTCGCGAACCATTGTGCGTGCCGCAGTATCAAAACAGCGTGCGCATCCAGCGTATATACTCCAGAAATGAATGATGGCTAGGTTACACACCCTGGATGTACCTGCGTGATTTACCTTCATTAGAGTCACTAACGCAGGGGTCTGTGTCTAACGCTCTTTCAATGTGCTTCGAGCGTGCTGCGCGTCCCGTCTCAATTAGAGCCGTATGATCGCTGTGACCGTTGACGGCTTCTTTCTCACGTTGGATGCAGTGTCTTCCGTCTCTGTTGTTTTCGTAGTAAGGAGTAAGATGGCTATTATGTGAGCGAGACTACATCTCGTGAAGGTGAGGGTGATGACTCTATCGACACGGCCGGCCGTCACGCTCTTCGAGCTTCGGATAATTGTGGCCTATGGAGACGTGAGAGTTTGACGCTGAGTTGCGTACTCGGGATGCGAAGGAAGTAGCCGAGATGCGCGCGGCTGTGAAGAAAGCTATACGTGTCTCACGAGGAACGAAATAAAAGTAGTGAGATATAAGAGGTCCTGGGACATCGTTAGCGTTACGGGATCACTGATATTGTCGTCGGAATCTCTCTCTGTGCTCCTTGCAGTACAGGTGTCATTATACGGTGTTCACCAAGGTCTGAGACACCGACAGCGTGTAAAGGAAGCAGACAGGGTTGTGTGTGCTGGTTCTGCCTATGTGTTTACTGTGAATCCACATTGCAGAAGTTATGGACGTAGTTACCGCTGCGCTAATGAAGCACGAATCATCATCACCACCACCACCACATTGAAGAGCGCGCTATCCCACAGCTCCTAGTCCGTTGTCGAGTGTGACGTCACATGCGCAACATACCTGGCGATCGACGTGTGCAAGCTACCATCGTGCGTTCCTTCACCACATACTTCTTGCAGGGCTAAGAAAAAAAAAAGGAACAACATTAGTTGGCTTCCTTCTGTTAGTTCATGGTTTGGACGTGCAACAATTGCTTCAGACTTCGATGTCAACATAAGGGAGGTAGAGTTGTGCGAGGATTACTGGTCTACAGTCGTTATGAGAAAGATATGTGACTGGCTCAAAACATTACTCTGTTCACCGTAACGTAAGGTGCTCGTAAGTATACGTGTTTGTTGCTCGAAAGTGTATTGTTTTTAGTGGATAGGTAAGAGGCAAAAAGGCGACAACATAAAGCAGGGACCACAGTCTCTTCTCTTTGTAACTCTTGATGGTACGTTCTACGAACAAGTGCACGTCAACAAGTGAGAAGTGTGTGTAGCTTTTGTTGTAAAACCAGAGTAAATTCCGCCGTTCGGAGGTTATCTTTGTTCAATGTTGTGTCTCGGTATTCAGACAAAAAAGGAAACTTGTATAGGTGTGAGGATGACGGCGCGTTTGAAGAGTTGAATCAGCCCACATCTTAAGACAGTCAAGCTCGGTGACAAGTAAACGAATCAACGAGTACCCAGGAAGTGCTTCGCTTTAGTGAACACAAATTCGTTATAGGCTTGACATGTCAGACCTACTGTACAGTCCCCTTTACATGTCTACATCCGAGGTAGTTAAGTCCCACCTCCCCGATACAGAACTTTACAGCTGCCGACCCACACCTTGTCGACAGTTTACCTCCCCAAAAGAAACAACTTTCCTGCTCACGAAATCAGCCACCCTTTCCCAGCTCGCCCCGTTTCGTCACGCTCGTCAAAATTCGTTATACGCGAATAGTTCGCCTTATTGTTGCCCATGCCGACGTCAGTTGTCACTCCTTACAAATCTCTGCCGCTTTGAACGTCCCTTAACAACAGAAGCAGTATAGCGTAAGTTCAGCAGCAGCAACTTCAGCAGCGTTCATGTATGGGGAGATGAGTGCACCCCTGTGGAACAGCTCCGACCACCGGCGGGACGGAACACCTGCTGAGTTTCGGCTTGTTCCTCGGTGTCATTAGGGTGCCCCAGCTGTCTTCGAAGAGTGAATTGATGGCGATGCCACTGCGGTTGCCCAACTGGACAACCCTCGGCTTCTGACCTCGCCCCCACACTGAGTGCATAATAAAATGTGGGCTTTACGCAACGCTGGTGGTATGGGTATAAAGTGTCGGGTCTCTTTGCGGTATCGTAAAGAATGGATTCGGTTGCAGTATTTTTTAAGGATATATTTCTCTGGGGAGATGTAGTGGCGCTATTGGATACTGGTTCTCGAGTTAAAAGTAAGATGCAGGACGCATTCGTTTCGTCTGGCGCGCTCACAGCAGCTTGGATTGTCTATAGTTTGTATAAAATAATTTAAACGGAGTATGTGATGTAATATTATTGCTGTTTCGTATCCAGCCGCGGATCCAGGGGGCCCTGGGCGTCCTGCGTCCCCTCAATTTATGTCGTCACCGGGTGCTTCAATTGATCTTAAGCAGTGTCAATAGCATGCTGTTCGAGACCGGATCACCACCTCAGAAAAATCATCAAGTCGTGCCCCTGTTCGTAACAACAGTGTCATGCAAAAACCTACAGGAATTATGCTCAGATCTCATTGATGTAAAGTCTCGCCGATGTTCTTTGGGCCAATGATGTGATGTGATAACGTCGAAACCAACGTCTTCTCGTTTTTCGTCCGCTAATTTTCGCTTCTATAACTGCTGCTGCTTCGTGTTTCCTTGATTTCCCGACGCCTAAAGCAAAAAGAGCGTTAAAAGTTGAACGTGATGAGCAGCAGAAGTATCGAAATGAGGGAGACCCTGCACACTACTACAGGGTCTAACGAATTCATGGGGAACTTCGAACTGGTGAGAGACAGAGAGAAATACATGATGACGATGATATGGGGATGACTTCCGCTCATTGAGCAGAATGCTACCCCATTGCTATTGGGGGAAAATGAGAGGATGGTGATGAGGATGATGCTGACGACGCTGGCAGGGTTTTAGAGAGAGTCGATCAGGCCGGTAGTTTGCAGGAATTTGATGAAGGGTCGTAAGACGGACATCTGCTTTCGTGTGTCCCATGGTCCCAAAATGAGTCTGAGGTCAAGGGGTCGGCTGTCAATCCGCGCAAGGTCGTTTGCCAACAAGTGACGCTCCCTCCTATAAGTGGCACATGCGATGATCACATGGTCCGCGGTCGCTGGCACACCACACTCCGGGCACAAGGGACTACCGGCACACCCTATCTGGTAACGGTAGTACGGCGTAAAGGCAACATTCAGCCGTAAGCGATGTAGGAGGGACTTAATGACGCGCGGTAAAGATGTCTGTAAGCGACACGAGAATGTTGGGTCCACACTTCCCAGTATGGTACTGACCGGGACATCCCGACGCCATTGTTCGACGGATGAGGAGGCAGCCCAGTCACGAAGAAGGGACCGTCTGTCCCCCCTTGGGAGAACAATCGGGACACACTTGCCCTGGTGGTGAGCGGCCGCTGACGCAGTGTCGGCAACGTGGTTGCCAGAGATTGAATGACCGGGAATCCATTGGGAAAAGCGACGGTGTGGCCGTGGGCAGTTATGGACCTATAACTAACAGACTCGTCCGCCAAGCAGCTCTCTTGAACTAAACGGTCCACGGTAACCATTGAAACGTGAAGTGACCAAGGAAATATGACGAAGAGTCACGCGTTAGCCGCGGTACGAGAACGCTCCGTTTCAGTGAGAACACGAGAACATCTCTCGGTGTCACCACTCGCGCCATGACGTAATGTCCTGCGTCATCAAGTCGCAACCAGACATATGTCACCGCATTACATTGTATGCATCAGCAACGGACCGGTAGGAATTCCGAAAGTACATCCTGCGATCTGCGCCAAGGTAAAATGGAAGAACGCTTACAGATACGGTCTGAAACTACATGTGTGTACTACGGTGTGAAATAACCTCGCATCGCAAGGCTTTACAGTGTGTGTGCTGTTTCCAGGCACTTTAATATAACAACGTACATGGCCATTAATAATCATTTTGTCTTTAATTAGTGTAATAAAATGTAAAACCCATACGTATCATGCACTGCGTTGTTGTTGTTGTAAACGCAATTTTCTATACCCGCAACACTACGCCAGTACAAAAGGATACATTCCGTGAAGATTACATGGGCTACTGCGTTCATTAATTAAGCCACCAAGTTCGTATCTTCATTTAATTGCGCCTCTATTTTACATAATTACGTAATTACACAATTAATGACGGCCCCAGCTCGGCTTAACTGCAGCAGATATCAGCGACTGGTCTACGGAGCATCCCGGTCGTTTCATAGGCGACATTAATGCGCATTAAATATAAATTGTGAGACAATAAATTGTCTTTCTCAACACACACATGCCATGAGTTATGCCTTGAAGAAACCTACACGCAGTACAACTTGCTAATCGCAGCAATATGTATTCAGTTCATGAGATTGCGTTATCGTGCAACTGGGCTGGGCACCGATGTGTCTGCAACGTAAGTTTCAATTACCCGGTTGGTGGGGAGGGGGGGTTGATGTCTTCATTCCTCGGAAAGCGATTGTCGGGGAGATCAAAGTCACGAGCACTGTTTTTCTATGGTCGGGGAGGGTCATACGAATGCGAACACGTGATATGAGTGCTGAGGGTCCCCCCCACCCTTCCAGGTTTTTGTATTTATTTATTCATTTATTCGATGTGCCCTTGCAAGGGGCAGAGACACATTAAAGGTTAATTGTCTCGAAGGGATTCTTTTCGAGGTTGTCGTAATAGAATACACGCTGTGCTATTGTAAAGTCCTTACTGTTCGAAGTAGAATATATGAGAAAGAGCGCCCACGAGAGTAAATCGCCGTTGTCTATCATTCGTCAGAGACTAACCTCACTTAAACCTAACTGGTGAAAGCACTGCAGGACCGGGACATGAGCCGGGTTTGAATCCGGGCGCGGGCTGTGCTGTCTGGCTGTTTTCCCTGGGTTTTTCTCAGACGTTTTAAGACAAATGTCAGCACAGTTCCCTGTGAAGTCTGTCCAGGACGCACGATCACGATGTGATAGTCGTGGTGACGTTGCCCGCCTGAGCGTTGCCAACAACGGCAAGTGGTTTCACCACCACTACCATCAGGTCCTTTTAATGGAGCATGGAATGACTCGAGGAAACAAAATATAACAGGATGAGTAGCAAGAGAGCTGCGGGTCAGAGAAGCTGCTGTCCCTCAGCTGCCAGTCTGTGACGTCACGTCATCCGCCCAATCGTGAGGCGCGCTTTCTCCTCTCCACTTTTTCCTTCCTCCCTTCTTTCTTTTTGTGGTTGTATTTGGCGTCGCAAGTCCCGCGCCTGACAAACAGCAGTCGACCAGTCTCCTCCCTCCCTCGCCGTAGCAGGCGATTCTCGGAAGCCAATTAAAGTGCTCGATGATATGACGTCACAACACGCAAGAAGCAGCTAGTGGGAGGTCGCTGCCTTGCGCGTATAGTCTTGTAAACTAATTACCTCAGGAAATGCGTTCTTCTCGAAGGTTTTGCGTGAGAGTTCTTAAACGTTCATATCGCGCGAACGAAAGCATGTACAGCATGTTCGAGGTGCCTCCCAGACTCATTTAAGAACGATAGAGGATCCCATAATTTGCCGCTTTATCTCTGTCGTAAACAGTCGGATATGCGCGATAATCAATCACCATTCCAGTAAATAATGTTTATCGTGCGTACGAGCCACATGCCAGTAGTTAACCCATGGGGTACGTAATCACTCTTTCTTTGTCTTAACAGAAGCAAAACTAATCGACGTAAGAAACCGGGCATCTAGTGGTTAAGACGGCCTTTTAAAAAGAGGTCTAAATGATGACAGAGTGTGTGTCTACACAAACTGGCTCAGGTCGTCGCAACGATGTATGGTACCATCGTTAGGACGGTACCATACGTCAGCATACCACCCCATACGGCAGCACCAGGTGTCCACTGGAGGTTGGGGATGGTGGCTGGATGTATTTCTGATATTCCTGTGACCATAAAGCCTCAGAATAGACCTCTACCTGTTTGTAAACAAATGACGTCATAATGTTCGACAGCGCCACGAGTTTGGTAGAGTTAAACTACGTTCAAAGCTGAACAAGATCGGGCCGGAAAGCCACAGTCTTGAGGGGATTACGATGGTCTCTGAAAAGGACGCGACCTTCGGTCCTACTTTTCTTTCAATAGGCGACAGCGAACAACTGCCCATTCGTGGAACCCAGATCTCCCCTTCCGATCTGTTTTGGTTTCGGTGTGTCTACCATGTTCATCGAAAAAAAAAAAAAAAAGTGTCATGTTGCCGACAATGCCAACTTGCAACGGATATCCTGCTGAAGTTGGCAATGTCAGCTCGATATTAGCGAAAAAAAAAAGAAGAAAACACTGACATGTTGCGGACAATATGCCAACTTGCAACATATATCCGGCTAAATTTGGCAAAGTCGACTCAATCTTGACCGAAAACGGCGACATGTAGCCAACAATGCCAACTTGCGGCAGATATACAGAACCGCGAACTGGTTCACAAACAACCGGTTTCATCTGGTTTCCCAAGGACCTGTGCACATCCAGATACATAATCTGCTCGGTGTTTGACTGATCACACAGAAAACATCTCTTTGACCATCATAAACTATTATATTTTTTCTGCAGGTGCACATCTCCGAATGCATGTCTGCGCTTTTGCTCGCGGCACATAAAATAAGGTAGGAACGCCTGAACATCAAATGCAGCGAGCACGATTCCTTGTGCTGGATGCAGGCCGGTTGCTCCGGTCCACGGACGAGGAAATCCATCTTTCTGCCACCTATGTCATCAGCGATTGTAATCGGACCGCATGCAAAGAAATGGGAGAGAGAGAGAAAAAAAGTCACAGTGTTGCCAGAAGGCGGATCCTAGAGATGCGTTGGGACTGATGGAATTCTTCGAAGCGATGATTAATTTCAGCCTCTTCCTACGTATCGTTAGCCCCTGACAGCTCCCGTCGTGTTTGCCTTGCGCGAAAGATTACGTTCTCCTTCCCCGTGTCACGTTTTCTAACCAGTACAGTTTCCATCTTTTATATTCTTCCATGGCTTTGTTCGTAGTTCGCAGCATGCACGATTTCTTGCGAGCGTTCGTTTCCTTCGTGACGTTCCAACTTCCAAGTTTGTTACCACAACGCTATATTGTGGTTGTGAGGATTTATGTTTGCTCTATACTTCAGAAGTAACGCTTCTTCTACCACATCTTACAGCAATGAATCGGTTACGCTGGCGGCAGTGGTGCCATTTCATTCTGTTCCTGTACGTGCTGTATCTGTGTATGGTAGACATTCACCGATTATGCGATCAAACATTGTGCGCTATATAGGCAAACAACTATCCAGCCCATCTACTTTATAAAGGTAACAGCTTACAGTTACCTCGCGAAAATTACCGCTACAGTTACCAAGTTCTACACTAGTCAGACGGCAAACCTATAAGGCCGTTAGCTGAACGGCGGTTACTTCACCCGTTGTCCAACCATAATTTCGAACGACATCGGTTCTCTGCCCTGATTTGTTGAAAATGGGAGGCGTGCACCTTTTTTTGTGTGACAATCAGGGATCGGAACCGGAACTGAACCCGAACCGAAAACCGAAAAAAAAAGTTATTTTCTGACGAACCCGAACAATTTTTTTGCTTGTCCTGAACCGAACCGGAACTGAACCGAAAAAAAATTCACACGGTTACCGGTTCGGGAATCGGTGCGGAGGTGAAATAATTGTACTACTGACCGACCTTTTTTGTTTATTTATTTATTTTTTGTGAGATGCCAGATGTGAGTAGAAGTTTGTGACTGTATAGCGTCAGTTCTTTGCCGGAGCAAAAGAGGGCCCTGACCAGGTTGCGTCTGCGAATCGGCACTTCGCTTTATGTTTTCAGCAGACGACCACCAGAGTACAATACAGTCAAATATTCGGTAAATAATAAATGTGTTTATTACTTGTCTTGTGTTTTCACCTACTTTCCCGAAAGATTTTTCACCTGAAACGGTCACACCTTTCTCTTACAACTGTGTACAGTGAGCGTAAGCTCGCTTTCATGTAGCAAAATTACTGCCCATGAACCGGTTAAACCGGTACCGAAAAAAGTAACGGTTCCAATCCCTGTAAATGTTCCGACCGCTGACTGATTTTTTTTTTTTTTTTTTTGTCTAGGTGTGTGCGGGGGGGGGGGGGGGGGTGTTCCCCCTGAACCGAACCGAACCGATACACCTGAACCGGCTCAAGCTGATAATTTCGGTTCAGCGGAGCTAGACCCGAACCGAACCAATATGCCTGAACCCGAACCGGACCCAAAAAAATGCCGGTTCCGATCCCTGGTGACAATTACGCAGTTCATAATTGCCCCCAAAAAAAGGCGTACGTGTTTTCGATGAAGACTATGTCCGGTGGTGAGCATACCAAATGACGGGTACACTCCCAAAGCGCATACTTAATTCAGCGGACTCAACCCTCTGCTCACGTAATGCTTACGCACCAATTACGTAGAATGTCGCCTCTTCTGTCGCCTGGAGCGCGGTTTACGGCGCATTAGTGACCAGAGGAAGACCGCCATAGCACGAATCTGCATAAAGAAGCAATAAGGCTTTTCGATACGAGTTAAACATAAACAGCGACTAATGTTCTGTTCAAACAACGTCTTGTGTGGTTTAAAGATAGCCGAATTAATAGGCGCAAAAAATGCCATTTGCTAGGCGTGATCAGAAAGTTCTTGGGCTGCGGCGACAGAAGATAATAGAGCTCCCCTGACATGCCGGAGAGATTGTATCTGCGTTTAGGTTGATTCCCTCGTGAGTTTATGTGGCGGTGTAGCCAAGGGTGCAGTCGTTACTGAAGGGTGTCCGAAACGCCCTCTCTGTTAGGCAGAGTTTAACGCAGTTTAGCCGTATTCGCTACCTTTCAGTACCCAAGTAGCTATTTCTCTACGTTTTAAAATGGCAGCGGAAAAAGTATTTTCGCTAGGAATTTGGGTAGCGACGGACATTGTATCCGCTACGCTTTCTTTCCACGAAATGGAAAACGTGGAGCACAGTGTGGGTAAAACGAGATTGCGAAAATGTTTTATGCTCTACGTATTTATTTTTCTGTCTTGCCGCTCAGGCAGGCATCTCTTGCGATCCTCTTCGATTTCAGCTCCTCTCATAGTTTAAGCCACACTGAATGTAATAGAAAATAAAGCGATTCTCTTCTAGTATCTCGCCATCTACCGAATTATATTTTCTTAAGTGCATCCGTGTACTTCTCAGCGTTATGCGAGGCACGTAGTGGGATATGATACTGAGTAATGTGCATTAGCTCACCTTCCAGAAACAAGCAGGAAGGCAAAAGTTACTTTCCTCTACATCCAGAGGTTGTTCTCGGGCTTGATGACGATACATTCCTATACAGCAGGTGACGTCATAAATATGCGTTACATAACTTCCGGCATGGCCGTGCCTGTCAAAGCGTCCGATTCCTTGGTCACGGTCGTGCTGAAGACTGGGAGGTGCTGGGTTCGAATCCTACTGCCTGCTGTGTCGTCTGAGGTTTCCCCTAAGTTTTCCGGAAGACTTTCCGGACGAATGTCGGCACACTTTCCCTTGAAGTCGGTCCAGGACGCATACTAACCCCACTGTCTCCCACTCCATCCTGCGGTCCTCTCTTATCTGTTCATGTCTGTATGCCGCTCATAGCCAGAGTTGCGAGACTGCCGTCATTATACGAGTTCAGCGAAGTTTCAGTTTCGGTTTCAGTTTCATATTCCGCTTGCTGTCGTACGCTCTTTAGAACACTATTAACGTTGCACACATGGAAGTTCCTATAGGATACGGGGCAAAATATTATTGGCACAGCGTAAGTACCTAGAAACAGCAAACGAAGCGTGAATATAGGATGAACGTGAGGGCCTGGACAGTCAGGGCCAATAGTGTGGAGGCAAGCCGGTTAGCGACAGTGACGCTCCCATGCCTGTAACGTTATGCGAATAAACCCTACTGGCTCACCGTTGAGAAGTCACCCTTATACCCAGAAGTCACCCCGTATCCCATGTAGATGCACGCAGGCCACAGATCTTCTTCACACGTCAGTTTCTCAGTCACCTCTGCGAGGCAATCCGGAAAAATATCGGCGCAGATATTTCTCCCAAATTCCCGTACAGCCTCATTGTCTGCGAGTGTCTGGGTGATTTACGTTGATATTTAGAGGTTCCCCCCCTTGTGTTCCGCGTCTCTGGTTATTGATTCGTTGTACAGGTGCTACCAGAGCGTACAGGGCCTTGTCTGTCTCTAGACTTGAGTTATGCGTCTTCATATTCTCCTACGACCGTTTCCCGAAATGTGGAGGTTGGAGAGAATAAAGACGTATACGAATAGAAAGACGTACCTGTCATTCTTCCTAAGCCTGCCTTACCGCGGATTTCTTGTTTTTGGAAGGTTACGCGTATACGTCTTGGCCTTGATGGTTTGGTGTCTTTCCTTAGGTTCCGCGCTTGCGTCGCTCCAAAGCACGTGGCCTGCTGAGGTGGAAGGAGTGGTGTGGTCCCGGTCGCCGCGGTCTCGCTATAGCTCATTTGCATATCAAAATTCGGCGATGGAGTTGAGGATAGAGTATAAAAAAATAAAGAAGATATTGAATTCGTCACTCGATGAATTCCGCTACTCCCACGAAGATTCCCACCCCACAAAAAAATGGAAAAAGAAAAAGGGAAAGTGCACTGCCCGTATAGAGATCAACCTCTTCTCTTTTTGCTTTCCTCTTTCTTAAGACCCCGTACTAAGACGAGCCGTCCCAGAAGGCATGCGTTTCAAATCGTCCGCGACGATTGGCTGACATCCTGCGAAGGGGTGAGAGGAGGCATTCAGCAGGCCTTCTGTATTTGTTGCATGATAACGGGCATAACGTCACAAGGGCCGCCACGCGGCATTCTTGCCCACCAAGAGGCGACTCTCGAGTGCATGGCTCGAATTCAACAAACGAGCGCTCCCATAACAACAACAACAATAACAACAACATAGATGAATGGATGATGATGATGATGTGAACTCCCATGAACGGGGAACTGTTCCGACGTTTACGTTATAATGTCTGAGCAAAAACACGGGGAAGCGTCCCTGACACCACAGGCGGGCTGCGACAGCGCACGCATTACAACATTTGAAAGCGAACAGTAGGGGTTTCGGTTTTTGGGCAGATTCGGCGTATGTTTTTCAGTGTTTATTGACTTTCACGAAATCGGCGTTTTTCGATGTTTTTCCTGGGTTTACCCCAGAGTTATCGACGAACAGAAGTCATGATGTAATTTCAGTGCCGCGCTTCTACAGTCTTAAAAATGAACTTCACCGCATAGCACGCTCCTAGCCAACCACTATCTCGAATGATGTCGTTATCTGTCCTGATTTGTTGAAAACGGGAGGCGTACGCCTTTTCTGTGAGAATTATGAACAGCATAAGTGTCACAGAAAAGGCGTACGCCTCCCGTTTTCAACAAATCAGGGCAGATAACGATATCATTCGAGATAGTGGTTGGCTAGGAGCGTGCTATGCAGTGAAGTTCAGTTTTAAGAGTGTAACTGTGACTGTTTACGGCTAACGAAAAAGTGAACGAAAAATTTTCACAACCATCGTATTTCTGTATGGTTTTCTGATCTGCATCAACAATTTGCTGGGCATGTGCAGCCATTTATCTCTGTCATTGTTCCTGAATTGTCCCTCTGTATTTGGTGTTTTTCCATTGAAACCGAATGAGAGATAATTTACCCGGCGTATGTTTTTCGGCGTTTTTCGATTAAAACCGAAAACGCGGGACACTAGGTATAATGGCCGATTTCACCGTGTTATTCACCGCTACCACGAATGCTGTGCTCACTGCACTTCTTGTGAGGACCCAGAGACGAGCGAGTGATTTTATGAATGCGTAATGAGCCAACAACAACAACAGCAATACTGTACTCTAGTTAAGTATTCGCGACGAATACCGGTCCGATGGCAATGAACTGCTTATTCCTCAGTCATACGATGCGCATCGGCTTTCCATTGCCCAGGCTATCAATTATGACACTTAACTGTCCAATGAACACTGGGATGAAAATTGATGATGTCGTAGCAGTTCGGTTACACTTAATTGGCGGCCTCTCCGTACTTTTTGGAATCACTTCTGCACCCCAGGCTTTTGTGTTATGAGGTTTCTTATAGACTGAGTTGTGTAATTGAGTGTACACGTGATATCGCGTTTATCTTTGCCGCCGGGTAGGTGATCCCCTTGTATATGGTTCCTAAAGACGTCCTTGAAGTTCCGAAAGTGATGCGTCGAACTGTGATATAGATCCTCGTGACATAGACCGAGAAGCACTAGCGTGTAGCTCTTGCTTCAACGGGTTCCGCGCACCACATTTGGCAGCAGAAGCTGAAGATCCTGACACTGAAGATACAACGGTGCCTGATGACGGCGGAAAGAACAAACAATATTTTGGAATTACACATACTCAACATTGGACACGCTCAAATTCTACACTGGAGAACAACAACATGCGATTTAGTGAACGTTCGCTTCCTGAGAGAGCTGGCTGCACCGTCGCAAAATTGTTTTCTTCTCTTTGCTTTCCTCCCGCGCTTTACGGAAGCAACGCAATCGGCGCCAGCTTGCAGAAGATGATAGAAAACGACAAAGCCGTTATTTTCATTCGCAGGAATCTGGAAAACTGCAGTAAGCTTGTCAAATTTGTCTGGTCTCCTGTCTACCCTATGATCTGCCTGCGTACCTGTGTGCTGTGGTTTTGCCTACCGTTCTGATGTCATACTGACTCCACTGACTACCCCTATTTAGCATCGTTCATCACCTCATCATCAGGACACATCACATCCTGCCCCATTGTGCCTTGGGGTAGTGGGCCGCACCTCAAGTGGCGAATTTCCCCATTCATTGTCATATATATATATAGCCTCGTTCCCAGTGTTTTATTTGGGCGTTTCCGATATTGAATATGTGGTTCACTCAACAGAACTCCCACACAGAACCCGCAGAGAAGGACAGGGCTTGGATTGGGTTATGTATTAATACACAATGTTGCTCTGGTTTTACCGGAATCCGCTAAGCTTAGCGGAGTAGACTTACCGGAGAAGATTGGTCTATCTCCTCACGCACGATTTCTCTGGAGTTAACACATATTACATCAGGACATCTTGCATGCAGAACATGATGGAAACAGAGACAGTTGCTCGCACAATGGTGACTGTACGAATCATTTCAGTAACGATCCTATCAAGAAAGTCAACAGCCCAATCGCGTAACAATAAAATTGACTTTCGTGCTGCCGCAACTTGCTCGCGGAGTCTCAGCAGTTTCACAGCAACTTTCAAGCGCAATAGGGGAGCACCCCACAAAAATCGCGTTGTGGAAATATAGGCCCCTAGATATCGGGGCTCAGATTTGTCTGGTCGGCAGGCTGCGTAGTCTTCTTCAGCCTGACCCGCCTGACCTTTAGAGGCAATTGTAGCGCTATTGATGTCACAGATACGACATCTTAAACTGATTTTTAATAGATTTCTTGCAAGGTGTATAGAGTATGTTCGTGTTGCTGAATGGCGTGCTAACTCCTTTTGTATTGTGTCCTCTTCTCTTTTCTTTTTTCTCCTAATTGCAAAATGTTCACCGCATTTTATTTGTATTTTCATATGTTCACTGTATTTGTTCCACAGCAACAGTACTACAATTGCAACCCTGTTTTTCTTTCACCCCCCCCCCCCCATGTAATGTCCGTAATGGCCCTTGGGGTAAAACAAATAAATAAATAAATATGAGAGTAATGTGGCCTCACACGTGTTACACCTGCAAGCGAGTCCTTCAGGACACGCATGAGCTAAGCTATTTTCTGCACCTCCCTAACGTAACCCCCGACTGCAGCATGTACGTCACGTCGTGTGTCACGTCGGACTGTTCATTATTGCTGAACACAACTTTTGTCGTGTACTATCTGTCCCCCGCCCGACCGCGCGCCTCTAGACCTGTCCACTGAGGCTGATGTCTCCATCGCACTCAGAAAAGACGTATCTCACGAACCCTACCTGTGTCCGCTATTATCTCGGCTAGACCGCACACCGAGCGACTCGCTTTTTGGAGGAACGCTTTGGATCCGTTCTTGGAACCTACAGCCCTCCCGCGGAGACGGCGAGTAGAGAGAGAGCGTCCCTTTCTTCCCTAATGAAGAGCTTCGGGATGCTTTTGAGACTTTGCTATATCGTTACTTGTAGAATGGGGAAGACATCATGGACTATGATTAGGGACCTTTGAAAGAACGCGACATTCCATAGTTGAAGAGTCTTTGCGCCTTTTGTGTTGGGGTTCTCAAAAGGAATGAGGGTATAGGGACTGCGCGGTGTCGTACACCTGAGAGCTGTGACGAGGGTAATTATATGGTGCTTTTTGCGTTCGCTGCTGCAGCAATGTTAGCTGCTGCCGCATTCAGTGTTGTCTCTCTCTAGCGTGTAAGGCCACACAGATGCAATATGTGTCTGTGGCCCGTGGTTGCAATCTTGCGACTTCCGCCGAGCTAAATGTTTTGCGCCATATCTTGCTTTATATCTTCAGCTTAGTGAATACGGTAAAAAAGAACTTGTAGAATTTCAGGTAAATCAAGACGCAAGGATGTTACGCTAGGAAAGTTCTTATACTACTGTAATTTCCAGGACAATGAGGCGGATACCAAGTTAGAGAGCATAGGAAACTCGGTGAAGCTAACAACTTATCCCGCTTCATCGCTTTACGGTTAATAGTAATTTCACTCTTTCTTTTACTTTTTATTTCGTGTTACTTCTTCTTCACCATCCCAATTCCTTCCCTTCATTTCTGCTCCAATCCCAAACGGTCGCTGAACAGTCAGCTTTGAGTGTTACAACAACAACAATAATAAATGATGGAAACGTGATGATGACATGGCATGTTTCCCCATGGTAGCCACAATGCCCTACTCCACTTCAAAGAGGTTAATATGAGAGGGTGAATTAATGGTGAGCGCTGAGCGGTGGCGGTGGTGGTGTTACGGAGTACCAGGAACATACCATCTCCATATTTTTCTTTAAATATCTCCGTCTCTCCAATACCAGTATTGGCGATAATAACATTCAAGCTATAGCACCACGGGTTTGGCTAAAGCACCGTAACTTGGAAAGAAACGGCATAGGACAGGACATCTTAATCTTATTTCAGCTAGTTGGGTTTTTGTGTCTTTTTCACGCCATTTAGAGCCACTAGATATTATCAAGCTGTATACACAAGGATAACACAAAGACCACTTAATACCGTGTTTTGAACTTGTAATCGTACGTAATATCTTTACCATAAATAACTGTACGACCATCTACGGCTACCAGTCACCGCCACCGACCTTCCTCCTGAAACAAGTATAATTTCCCGTCACCGTAAAGGTTGATACAGAGCAGATAGCAGATTTCTCACAATTTATTGGTCTCCTTTCTCATGTTTCCTAACGAAAGCTCCAACTGCGTGTTCTTTCGTCTACATGAAGCAAACCGTAATCTCCTACCTAATCTAACGTGTGATTTACGTGCGTACCATTGAAAGGGTGAGCGGGCCTCTTGCGTAACGAGACTGTCTCGCATAAGAATGCGACTAGAATAGATAGCGCGTGCGAGGAATATTCAGAGGGAGGAGCAATCAGGAGATCAACGTGGACTGTATTTGAAGTGAGCTCAGGCTACGTAGGGGGCAACCGACGCACAGGTGTCTACTGTACAGTGGCATTGAGAAAGTGATTTGAGTTCATGCACGGCTTCCTGCTTCTAGGTTGTATCGAGCTTGCATACATTGACGAAGCGGCTGAATAAAATAGACATGTCGCGTCCAAAGCTCGAACCGCGAGTTCCACGGACCTGCTCAAATTGGTTTTTGTTCTTTGACATACATATGTCCACAAGTTTCACAGTAGTGAGTCCAGCCTCTGCAACTCTTTGGCGTTGCGGGTATGCATGCACACAGGGACACGGGTACCTCAGCGATTTCGCGAATATGGTACAACATAAGAGAACTGATGTTCTGAGGCTGGTGTGGTCCTACAGCCTGGCTAATCTTTTCACTGACTTCCATCTTTCATGGTATAACATTCTTATGTTGAGCAGGAGGCGGCTGTTGACATTACGGCGTACAGGGTCCGTGCGGGTCCGTAAGAATCCGCGCAGAATCCAGTCTAGATCGACATGAATTCACACGAATTTACACGGAGATCATCGAAGAACAGACAGGAAACCACAACCGTCTGGAGACACAAAAGCCGTACCTAAATTAGACTAGACAGACCAAGAAGAGCACATGCGTACTTCTCAATCATTAGATCACAGTTTTAGAGGAACAATGGAATAAAGAATGGTGTCTTGCACCACAGCGTAATTGGCACGCAGCACTTGCACATGGTTGCTGTAATTCTGAACAATTAATTGTACTCCACCTTCATTTTATTTTTTAACCTGAAGAAGTGCAGCCTCGTGCACGAAAGTGTTGTTACCATGTGCAAATAAATAAGTTGCTCCTACCGTTTAATATCACTCTTTTATTCTTTTCTTACGATCAATCAATTTATTGTACAACACTGGCTTACGATCAATCAATTTATTGTACAACACCAAAGGAATCTCAGCTATAGATCTGACAGCATCATGGCCAGTGGTATTTCACGGTCAGCGTGTCTGCGTTTCCCCCCGCGGCTTTGGAGCCACGTCGCCTTATACGAGACACATCCCCCGTTGCCTTGAGTCAAAACATCCCCCGCACAGAGAAACTTTTAGGTAAATACGAGTTTCCTTTCGTACAGTCAAGGGTGTAATTAAGCACGAAGTTAGAATCCACCTCCCCGTTGCCTTCGTGATATAGAAGCGCACGAATATATGGCCGTGATAAATGAATTTGCTAGTCTGGCTGATGATAGGTCGTACATGCCAGGCACGCTCTCGTTGAGCTACTTTCTTTTGTTCTAAGTGCCCCTCTCTTCATGTCGAGGGTTGTCTCTCTGCCCTCTTTGCTCAGTGGGTGGAGTAGGGGCTTTCAAAAGCTCTGTTCTGGCACGGTTGCGCGGCCCACTCGATGTGCATTTTGGATGATCCGCCCAGCGTTGCTGTCCTGGAGCCACGGTTCCGGCTTTCTTCCGTTTCGAGCGTGGGACAAGCTCGGGAGGGCCATGGTTAGACAAACATTATAATTCTGTTAGGCAGGGGAGTAGCTGTAGACGTTTCGAACAAGGAAAGTGCTTGAGGAGGTGACCTGCTCTAGGTCGCCCCCTAGCACCGGCATCTGGAACTTCTCAGTTACCCACGTTTTTATTGTATAGCGTGACGATAATGCTCTGTATTGGCGAGATGAGTCGTGGGTTCTTGAAGGGTAATGGATTTGACGAGAACGTCGGGCGAACCTTGCCTGAACAATAAGTAGGTGCATTCTTTTCGCTTGCACCTCCTGCACTAGATCCGAATTGGGTTATTTGCATGCTGCAATTTCCTGTCGAAAAGAAAGACATTACTAATAAAGTTCCTTTCAGCGGGAAAGTGCAGCACCCGATAACCCGTCTTCCGTGGAGTCCAAGGTAGTGCAAACCAGTGCAAGCGAAAAGAATGCACTTAGTTACTTGTGCACGATGATAATTACAATGAGGATGACCTATCGGTACAGCTGTTTCGGACAGTACGCTTGACAATATACCTCATTGAGCTAGCGTAATAGCGAATTCTAGGCCGCAACAACCTGCGCACACCTTTCAAGTATACGGTGAAAGGTTATATGGGTTAATTGTCGAAGCGCTCATGCTGTCTGCGAATTGATAATTGAAGGTAGCAGGCATCGGCCAGACGCACTACCATGACAGACTTTCCAGGTTAAAGGTCGAAAACAATGGGATGACGTGCTGCTAGATTACACGTATAGACTATGGCACAGCTGTCAAGGACAGTTAATTTTCGTGGCCCACTTCAATACTTCGGACACAGCGTATTGAAGAACATTTTAGAAGTAAACAGTTTCGGGTTTGTGGCTCCTAAAATTAAATGGAGTCATTGTAAGAAGACATCTGTATTTCTCACGGTCATTATAAATACTGAAGCCGCGTGGTCAGACACGAACCTAAGTTTGGCAACATTCTCTTTGCAGTATCCCGTGGTGTGTTTCTGGAATCACTGCGGGTCTCATCTGCCAAAGGCTACCTGGTCTGACGTCGGCACAGCGCCGTATCTGCGGTTCACGTCCAGACGCCATCGTAGCCATCGGCGAGGGCGCACGGCTTGGGTTAGCAGAGTGCCGCCGCCAATTTAGGCACAAACGCTGGAACTGCTCCCTCACCGGTGCCACAGAAGGGGGCTTCGGACACGTCTTCGCTCTCGGTGAGTATACAGAAGCGTTCGTCAGTCATTGGTCGTCGGACTTACAGACTTCTTTTGGGGCCACCTTCCAAAGAATGCCAGATGGTGTTACGTTACCGTACACTTTGGGTGCACTCTTAAAAATGAACTTCACCACATAGCACGCTCCTAGCCAACCATCATCCCGAATGACAACGTCCTCGCCCCTGATTTGTTGAAAACGGGAGGAGGAGCCTATTTTGTGCCATTATGCACGGCACAAAATAGGCTCCTCCTCCCGTTTTCAACAAATCAGGGGCGAGAACGTTGTCATTCGGGATGATGGTTGGCTAGGAGAGTGCTATGTGGTGAAGTTAATTTCTCAGAGTGTGGGTTCACGCGATGGACCGGAGCAGGGAGCTCTTGACGCTATTGACGTCTTCACGGACCGACAGGCCGTGTATGAAAATACCGGACCATTTGCATAGCGGAGGCGAATGGTCCGCCCTCCAGTCTCGTCCAGATCTCGTCCCTCGCGCTGACCGGAGTGCGCACGTTTCCATGACGTAAGCTGTGCCGTTTACGCAGTCTGCGGATCGATATCGGCGATACGTCCCCCGTGCGAATCTACCGTTACTTGCACTTCGCACGTAATTCGTCGCGAGCTCCCGTGCGAAGACCAATCGCACCGTTTATCTGAAATCTCGGCCTATCACGGCCTATCTTGTTTTATGTGCCATCGCGCGACGTTTGGGCGGCGCCAAGTTAATATAACGGCATCGCTTTGCTATGTACGATTTCAAGATTTGGACCCACAACGGTTTATTTCCCTCCTTCATCATCGTCCGTGTATTTGTTGTTGTTGTTCGTTTAATGGAACTTAACGCATTGCGGTAGTATTGTGATGCCGAACTAAAGGTCATGCGTAGAAAATACCAATTTAGTAAAAGGACGAGAGGAAAAAAAAACAACAAAAAACAGACGACTACCTGGCAATGTCGATGCGAATACAGTGATAATCACCATTACCTAGAATTCCACAACAGTTGGTTAAAGTAGCTGCTTCCGCGGCCTTACGGCGCATCACCGAAGCTTCGACAACAGGACGGAGAATAATCGTTTCCTATTAAGCCTAATTTCTGCTCGCATTACCAGTGAGAAAGAACGCGACCTCCTCTGCCGTGTAGGCATATAACCGCCGAAGGTATCCGAAACGTCATTGCCACTTTTCGTGAGCCAGAAAAGTAACATCAAAGAAGGAAGTCGTTTGGGAAACCCTTCCTTTGGCATAAAAGAGATAAAAAGCAAATAGTTCGTCTGGAAAAACATGCCTTCAAGCATGATGAACCTTTCGGCATCCTGTGTTGCAATTCCCGTGTGGCGACTAATGCGTTCTAATTGCTCTTTTTATGACATTCTATCCCATGTTGCTGGTCGCGGACACGTTGCGAAATGGACATCGAGCTGAAATAAAACGGAAAAAGTCAAGCCCAAAGTGTCTATATCTACGTGTTCATCAGCTACTTATAGTATACAGTGAACAGTCCGTGCTTAACGTAATAATGCATGATAATGGCAATAAACCGAAAAGCATTATCTGATTTGGGCACATTACGAGTGACCTGCAGACAGCCGGGACCTGGGAAGGGTCTGGGAAGCAGCGGGTTGAGGCGGGGAGGTTGTGTAACGCTGCTAAACAAACAAGACAGCTTTTATGGGTGGCTGGCCATCCATGAAAGAGACGTGAGAGCGATACATAGTGCATCGTTACTCGTTGAATTGTGTACGGGTGAAAAAAATGAAGAAGACGCGGTGTTTGCTCAGCTGAAAGCCGCCGCTGTCTGGCCCTCGATGGCCCTCAGAGTATAGTCCGTGGGCGGTCTTGAAGCTGCTGGGAAATCTGGAATGGCAAAGAGGTCGAATTGTCTGTCGGACGGTGGTATAAGATGTCCGGGTCACCAAATGTACACGAGGTAGTGTTCCTGAACATGGGTCCTGTTCGACGGTTGAGGAACACGGCCTCGTGGAATGGACACAGAGGACCGACTGAGTTGGGGAGCTTCTCGCGTGGCCGGTGCGTCGACAGAACAGAACATGGGCATGGGGGAACCGCCACAGGTTTATCGAGGAGTAATACGGCATGTCTTTGAGCAGTGACAGAAGCGCGATCTCTGGTTCTAGGCAAATGTTGGCACAGTTTCCTGTGAAGTCTGCCCAGGACGCACGGTCCCCCCCTGCGATAGCCCGCGTTGCCCGCTTAAGCATGACCGACTACGGCAAGCAATTTCACCACCACCATCACCACCACCCCTGGTTCTAGAGCCGTTGAGCAAATTTCATTTCAAGTTAGAATTTTCGCGATTTTTTTTTTCTCTTGTTGTAATTCATGTAGCTTCTTTGTCTCTCTAAAACTGAAAGTATGCTTCACCCGGATACTTCGTGCAAATTACTCGATAGCATTACCAGTAAATTGAGTCCCGTGTACATGGTTACTGCGTGACAAGAGCTGGGATGTCTCTCACAGTGAAGGCAAGAAGCTCCACGAACATGCATGATGTAGCTATAGGTAGCCAAAAGAATGAGTACAATGTCCTCCGACGTTTGGGTAAAAGACACTGGAACGTCGTAGCATAGACCTTGGGATCACACCTAAAAGCAGTGTAATGTTATCAAATACATCTAGACATATTTCGTCTCATCGCTCCCTTGAGACCACCTTGAAATTTATGCTGGCTTATCTGTGTTCTTAGAGCACGTACGTTACATACGTGCCTGCCTACATTTTCTTCATTGTAGACGAGTCGATGTTGACATCACGGCACCCGCGAGGACCACATTAGTCATCCTTATCTTATCAGCGACTAGAAGAGAACATTAGTCAGTTTTTGTGACAGAAGCGATCGGAAATCCGACATACAGGAGGTAGCTATGAGGCGGGTGTGGTAAGGTAGGTGTGTGCGTGCGTGCAGTGCCTGGCAACATGTTGCCAGATGTAACAACGTTTCGTTCTGGGCACGTCGGTTTTTTGTACCGTGACAGTATAAGACGGCATAAGATTCATATCGACGACTACGTGTTGCTTGCCACGAAACTTTTGAATATTTCAATAGTGTGCAATGTAGAAAGATGGAAATGAGTCAGGCGGAGTCGGCTTTGATTTCTGTTTTGGTTTCTGCGTTCTGATAGGGGAGGCCTTCTTGCCTGGTGAGATGCTAACTTGGGACAAACAACATATGGACTGCGCACGCGCTAACCACTCTACATGTGCACTACGAAATACATACGGTGGACTAAAATTAATGATTATAATAATCTCTCTTAAAATTAAGCTAGTATGATGTTGTTATTGTGTTGTAGCGTCTCGTATGCCGCCCCAAATGCTACCATGATATGTACCCCGATAGACCTCATAATATATCCACTCAAAAACATGATCACGGAGTGAGTGACCGAATAAAATCGGCAGATATGCCCGAACCTTAATATCTACAGAACCCTCCTCTTTAATCATATAATGTCGAAACGTGTATACAAGGTGTCGACGCCCAATGACCAAAAAAATTGATGACTTGACCAGTCTTGAAATCAACCATTATTGCTGCATGATGCAACAATATAAGAGTCATACAAAAACAAAAGGTATATGTCGAAGCACGAAAAGAGAATGTTGTAATTGGTCGCGTTCGTTTTGAGGATCCTGGTGCCGAAAACACAAATGGTGTTTCGAACAGAGTAACGTGAGAGAAGGAGAGTGGAGGGCGTTAAACCTTATTATGGACTTCTTGAGCGAATCTTGGGTGAACTGCGGGAGCCCCGCGGTACTTCTCCGGAGTTTCGCAATTTGCGAGGTTTGACCGGAAGATGACGGCGAGAAGGAATGCTATCATTAATGACATCCACGTGACTCTCGCTGGTTGACTTAATATTTGAGGCCTCCCACTTCTAAGACAAGGAGCAGAGTGTGCAGAGATGCACGACGTGAAAATGGGATGAGTAGATCCGGCTTGTTGGTGTGTGGTCGCACATACCCCCAACAACACCGAATATCCTCTGGATGTACGAATAATGTCGTAACGGTTTCGTACGTCCGACGGAGGTTCTGAGGATATCCGTCGGACGTATGAATTCGTTAGGACATTGTTCGTACTTCCAGAGGATATTCGGTATTGTTGGGGACAAAAACAACGTTCAGTGCTGCACATTTTGAAAACCACAAAGGGACACGGTACTCAAATGGTATCTACCTAAAAGAAAGCGGTATATACTGCCGCTATACTAGCAGCCACCTAATACCACCTAAATGAGATAGAGCTGCAGGCGCCCTTAGAGCAGCCACCCTGCTCCAAGTCTTTCCCCCTTTTCTTTTTCTTTTTTAGCAGTTAATTACTGGTGTTTCTACTACTATTTTTAGGGGAAATTGCGAGCACTGAATCCTATGGAAAACACAGATCTTAATGGCCGACGGCGGTGGTGGTGGTACTGTCGAAAAAGCTCGTCGTTGTCGGCCTCACAGAGGTGGGCAACGTCACGACTAACGCCCTGGGGAAATGTAGATGGGTAGAAATCCAGCGAACCGGTAGAGATGTAGGAAGGGAGTTGCCTCAGGACAGAAGCCGCCGATATTTCGAACAGAGACTGTTCTTCTTCTGGGCACCGTCCTCATCATTGGCATGGTATTTAAAGGGTTAGGTGTGACGTGTTTAAAGGTTCATGCGAATTGTGGGTCAACAGCCCGGAGGGAAGAAAGGTCCGTACGGGTTTTTACGGCGGGAGTGAATGGCTGCTTTGTTAGAGTGTGGAGGGGATTATGTGAACGTAGTGATCTAGGCTACAGACCGGTTGCAGAAAAATGGAAGGTTCACGAACACGTGGACGAAACGGGACAACAGGCAAGAATTCGCAAGCATAGCGAAAGATAAGGAGGTTAGTGGTTACGTGGGGAAAATTCCAGAACGAGCAAAAATTTTTTTTATATTTTTTTTTTGTTTAATATATACTTGTAATACAAAGTTGTGGCATGCAATAAAGAGAGCAGAAAGCAGTGGCCATGCAGAACATAACAGATGATAATGGAGGTAGATGGGAAAAGCATATTTCATTTGTGAAGTGTTTCTAGGGTGCCTTGTGATTTGTTGATACCGGACGGGTGAAGAGCGTTGAACTTGTATATGAGATAAGACTCCCTATCACGTCTGTCACGTGTGGATCTAAACCCGGTTTCTAGAATATATAGTTTAATGTTGTCAAAATTGTGACCAGGAACGTTAAAGTGTTCGGCGACTGCTTTGGGGAGTTTGTTGGACGTGTCGGTTCTGTGTCCGGTAAGGCGGTTGTTCATTTGTTGGCCGGTTTCACCAATGTATTGCATAGAGCAGTCGCCGCATTCAATGCAGTATATAACATTGGAGCTTGTGCATGTGAATGCGTGGTTAACGGGGTGGGTGTAATTGCTCGCAGTGCTTTTGATGGAGTTAGCGTGTTGAACGTGCTTGCATGTTTTGCAGCGCGGGAGGTTGCAGGGTCGTGTTCCCGTGTACGGGGCGCTCGTTTTGCTGATTTTGGCATTGACCAAGGAGTCTGCCAGGTTTCTTGCGCGTCGGTATGTCACCTGTATGGGATTTGTGAATATGTTGTTAAGTCGGTCACTGCTTTGGAGGAGGGGCTCGTGCTTCTGTAGAATGGCTTTGATGTTTGGAAGTGCGTTGGAATATCTTGTGATGAAGCTTATTTGGCACGCGTCGGGATTTTTTCGGTTTTCCAGAACCTCGTTTCGATCGAGTGTGAGTGCCTTGCGACGGAATTCGGTTAGGAGGGAGTCTGGATAGTCCCTTTGGGCAAGTGTACTGCAGAGTTCGTCAAGCTTCTCAGCGTAATCTGTGTCGTTTGAACAAATTCTGCGTAGTCTTACACTCTGCCCATTAGGAATTCCAACCTTACAGTGACGCGGGTGGTGACTCTTGAAGTGAAGGTATTGTTGTTTGTCAGTTGGCTTTTTGTACAGGGTTGTGACGAGGTTGCCGTTGTCTAGTGATATCGTGGTGTCGAGGAAGTTAATTAAGTCAGTTGACTGTTGTGATGTGAACTTTATGTTGCTATGCGCGGTGTTCAGTAGATCTACGAACTTTTGAAATTCATGTTCCCCGTGTTCCCATATTATCAGTATATCATCGATGTATCGAAGGTACACCGTGGGTTTTAATGAGAGGGCGCTGAGAACTTTGTTTTCTAGGAACCCCATGAAGATATTTGCGTATGTGGGTGCAACAGGTGTGCCCATACTTGTACCGTGTACTTGTAGGTAGTATTCACCATTGAACTCGAAGTAGTTCAGTTTAAGAACCAAGTCCATTAGAGCGAGTATGGTTTCCGTGTCTTTTCTGGTGTTTGTAGTAGAAAGGGTATTGCAGAGGGCTGTGATTCCGTCGTTGTGTACTACGTATACTAACGTATACTACGTATATAACGTATAACGTACGTATACTAACATCCCACACAACGACGGAATCACAGCCCTCTGCAATACCCTTTCTACTACAAACACCAGAAAAGACACGGAAACCATACTCGCTCTAATGGACTTGGTTCTTAAACTGAACTACTTCGAGTTCAATGGTGAATACTACCTACAAGTACACGGTACAAGTATGGGCACACCTGTTGCACCCACATACGCAAATATCTTCATGGGGTTCCTAGAAAACAAAGTTCTCAGCGCCCTCTCATTAAAACCCACGGTGTACCTTCGATACATCGATGATATACTGATAATATGGGAACACGGGGAACATGAATTTCAAAAGTTCGTAGATCTACTGAACACCGCGCATAGCAACATAAAGTTCACATCACAACAGTCAACTGACTTAATTAACTTCCTCGACACCACGATATCACTAGACAACGGCAACCTCGTCACAACCCTGTACAAAAAGCCAACTGACAAACAACAATACCTTCACTTCAAGAGTCACCACCCGCGTCACTGTAAGGTTGGAATTCCTAATGGGCAGAGTGTAAGACTACGCAGAATTTGTTCAAACGACACAGATTACGCTGAGAAGCTTGACGAACTCTGCAGTACACTTGCCCAAAGGGACTATCCAGACTCCCTCCTAACCGAATTCCGTCGCAAGGCACTCACACTCGATCGAAACGAGGTTCTGGAAAACCGAAAAAATCCCGACGCGTGCCAAATAAGCTTCATCACAAGATATTCCAACGCACTTCCAAACATCAAAGCCATTCAACAGAAGCACGAGCCCCTCCTCCAAAGCAGTGACCGACTTAACAACATATTCACAAATCCCATACAGGTGACATACCGACGCGCAAGAAACCTGGCAGACTCCTTGGTCAATGCCAAAATCAGCAAAACGAGCGCCCCGTACACGGGAACACGACCCTGCAACCTCCCGCGCTGCAAAACATGCAAGCACGTTCAACACGCTAACTCCATCAAAAGCACTGCGAGCAATTACACCCACCCCGTTAACCACGCATTCACATGCACAAGCTCCAATGTTATATACTGCATTGAATGCGGCGACTGCTCTATGCAATACATTGGTGAAACCGGCCAACAAATGAACAACTGCCTTACCGGACACAGAACCGACACGTCCAACAAACTCCCCAAAGCAGTCGCCGAACACTTTAACGTTCCTGGTCACAATTTTGACAACATTAAACTATATATTCTAGAAACCGGGTTTAGATCCACACGTGACAGACGTGATAGGGAGTCTTATCCCATATACAAGTTCAACGCTCTTCACCCGTCCGGTATCAACAAATCACAAGGCACCCTAGAAACACTTCACAAATGAAATATGCTTTTCCCATCTACCTCCATTATCATCTGTTATGTTCTGCATGGCCACTGCTTTCTGCTCTCTTTATTGCATGCCACAACTTTGTACATACAAGTATATATTAAACAAAAAAATAAAAAATATATAAAAAAAAATTTTGCTCGTTCTGGAATTTCCCCCACGTAACCACTAACCTCCTTATCTTTCGCTATGCTTGCGAATTCTTGCCTGTTGTCCCGTTTCGTCCACGTGTTCGTGAACCTTCCATTTTTCTGCAACCGGTCTGTAGCCTAGATCACTACGTTCACATAATCCCCTCCACACTCTAACAAAGCAGCCATTCACTCCCGCCGTAAAAACCCGTACGGACCTTTCTTCCCTCCGGGCTGTTGACCCACAATTCGCATGAACCTTTAAACACGTCACACCTAACCCTTTAAATACCATGCCAATGATGAGGACGGTGCCCAGAAGAAGAACAGTCTCTGTTCGAAATATCGGCGGCTTCTGTCCTGAGGCAACTCCCGCCCTGGGGAAATGTGCGTCCTGGGCCGGCTTCTAAGGGAACTGTACCGACATATGTCTGAAAGCGTCTCGGGAAAACACAGGAAAAACCCCAGACAGCACAGCGGGCACTGGGAATCGAAAGCGGGTCCCTCCCATTATCTGCGTGACATGGCCAGCACGCTAACCACTGAGCCACGCGAGCTGGGCGCCCCGCGTTCCGCCGAAAACTGTAAGATCAAAGCAAAGACGTCTGCCAGTCAGCGGGCGGTACCTGACCAAACACTTTTCTCTTCGAGCAACGCTTATAGCCTCAAGGACGCCGAAGCAAGGCGGAAAGAGTTGCGATTTGAGCGTTTATGTAACAATGAAAGTATAATGATCATGTAAAGGCACACACCATCCCCTCTATACAGACTTGTGCCCGTTACCCAAAAAAAGGAACTAAATACCGTTACCCGTTACTTCAGAAAAAAGTAACTAAATACGTTACTCGTTACCAACATACAAAAGTAACGAGTTCTCGTTACTCACAGGTAACGAGTTACTTTTACGTTACCGCCGCATAGTTAAAGGAGCCAACAAACATGCAGTCATTTGCCTTCAACCCTTTATTAATGAGGAATTACACTTCAGAAGAAGCTGATACTCGAAATTTGTCGTCCGTCCTTCGTGTTCCGTGTCTCTCGGCCCCTTACCATGACTCGATCTATATCAGCTTGCCTGGACCTTCTCCCTCCTTTCCGAAGTCGGGGTGATTGGAGATTATGAAAACACAAGAAAAAACACTTTTCGTGCCACCAATCACCAGCGGTTCCCAAAAACAGACGAGGGGCTGCGTCATAATTTAGGGCGCTCAGAAGCTTAGCAAAGACAAGAAAAGTCCAGAAGTCGTTTTTTATTGCCATAGCACAATTGGTGCCCATTCTTGTGAAGGAGTGATGGTCGGAGATTACGGAAACAAGAGAAAAGACAACAACACATCCAGCGAGGGACTTTGAGTCACAAGTTGTCGTGGGTCACGCAGGTCAAGTCTGCACGCTGCGCCACGCGGAGTGCCGAAATGTGCTCCCCCGCGCTGAAGAAAAGGAACGAGTAACGTCAGTAACGAGTTACCAAGTTTTGTAACTGATTCCGTTACTATTACCATTTTTAAAAAAGTAACTGAATCGTTACTTCGTTACCAAAAAAAGTAACCGTTACCAAGTAACGAGTTACTTGTAACGAGTTAGGCACAACTCTGCCTCTATATACATTCCGCAGGACACAACCAGTCCGGTAGGCCTATTCGACCTTTTACCAATTCAAATCTCTGAGGTTACTCTGACACACGCACACACAGTTAAAGTTGTGCAGGGCGCTCCATGTAATCGGAACGTTGTGGCTTCAAGCCCTTCCACCGATTTACTTTTTTTCATCGAGTGCACGGTTGTTTGAACTATGATTCCCCTGACTTGACCCTCGTTGCCCCGCGTCGGGGATCATCCGCAGGCAGCCGGGAAGCAGCCTTCGTCTACGCCATCAGCTCAGCTGCCATGACGTACTCTGTGGCCCGAGCCTGCTGGAGAGGTAACCTCAGCGGGTGCGGGTGCGACCGTTCTCGCGAAAGCACCTCCAACGCCCTGGGGCCCCTCAGCGGCAGCGTGGACGGCAACGAATACGACGACGCCTGGAAGTGGGGCGGATGCAGCGCGGACGTCAAGCACAGCACGCGTCTAGCAAGAAAATTTCTGGATGCCAGAGAGATCGAAGGGGACGACAGGTCTCTCATGAATTTGCACAACAACAGAGCAGGCAGAAAGGTGGGTTCCATGCAGGATACGGAGTTCTTGAAACTGTGGAACAAAATGGTGGCGATTGATGTTCTGAGGAACACACAGAAACGACAAATACATACAAAGCCTCCTCAAGTGCCTAATATTTTTTTTTAATTCTGTGTTAGCGCCGCGAAGCAACTGTGGCTATAAGCGGCGTACAGATGTGGACAGATGGAGGGAGGACAGCAGGAAGGAGTTGGAAACATGGGGGGGGGTTAGTATGGGTTCTGGGCCGACTTCAGGGAGAACTGTGCCTACATTCGCCTGGAAAGTCTTCGGAATTAAAACCCAGGGAAAACCTGAGACACCACAGCCGGTGGTAGGATTCGAACCTACCACCTCCCAGTCTTCAGCACGACGTTGGCTATGGTGCCTCAGAAATTAATGATGAAAGAAGGAAGTCACTGAAAAGGTTATACCCAGCTGTATAGGACTCAAACCCGTATCCCACGGTAATCCAAAAGGTGTGGATTCGAGTCCTACAACCGGCAAACCTATTAAGTGACTTTCTTCTTTCATCATTCATTTCTTACGCACTTGAGGCTTCGTATGTATTCGTCCTTTCTCTCTGTGTATGTATTTGTTTTTCTATTTGTCTCTCTGTAAGATCCGATGTAATAAGCGGGCCTTCTGCGTCTAGGTGGTGTTGGTCGATCACCTCGGCCATCAGTTTGGTGGCAAGGTTAGATACGTCGTCTTAAGCAAGAGACGCTTAACACCAGGCTGCCGTGTGCTGAGGTTTTATCGCACGCCAAAGAACTCTCGGTGGACAAAACTAACCGATGTCGTCGCTTAGGCTCGAAGCTATACCTGACGGCGTAAACCACGAATTACCATCAATCTCCTTTCAGTTCGACTTATCCTTTCGCTTTTTCGTGAAAGAGTGTCGTGCAGTTCTACATGGGAGGCCTCCCTTGCGAACTCGAATGTATGGTCTCCCTGAAGAATAAAAGCACTCACTGAATACAAGCACGATTTAGGCTCAGCCATAAGCGTTCCCTTCGAGGACCTGCACGAAGGAAGCCCCCCTCCCCCACCTCCAACTTTCAACCCTCTTGTTCCAGATCACTTTCTCTCTCGTAAACTTGTTCCTGAAACCCCCCTTTACAGTCTCCTCTACCCCTGCCTTACAAGTATACTTTACAATACCATACACAATCCTGCTCAATACAAGCGAGCCGACATGCAGAGAGCAAAATACGGGAGCAAGCCATTGTCACCGATTAGCAAACGGTCATGACGATATAGGATCCCCCAGAAAAAACCCGATCCACCGTGCAATGGAGACGTTTTCGAGCGTCCCCTCCACCTCCTGGATGTCTTTTGTGTGCACGGAGTTGGAGCCTTGCGGGCAGCTGGCCTTAAAACCTCTTATACGGATGTACAGTGCACGTTTTGAAATCGGACACCCCAATTTACAAGCAAGGGGAGCGAAGGGGACGTTAAAGGCATACAAGGGAAGGCATAGTCAAGCGGCTCTTGACTACGGGCTCTTTTTTTTTTTCTTAAAGAGCATAATGCGCGCTTAGCTTTTAATGGTGGCGTACCGCAGGGATCGCTTGAATGGCATCGTGGCTTTGGTCGATGACAGATGGCGTGTCTTTCTCGAGTAGGGTTCCGTGGTTTGCGGGAGGCGGGAAAGGCAGTTCTGGTCGGTCGTAGGTATGGTACAACTCGGGTGGACATTGTGGAAGTTGCGGCTTTAGGATTGTGTCGCTTTTGTGTGAACGGCTGCTTTGAGGGTTGTACGTTTGCGGGTTTTGAAACGTTTATGTACATAATCCAAAAAGCCTGGTATCTGCTGAGATGCTTCTCCGCCGTCTTTCTGGAAGCCGTCCTGAAGAAGGGATGCCATGCTGTTCTCGCTGTCTGTCGGTCTGGCTTTCGGACACGTGACGATAAAATATTGATGAACGAGTGAAGGATGAATATTCTGACGAAGCAGCACAAGTGGTCTTTTTCTTTGAAAAACGAGATTTCCAAAGCCTTCGAGGAAGCGCATATTTTTTTAAATTTTATTTAGCCAGAAACCCGAATAAAATACTGTCAGATTTGGGACATTGGGACCGGAATCGCGTTTTGCATTTCCTTTTCGAGTGATCTCTCTCGATGACGCCATGCTCATCCCCCCTAAATCCTATAGCAGTGGCTATCTATTGATCAGCCTAATCAACGAATCTGGGGCTTAACCGCTTCAGTCGTTGCGACCTAACGAGTGGCGGGAAATTCAAAAAGGGGTGCGGGAAAGTCAAAAATATGGGCACGTGACCTCTTGCGCGTGACGTATACCACGCCCTTCACGTATCGCGCGAAAAGCGCCGTGCTCGTGTTTTATCACGTGCCCTTCTCGACGAGCGCCGCACCCCTTGTTAGCTCGTAACGCAAGGGATTAAGCCCCCTGTAACGTTACATGTTAAGCACCGCAACGTCTCGTCGCAAAAAGTTCGCTGAGAACGTCGCGTCCCCTTTTCCTGGTACCGAATCTGTGCTCCGGGCAAATCGGGGACAGCTTTCATTTTTCCTCTGTGACGAGCGTGCCTTGTATACATTGTACCGTCACGTCTGCAATATTTCCCTCCACCACGCGCGCGTAAAGATGTTCTAAGCCTATGCTTCTGAAGAAAAGAAGAAAAAGAAAAAGAAAATTGCACTCGAAGCTGACGTACCGCAGCATTCCACGCATACTCCAACCTTCGGGAATCCAAATAGCCAAGTGCACTTGAAGCGGCCTTTCCTTTTAAACGTCTACCCGAGAAACGTCACCATGACGTTCGTAGACAGACTGAAAATGAAGCAAATCAGACTGGGAGAGCTGAGCCCAAACGAATGGACACTTTTTTCGCTGCCTCCTACTGAAAGAAAAGTAGGACCGAAGGTATCGTGCCTTTCAGGGACCATCGTAATCCCGTCAAAAACGTTGCTTTCGGGCGCGATCTTGTTCGCCTTATAGCTTCGAGCGTAGCTCAGCTCTACCAAACTGGTGGCGCTGCCGAACTCTATGACAATTCAATTCAATTCTTTATTTCCCAAACATGACGTCATTTGTTTACAAACAAGGAGACGTCGCATAATGTAAAACCCCGAGACTAGGGAACACGAAAGGACAGACACAAACACGAAGTCTCAAGGTTGAGACTTCGTGTTTGTGTCTGTCCTTTCGTGTTTTCTGTCTGTTTTCTGCCTGTCGTGTTTCTGTTTTTGTGTCTGTCCTTTCGTGTTTCCTAGTCTCGGGGTTTTACATTATGCATCATCTTCACCAGCTCGCTTGCTTCTTAGCCATTTTTTCGAGGAGACGTCTATTGCTTGAGCCACGCAACCCTAATCGTTGTACACCCTGACTGTCCTCTCTTAAACTAACTATGCTACGCACAAACCCAACAACAGTGTCTCCACAGCAATATACACTCTGTTTCAAGTTCATACTCAACAAGCAAGGGCCAGGTGAAAGCGCTATGGTAGAGTGCGCTTGGAGAATCAAAGAGAGGACCACTGGAGGTTCACTAAGAGCTCCAGAGAACACTAAGGGGGTAGCGATAATACGGTGGGAAAGTGGAACTCTCGAAGCACCGCCGATAATCTCTTATCTGCAACCTGATCTGCTGCAGTCACGCTCATGAGTCATGGCCTATTACAAACACTGCAGGCGCAGATACTTTGTGATGAGCGGAGCACTGGAATCCCGGCTATAAAAATAATCTGAATTAGAACAAGAACAACACCGATGACGCAAGAACAAGTCGTGACTGTCTGCGGCCTAATTAATGACCGGCGATCATTAATTTGCTAAACCAATTAGCCACGTTCTTCCGACCACGAGTTTCGCAAGACAGGGAGCATTTTGTTTATTTAATTAACCGATTATTGCGCAGGTCGTTCCAGGCAGAAGCCGCTTCATAACTGTGCTGCCGCCTTGTCGCTCTATCCCGTCGGGCTCGTTTCCCGATAATTTATGTACGACTCGCTGCATCGGCAGGCAGTCTCATTAAACGAGGGATTAGGTTACCATATGAAGATTCGATCTACTGTGAGTTCAGTAACTTTTCAGGCGCTCTTACGCTTGCCAGCTGTTACGTCTGGTGTCGCGGCTACAAGTATGTTGGGAATTCTCGACGCAGACGGCGTTAGATGAAGGCACGAGATTTGACGTGGGTATATACACAGACGCGCCTAGAGTGTTTGTCGGGACAAGTTCTTCAAAACGGGCACCTCCGCCAGACCATTGCACAGTCGCCGAAAAGAAACTAGAAAGAAGAAAGTTTCACAGTCCCCTTAGAAGACGGTCCAGCTCTGTGAGGCCGACGACGGCGAGCACTTTCACCAGCACCACCACCACCACCCGAGGGTGGTTTAACCTCTGCAGGAATCTCTGCACACGTGTACCTCGCATACGAAGGCTTGTACCTAAACACCTTGTACCACTGTCTTCAAGTTGACAGCGTCCCCGACAGAGTTCAAACCGGCAGCCTTGGAATCAGTAGTATGCATACATTGTTGTGTCTCCATGGCACGTTCACTTCAGCTGTATGCGACAAGACCGGCGCTAAAAAGCGAGAAATAATTATTTTCAGTGTCATACCTCAAAGGCTAACCGCAATTAACAGATATATTTTAATGAACTTTTTAATTATTGACTTTATGGAGCACATTGAAATTCCAATGTTAAATCCTGGTCACCACATGATCCACTCGAACCACTGATGAAGTAGTCTGAGTGTGTGCTACACACCCGAGTATTTTCACCTCGGCCGTCCGCTCGAAACAGAAAGTGACCGCAAAAAGAGCGACAGTGACGTCGATATCTTCACCCTCACTTACCGTCACAGAAAACGTAATGATTCACGATCATTGTTTCCTTTTGTTTTTCTTTTTGCTTGCAAAGAACTCTGCGCATCGCCACTACATATCAGCGCTATCGTACCGGGGAAGGGCAAGAGCTGTGTCCGGCAGGATGAAATGACTGATACGGCAAGCGACTGCGAACACATGAAACAACGAAAGGAAGGAAAAGAGAAACGAAACAAAGGTTGTGAAACATACCGCGATAAGGATTTGCCAGCATCACGTATGACGCTCTTTTGACGGCGGAGATATCGACGTCATCGTCGCTCTTTTTGTGACCAGTTTGTGTTTCCAACGGACGGCCGAGGTGAAATACTTGTGTCTATAGCACGCGCTGAGATTATTTTAGTGCTTCATCAGTGGTTCGAGCGGATTGTATGGTAGTCAAGCTTTAATATTGCAATTGCAGTGCGCTTCCTAAAGTCAATAATTAAAAAGTTCATTAAACCGTTAATTGGTCCCCCAACTGAGGAAAAAATTGGATTCCTAGCAGCAGCCCTGCCGGGTAATCGAATGCGAAAAGTAAAACCGCCCTAAAGAAACTCCCCTTTTTATTAAAATTTGTTGCAGATAAAAGGAAACGCCGTATAAAGTAGGGAGCCTTTGTCTCACATTTGTTGCTCTGTCTTCGCACCGTTACTCATCACACGAAATCTATCAACGTCCACAGACAATGATTGAATAGCTCACGCTCAAATTAACTTTGAAATTATGCCCAGACATCGTGACTAGGCGAGCAACGCTAACATGCACTGACTGTGCGAAGCTCGTCGCCGCAACTCATCGTTTATCGTCCCTAGACTCACAGGGACCTGGACCTCAACTTTTGATTGGTTTATTCTCTGCGCAATAGTTGGTGCTCTCCCGCTGTCAAATAATCCTAAGATGCTTCGTAAGAGGGGGGAGGGGGATATGTTTATTATAAAAAAAAAGGAGGGAAATGGTAGCCATGCGCTGCGGCGGCTTGCTATTCCCAGCAAAGAAAGAAAAAAAACGAAAAAGAAAAACAAACAAAGAGGAAAACAACCACGAAATTGATCACAGTTTACCCAGAAGGCACAAGATCCGCAGGAACTGAAACAAGTGTCTTTGTCACCTGATTATGTTGCATGGTGCCTAGCAGCATAGCCAGGGAAAAGTCCGAAATCCTGAGGCCAGCGATGCGCGACCGTAGGAGAAGACGGTGTTGGTGGTAACGGGTGCGGTGGAGTAGCGGGTGTGAAATGTCTCCTTCAACATGACAGGGTGGGGCAGTTGCTTCCAGTTGCTTCCAGCTGGTTCCAGATGCTTCCAGTTGCTTCCAGCTGGTTCCAGATGCTTCCAGTTGGGGCAGCTACTTCCAGCTACCTACCCTGCGGCACGTTCAACGTGTCGCCACACTGCGCAGACAAAGCTTACGTGTAACATCACAGTACCATACCGTACCATACCAGGCAGGGCAGTTGGTAGACGAAAAGTGTCCCATCTTCAAGAGGAGCAGTGGAATCCGTGCAGGATTCAGTCGAAGCCTGTGGAGCAAGGACTTGTTGTTGTTGTCTTTAAGTGTTGAGAGGGGTCAGATAATATTTGGCTTGCTACTCTTAAAAAAAGAAAAAGAAAAGATTCACCCGAACAAAAAAAAAAAAAAAACGAAGGAAAGAAAGAACACTCACAACACACACGCACAAAAAAAAAAGATATAGAATAAACTGGGAAAAGAAGTGTCACAGGGTACCGCGGGTTTGCCGCCTTGAGGAATTGTAGCAGGTAGCCTTCCGCCTTCCGGCAATATTGTCGTCTATAGACCATGAACCCAGAATCTTTGCAATGGTAAGTGGCAAGCTATCCAGTGTGGAGAGACGCTTTTCGATTATCTTTCTCTCGTCCTCATATTTCGTGCAGTAGTATATGGATGTCGTCTTCGCTTGTGTGGCATTCTCTAAATGTGGGGCCGTCGGTCATGTTTAGCTTATACGCAGTACCAAGAAAGCAGTACCAAGTCGGAGTCGATGAAAGAGTGCTGCGTCGGGCCGGCTCATGTATCTACAGCCTGTGTATTTATATGGACCATCGAAGGCGACAAGCGTGGGGTGCCTCCAGTGTAGATTGGCCATGAGCTTCTTCATCTCCACATCTGCCGTTTGCTTTGCTGACCTTTTGATGTCGTCTTTGGTCAGTGGTATGTTTTCCCTGCATGTCAGGGAGTGAGCTCCTCTTGCAGCCTCGTCCACCTTCGTGTCTAGGAATTTTGCAGTGACGGATGCACTAGATGGATACCTGATGTCCGTCTCGTGTGAGTTTACCGTATGTCTTGGTAATTTTGCTCCGGGACTTTTCCTCCCTCGGGTAACGGTCTACCAGTGTGTGGGTCATGGTGGGGTCAATCAAGAGCAGAAAAGAGTTCGTCCTGACACCGTCTTGAAAAAAGTCCTGAGAGCTATTCATGCAATAGCGGCGTCTTCGTAAGGGCGTGTAGTAAACTATAGGCGTACATGTCGAAGAGGTTATTATTTCTATCATGTATGTTGTTAACCTCCACGAGATCGAAGTCCCTGGACCAACCAGTGGCGGTGTCTGCTCCAATGCCCAAATAATGACATGCTGTGGGATGAGATCCTTTGAGGACTCTGCAAGCAGGAGCGAGAGGTGTCTTGCTGCGACGCTGTCATGCAGATCATATCAATCCATCCTAATTAAAATGAACTCCAATTACTCGATGAAAGATGAAAGTCACTGAAAAGGTTAGCCAGCTGTAGGAGTCGAACCCACATCTTCTGGATTGCCGTCGTATGAATGTGTGTATGAGTGAGCAAAAATGTAAGAGTGAAAGGAGGATGAGTGAGAGGAGTGCTGGTTTGTCCAGATGACGCACCCTGGAAGTCGCTGAGAAGGCGTGTTAGCTTAGCTCAATTGGTAGAGACCGGCAATCCAGAAGATGTGTGTTCGACTCCTACAGCTGGCTAACCTTTTCAGTGACTTTCATCTTTCATAGTTAATTTATTAGGCAAATTGAGGCTTTGTACGTATTTGTCCCTTCTATGTTGTTCCAGCCTCAGAACATCAGTTCTCTCATGTCCAATTACTCGTTTGGCAGGATGCTATCGCTATTTCTTAAGTTCCCTTGATGCTGTATCTATGGTATCTGTTTTAGAGAACCCAATACAGATGCTTGTGTATGGTCACCAAGTATGTGAACTGAACGTGCGTATTGTCATCAAGAAGGAGAACTGAACGTGTGTGTTGTCATTAAGTGGGGGAACTAGAGAACGGAGCGACTTGTAAAGATGAAGACAGTTCATTACCAGTACGTTTTTAATTTCAGGCAGTCAAGTTCACCTTGCTGACCGAATGCAAGTGCCACGGTGTATCTGGTTCCTGCACCATGAAGACCTGTTGGAAGACGTTGCCAGCTTTCTCCCAAGTGGGGAACTACGTTATGCAACGTTACCACAAGGCAAAACGCGTGGCGCCTTACTATGGCCCTCACAGGCCTCCACCGGGTCCCACACCCAGGCCATTGTACCTTAGGTTACGGACCACGAGGTTACATCCTTTACCAAAAGCTATCGGTGGAAGGTGTACGTATACCACTTTACTATGGTTTACTGTGTTGCCAGCCAGAAAGCGGTGGTGCTCTAGCCAACCTATAGGCAGCACAGTATGCTCAAAGTATAAGTACATGAAGGTGGCTTGTAGGTGTCTTGTCAGTGCGCTGCTTCATCTCCCAGAGATGCCTCCGAAGACAGCAACCTTGATCTACCCCTCTACTCACACTTTCAGTAGTTTGGACAGTTCCTTGACTATCGGTCATGTGAGCAACACTTCTACCCGAGTGCGAGCTACTACATGCACTTGACGGATGCTTGAGAACAGCGGGCTGTCTATATCGATGATCTTGTTTCCGATTCGCTGGCTAAGCTTGTTGGGCGCTTTCTGGCTGGGTTTCGATAATACATGAGTGCCAAGAGTTAATCATGTTCCAGGCACGAGCTTATACTATAGCGTTAACAACAGATAGTGGAATGCCGATATGTCCAAGATGATGCTCAAGCATGTGTAATTATTTTCTCACAGCTACCTCTACAAGCCGGAGAAACCCAAACGCCTTGATGCCAAGCGGAAACCCTTCACAGCCGAAGCGGCCCAAAGTGCGTGACCTCGTGTACCTCCACGGGTCGCCCAACTACTGCGAACCCGACCAGGCCAAAGGGTCGCCTGGTACCGCGGGGCGTTCCTGCAACCGTACCTCGACCGGTACGGATGGCTGTGACATTATGTGCTGTGGCCGCGGTTATAACACACACCAGTACACGCGGACGTGGCAGTGCAATTGCAAATTCCACTGGTGCTGCTTTGTCAACTGCGACACCTGCAGTGAACGCACGGAGGAGTACACTTGCAAGTGATTGTTCTCGTGAAAGAGAGTTTGCTATGGGCCATATGTTAAGTTATAGAAGTGTGCTGCTTCCGTTGAACTGTGGAAGCATTCAGAGCCAAAGAGGCGGGTGTTGCGCGTCATTGCATCGACAGTTGTATCGCATATGTGTGACATGTTGTGCCATATGCTGGCAATGAGGTAATTTATGTGGTTTGCGTCTGCTGCAGGAGTGTGCCACTTTCAGTGTAAATTTTTGGGCCATGCATATCTTCACATTACTCTTTGGGAAGTGACACTTTAACGCGTAACACAGTGACGCGTTAACACTTTATGTACCCAGCACGCAGTCTGTAAATGGTTATTTTGCGATGCACACGCTGCATACGTATGTACTACACAGTGACGCGTTACACAGTTGCACGGGTTACATACACAGTGACGCGTTAACACTTTATGTACCCAGTGTGCAGTCTGTAGAATGGTCATTTTTGCAATGCACAGGCTACATACGTTATGTACTGTAACACAATGCATAGTCCGTTCGGCGAAGGAAATAGTACATGAACTGGAAAGCTCTGTTATGTTCATCATCACCTCTTCAACTCCCTGGAGTTTGACTCCCTTAGTTTCCTGAACTAAGGATGCTGACTTCTACTATCATGCGCGTCTACCTGTTGAATGACGAAGGAAATAGCACACGAACTGGAAAGCTCTGTTAAGGTCATCATCACCTCTTCACCTCCCTGGAGTTTGACTCCCTTAGTTTCCTGAGCTAAGGATCCTGACTTCTACTATCATGCTCGTCTACCTGTTGAATGAAACTTTCGTAAAGTGCTGCCATCCGGCCTTTCATTGATTTGAACTTTATGATGGCATCGCATGCTGGAACAGTGATATATCACAGCGGTTGTGCTCCCCGTCCATACACGGACAACATGGGAGCCCATAAGCTGTAGAACCCTACGTGTATATGCACCCAACACGACGCTAAATGATTGTGTACTTTCACTAACTTATAACAGAGGCATTCTTATCGCTCTTTCATCATCACATCGTTGTACATACAACAGTTGTGCGTCTTCATTCTAGTGTTACATTGTGGTTGGGAGGAGAAAACTGTGTGGATCATCTAACGTGAAGTCTCACTTTTTCCTTTTTACCACAGCTTGCCGCGGTGTGAAATAAAGCTGAAAGGTCTTAATTATGTTTCCGAAAGCTGAATATTCAAAGCGTGACATTTCTTTTTCTTTTTTTTTCTTTTTTCCTGCTGCTCGCGTGTTCGAGGGTGCCGGAGATGAGGGCTTGCGAATGTTTCCATATCATTACCACGACAACGTCCACAAACTTTCGAACGATGTCAAGGAAGTCGCGATTCAGGCTGGCACGGGCACGGTCAAGGAACTCCCAGGGACAAATTTTTCTGAGTGAGGTTCAGCCTCGGCCTGTCAGATTAAAAGCGCTAAAAAACAGACGAGAGCGAAACACACGGAAGGCGCACACTAACAACAAAAACAAGTTTTGTTGTTGTTGTTGTTGTTGTTAGTGTGCGCCTTGCGCGTGTTTCGTTCTGGTCTGTTTTTTAGCCTGACATGCAGTACCAACAGGCCCAGTCCCACATTTTGAGTACGTTTTGAGTTCAGCCTCGGACAGCATGCTGTATGCTGCATGATCGATTATTCCGAGTCAATTAAGCACTACGCAAAGGCAAACTTGAGGAGGGGACCAGGACATCCGGAACCCCCTCTACATCCGTGACTGGTAACTCTGTTAGTGCTTCTGACACACGCTAATGTCAAACAATGCTGCTCGCGTGTGCGAGCGAAGACTACCCTGACGCATTTCCTCAACGCTCCAGGAAAACTTTCCCGGAAAGCCTCATACAGCATAGATGGTGGTAGGATTCAGTCCCAGCACGTTTGACTCTTTAGCATGTCCATTGTAGCTAGCAGAGGCTACATCCTGCCATGATCATAGCTAAACAGCGCACAAGCAAGACGCAGAACCGACGAGGACAGCGACGTCTTGGTCGTGGTAGTGGTGTCGTGGCTGCAGGTGGTGGGGATGACGTTGTACGCAGCTTGCCGTTGTTGGTCTCAGAATGTCGGTGGTGGTGGTGGTGGTGATAGTGAAACGGCTTGCCGTTGTCGGCCTCACGTATGTGGGCAACGTCACGACTGACGCCCTGGGGGAATGTGCGTCCTGGGCCGACTTCGAGGGGAACTGTGCCGACATATGTCTGAAAGCGTCTGAGGAAAACCCAGGAAAGACCCCAGACAACACAGCCGGCACCGAGATTCGAGCCCGGGTACCTCCCTCAGAATGTCATTGCCTGTCATAGCCTGCTATCTACAACATCCCTGCCCGGTGAGGTAAAATCGGCCTTTCCCTTTCCCACTATGCGGGATAGCTGGAGCTATCCCGAACTTATCGGTGCGAAGCGCCCCTGGTGAGTGCGCAGGCGTCCGCTCTTCCCCGGTACGTGGCTGACTACCGTTAAGACGCCAATCGTACGATCCGGCTGCGCATGTATAAGTACAGGATGGACAGCCTATCGGATCCCGGTATCTACCACTATCCTATGAGAGGCTGCCGTCACCAATGTGTTTGAGGATGTGCGATGTGTTTAAGGATCATCGTGCAGTCACGTAGTAAGGGTCCAGTGTTCCCAATAAAACTGCTATTCACAGAATGCGAAAGGGAGCGCGGCTAAACCGTGAGACAGAAACTCAGTGAACCTATTCCAACATGTCCTGCACCTACATTTTGTCCTCGCACGCAATTTAATTATGTGAAGCGAAATTCGAGACCCTGGGACAACGTCCACACACGCGACATTATTACCATTCGGTTTGGGAACAAGGCGATACGGTTACGCCGTATATACCCTGAGTTCAACCACGAACGACACCCGCTATATATAATCAATAATATCTGGAGTACTAACCCGCGGCTGTTTGCTGTCGATGTTCCTCCATTAATCGTGTAATAAACGGATTTACCCGCCGCCTCCGAGGGTCTCAGGAGATAAGGCCTTTTAGAGGCCCTTTATGGGGACTGAGAATACCTTGATAGGCATCTCCTTGGGAACGAACGTATACGGTTGCGGTAGCGGGAAGAAGTTCGATTATCTTTCAGCGCGTGACACTCTGCGCTGTCCTGGTGTGTGATTTGGGATCAGTACCTCAGACAGTGATTAATGAACGTCTCCCGGACAGGTCTACAGCAGCGGTCGTGATGTGAGGGCTATTTCGCAAGACGTGCTGCCGTTGGCACTTTTCTAATGTTCTCTCCTCCTGTATATGATATCGTCCTTTCGGCACATCCGTCAGGTTGTACCCAGGCAGAGCTTATCTTTCGAGAAAGGCACACGTGCAGAGCGTTCATCCTGCACACGTGTAGGGCGTTCATCAGCAGGGCATTCATCCTGCGGATGAATGCCCTGATGTGATCCCGTTTCGTTTCGTTCCGATTTTTTTTTTTTTTTTCAACTTAAGGTCGCCGAACATACGACGAATTCCACTGATCGTTGTAGTGGAGAAGAGCTTGAGTTGCACTGGTCACTTCAGTTCAGTGCAACGTGTGTGACGTTTTATTGGTCAATCCATTAGCTCATCGGTCGTTTCTACACTGAACCTACACCGGCACACTACACTGCACTGTACCACCGCGGTGAAACGCCCCATCTCATCGTCACCTATTGTTGTTGTTGTTGTTGCGCTGCACGAAAACTACGAGCTTGATCCGCCAGTGGTCAGAGCGAGCGGACAAGGGGTGTTGTAACGCACAAGTGTCGGAACAATTCCTTGTGAAGTTGGCCCAGGACGCAAGGTCCCCTGTGCGATAGCCGTGAAGTTGCCCGCCTGGGAGTGGCCGGCTACGGCAATCAGTTAGATCATCATCATCATCATCATCACCACCGTAACACATAAAGGGAAGTCAAAGTAAAGAAGGCCAAGCCAAGTACGGACGGGCTTAATCGGATGAACCTGGTGAGTCAAGACAGTGGCAGATGAATCACCTATCAAGAAGATATCGAAAATCTGTCTGGACGGACGATCTTGTTCAGGCAGTGTGAATCTGGTGTCTTGTTATTTATTTTATTCGTTTATTTGTCCTCATGGCATATGCATTACAGATGGGAGAAGGGGTATAGAAGGAAAATAATCATTCATTAAATAATCAATCAATCGCTAGTAACAATCAACTTAACAGTAATTGAAGGCTTGAAAGAATCAAATCAAAGAATTGACAGAATCAGTCAATCATTATTATGAGCATGGAGTGTGAAGAAGAACGAGAAGAAGAACAGTCTCTGTTCGAAATATCGCACGAAATATTTCTTATTGAATTCACATTTTCTCTCGTTGAAACGCAATTTGTATGATACAAACAAGTAGATACGTTGCGCAGTATTTTATACCTTGTTTATAACCCAGTGGCTACGAGCGGAGCGACAGACGTGGACATGAGGAGAGAGGACAACAGGACGGAGTTGGAAATAAGGCAAGGGGGGTTCATAGGCTTCCTGGGCGGCTTTCGGGAGGAACAGTGTCAAACAGGCGTCTGAAGAATCTATATACCGGAAAGGTGGGGAAGAAATCTGAGGTAGGACTCGAACCCACCACCTCCCAGTCAGTATTCAGCATGAGTCTGGAGCCCATGCTGTATCCACTGCCATACATTGATTTGGGTAGACATATGCCACGACGGCTGCCCTACTGCATTACTTTCTACTCAAGTACCACACACCATAGCTGTACACAACTTCCTCTCTCAACCATTTGGCAGCTTCATTGCGTTCCAGTTAGGTTTGTTCAGAGCTGCACAGAACCTTAGCTCTGCTGGATGCCACACGCAAACCTCGCGCTGGACCATTGTTCTGTTTTGTAGCATGGCGTTTCTGCTGAATTTCTTTAGAGCTGCGCACAGCCTTCGCACCGAAGCACTGCCCCGCAGCTTACGTGGGCAAACTTCGCACTCACCCCTATGAACGTGCGATTTCTCTCTCTTTCCCTCTTCTTTTTCTTTTTTTTATCAGGACAATGCCTGATAAAGGCAGCCTGCGGTTCCCCTGCACCAGAGCGCCTTATCAGCTTCTGCTGCTGTTTCGCACCGTCATTCCGATCGCCGTGGACCACCGGTTACTCTTATCTTACTTTTCTCTTTATCGTGCGATTCTGCGCAGTTTTGAACGGCTGGCGTACCTCGTGGAAACTGGGCTCTCAATCTGTCTCTGAATTTCCGTGTGATATACTTTATCGGTGAATTTGTGAATACGGGATTGAACCTCACATGGTGCGGTGCGGACTGCGTTGGTGTCTTTTTGGTCTGTGTGTGAGTAAATAAAGACCTGTCTGTGTGCTGTTATGACGTGAACAGTGGACCTTCTGGACTTAATACGACGCCACGTGGAGGTAAGCTTCTCGCTGTCATGACTTTTGACGCTCTGAAATAGTCGGTGCTGTGACGGTTGTTGACGAGAGTAGTCTCTACGAGTATCATTAATGCCATCGCATTCAAAGGCGCATTTGCTATATACCGTATGCTACGACGATGCTAGAAAGCTAAGCGAGATGGACACAAGGCATCGGGGGAATTGAAACGTGACTTCTTCTAGGAGCACTGAACCAAATAGACGGATTAATAAGATTACGAAAGGAAAGTTAGGTAGCAAGCGAGCTGGTGGTGACGATCCATGACTTGAAAACCCGAGACGAGGTAGTTTGTGTATGTCTGTTTTCGTCCCTACCTCGTCTCGGGTTTTCAAGTCATGGATAATAAGATTGTTTCAGTTCAGTACTCAATATCGCACGGTGTAACTCGTGCTTTTTCATTCACTTCCTCGCAAAAGCGGTATACCAGCTCCCTTGGCATAGTGGTTAGGATGATCGCTTTCCACGCCGGGACTGAGAGGTGACACGGGTTCGAATCCTGTCACCGGCTGTGTTGTCTAAGGTTTTTCATGGGTTTTCCGAAGACTTTCCAGACGAATGTCGGCACAGTTCCCCCTGAAGTCGGCCCAGGACGCATACTAACCCTCTGTCCTCCACTCCTTCCTGCTGTCCTCTCTCCATCTGTCCACATCTATACGCCGCTCATAGCCACAGTTGCTTCGCGGCGCTAACACTGAATTGAAATTGAAAAAAAAAACGGTATCCCCGACAGTTGGCAGCACGTGTGGCGTGTCAATCAATGCGAATACCTACCCAAGCAGCAAAATGTACTGAAAGTCGAGTGCAATAGGGGTGGCCGGGTAGGTGGAAGTCATTGAACAGACTCGTGAAACTAAAGAACACTGATAAGGCACATACCGTCCACCCCTATTGCACTCGACTTTCAGTACATTGTGCTGCCTGGGTAGCGTGGTGGTGCACGATAAGATAAGATAAGTTTAACTGGTGGTGCACGTGTTCTGGCCGTACAGAGCATGTTCATTTATCCTACATTCGAAATTGTGTCGTTTTGAAATGGTTGATGACTATGATGATTTCCTGGATTACTAAAAGATCATTTTCGTCCCAACGTGTTTAGCGTTGATTCAGCATTGTGTGCGCACATAAGCTGTGTGATGAAGCAGGAGAATTGTCTTTGCACAGACGGAAGCTCTGTCATGGAATGCAGCCTTTGTGTTATTGATCAGTGGTTGCAAGTATATGATATAACATCAATTAAGGGCTTCTTTCGCGGCCGACCTCACGTTCCTGTCGTCAAATTGTTTTGAGTGGAGCCCATCCCACGCAGCACACCGCTATAACGCAAACTTCTCCCGTTATCAGTTCGGTAAAGCTATAGGGTGCCTAAACACTAGCGTCCTCAATCAGTTACCCTGGGCAAAGTTTGACCTTCGTAGTGTGTATGCTGCTCCACTCCGCCTTAGCTCGCTTTCACATTCTCAAAGAATGACATATGCATAGTTCAATATATATACTCGTATTTATATGTGCTATAGTTTCCTTTTTGTAGATAGGAACAAGTTACACAGAACTCTAACAGGGAGGAACGTCACAGCCACTGGCGTAGCCAGAATTGGGGTAGGGGTGGTTCTAACCCCTCGAAACGTTTTGGGAAAAGGAAACAAGCAAGGGTGAAACAGTCCTCCCCATGCAAAGCCCCCATAGAACCGTCCCAGTCTCAAACCCAGCGGCCAACGCTTGGTTGAGATGGCGTCTTCGCAAACTTCGTACTCTACGCGGGTCTCACGGTGGCTGTATGTTGACGTGAAGGCGTCGCGTGACCGTGGTTTGTTGTCAGCCTTTCGTAGATGTTGCAAGGTTATTGGGGGCGCAGGGAAAATCCCTGAATGGAGTAGCCAGACGGGAACGGGGTCCAAACTCTCCCAAGGTGTCCCCATGTAATGTGGCCATACAATCCTTCCCAAAACGTTTTTCTGGCTACTCTACTGGTCCAGTTCAACCATATCCTTTCTGCACTACGTCTAAACTGTGTCTTTCTACCTGCATCCACCATATAGAGGCTAGAGCGTCAGTTGCTTCGCGTTCTCCAACGGAAGTGTACGTCGTGTTTCACTTCGAAACGGCCGCCACTTCTGCTGTGGCCTTAAAGGGAGTACACTAGCGCCACCTCGTAACGACGACAGCAAGCCCAACGTCCCCCTAAGGGCGCGACTTTCGAAACGGTCCTCAGTTACGGAAAACATGAATAGCGTAAAACGCATAAATTCTCGTAACGTAAATGTGTAGTGGCCATTTTGAACGGGAGGGCACAAAACGCAGGCTTCTGAAACGTGTAATTCGACCCCGCGAAAGAGAAGGAGTCTCACTGACTTTACTTGCAAATTACTCCCATACGCGATGTGTTCATTTATAGGCATTTTGTTATGAAAAGGCTGTGAGAGCAGCAGGGATGTCGTTTTTGCAGTTGAGTTCTACGGCCAGGAGGACATCATCTCGAAGGGTGTACATGTAACTTGATAGCTAATTACCTGAACTGCATTAATTAACCCTTTAATTCATCATCATCAACAACGACTCTTTAATTAGGGGATTCCGGGCGAAAGCGAGGTAGCGAAATGGGAGACAATCCTCCTTGTAAGCGTTGAAATATCCGTGACCGAATTTTGCTACGCAAATGAGCGGAAACGGCGCCGATCTGGAGTTCAGGAAGGCTCATTCCACGTCAGAAGGCCATGTGCTTGGGAAGGATGAAGATGACTGAAGTGCTGACCTGCTGGCGAAATCAACCGCTTTCCGTCTCCAGAGAAGGCTCCGTCGACGAAGGTCATGCGCTCCTGAGGTGCCTTCTTTTGGTTTCGGTTCATTTGCATAGCGAGATTCGGGGACGGATATTTCACGTCACGCGCTAGTGCCAGGATTTTTGAAAGATAGAACGCCTCTCGACGAAGATGGTCTTCCCATTCCGCAATCTCGCTTTTGCCCGAAAACCCCTAATTAAAGAGTTAATGAATTTTGGGTAATTAGTTACCTTGTAGTTACACGCTCTCTTCGCGAAAGCTTGTTGGCCTGGCCGTAGAACCCACCTACAAAAACGACATCTGTGTAGCTTTCGTAGCTTTATTATTTAAAAAAAACTGTAACGGATAAAAATGAGCGCGCTGTATATTGCGTTAAGAAAATATATTACGGTGATGTGGTGGTACATACAATCAGAAACCGTTAAAACTGCTATGTACAATGAAAAACAGTGAAACTGAGAAAAATGTACAAGTAGCAGCATATTATAAGATGGGACTTGCTTGATACCCGTACATAAGAGGCGCTGCTACACTCTTAAAAATGAACTTCACCACATAGCACGCTCCTAGCCAGCCATCACCCCGAATGACAACGTTCTCGCCTTAGATTTGTTGAAAACGGGAGGAGGAGCCTATTTTGTGCCGTGCATAATGGCCACAAAATAGACTCCTCCTCCCGTTTTCAGCAAATCAGGGGCGAGAACGTTGTCATTCGGGATGATGGTTGGCTACGAGCGTGCTATGTGGTGAAGTTCATTTCTAAGAGTGTACGGGGGAGAACAAATTCACAATTACGTTGGGGGAACTTTGCCAACCATTCTTGCTGCTTACAAGGTACAGGTTGGGACAAAAATTAACGGAACATGCAAATAGCGTACTTTTTCTTCGGTGCGACACCCTAGCGGCCGCCGGAAGCGGGTGAGTTCACTGTTTCGGAGGGGTGGAAGGGTGCGCTGTTAGCGACACACAGATAGCTTCCACTGCCCAGGCACACTCAAGCGACACCGGAACTACCACTGTGTGTCGTTAACGGCGCACCCTTCCACCCCTTCCGAAACAGTGAACTCACCCGCTTCCGGCGGCCGCTAGGGTGTCGCACCGAAGAAAAAGTACACCGCTCGCGTGTTGCGTAAACTTTTGTCTCGACCTGTACGGGAGCATCCCAACGAAGAGGGATGCTTGCATATTGGTGGGTAGTCCTCTCCTGCATCGCTAGCGATCTTTCCTCTCCCTTCTTCATCCCTCCCCTTTTTCCATCCATTGGTGCACCGAGACCCCAACCAAGAGCCAGGCTAACCGCCCTCAGCCCCTCAAGAGCTGAGCTTGCAACAACAGCAACAACAACAATAAATGATGACGATGGGGGGGGGGGGGATATGTTTATTAAGAAAAAAAGAAAGGAAAAGTCAGCCAGACGGAGGTCGGCTTGCTATTCCAAAAAAATGGTAAATGGGGAAGAAAAAGAGGAAAAGAAAAGGAAAAGCCAAAGAAGAAATGAAAAGACAAGGAAGAAAAGAAAGGAAAAGAAGAAAAGAAACGAAAAGGAAAAAGAAAAGAAAAGGGGAAGACAAGGAGAGAATGAAAGGAAGAGACAAAGAGGAAAAGAAAGGGAAAGGAAAACTAAAACTGAAAAGTCACACACGGGCGGTCACGCAATCACAAGGCGTTGACAAGGTTCGAAGCGTGGAGAAGGCGGAGGAGCGCAGTGGTGACTGCCCCCTGGGACGACTCACGAACGGGACCCAGTCCAGTAAGATAGTCAGTGTCATAGTGCCATAGCCAAGTTGGGATAGAGGGCGACACAGGGCCTCACGGTGCAGAAGGTGTTGCCGGCAGTGTAGGATGCAGTGGGGAATATCACCCACCACGCCACAGCTAGTGCAGAGGGGACTGCTAGACTGACCCATTTTGAACAGCTGCAGCTGTGTGCGGGCGACGTTTAGACGGAGACTGTGCAGGAGCGATTCCTCGTGACGAGTGCAGCGACACGTAATAAGGAAGTCCATTGGGGGGTCTATTGATTGCAGGTGACTGTTGTATGAGGCAGCCTCAGCTCTGAATGCTTGGGCCCGAGCAGCACACCGGCGGCGTATAGGCATACAACAAGCAGAGTAGGCGCGTTCACATGAAGGTGACTTAAGTCGACTGGGCAAGGTAGGTCGATCTCCCCTCTCCATGTACACCCGCCTACATCGACCTAAAGGGGACGTCGACGCAGCAGAAATAAGTCGCTACGTTGGGGTAGATCAGACGACCGGAGTCGTCTCGCCTTTGCCATGTAAACCGGGCAAGTCGACTGTGCCGACGGTTTCCGCTACGTCACAACCGCATCTACCGCCGTGCTCCGCCCGCAACGTAAACATGGCGACGGATGGATGGTGTTTGTGGGGATGAGTATAGGGCTGTTGCCAGACTGGCATGCAACGCAGCCAAAACAAGACTCGTTCCAGGTGTAGATCTATCGACTGGGCCGTTGGTAGAAAGCTTTAATGTTTATAGTCAAATGTTTGCAGCCCCATCTGCCGCATGACAATGGGGTGTTTCACCGCGGTGGTGTGGTACCCTACCCCATTGCACGTGGAACATTATGTGGCGATGATGAAGAAAGGATGAAAACACAAGAAAGAACTACAGGGCGCCCGGAGCAATCCAGTGGACGCCAGGAAGTCCATGAACGGGTGAAGAACCCGACGATGGAGAACAGGATCTTCATAGGGGCCAATGAGTGCAGCTAAGGTGAGCGGGCTCTTGCTGATACGGGCAAGCTCATCACACAATATCCGCCTTTGCGGGCAGTGTAGAGTGCGCATCCCATGAGAATGTGCTGGGCGGTCGCCATGACACCGCAGGTGGAACAGAGGCCCTTGAGCTTGCAAGGCATCTCTACAGATATGCATTCCTACTACAGTCAGACCTCGTTTTATGAACCCTCGATATACGAATTCCCTCAACTTACGAACGGCACCACAGGGAACCAAACTTTTTCCCTGTATTTTGACCTCGTTTTACGAACCCTCGATATCCGAACTATGAACGGATTATTAGGGAACGGACCCAAAGTAGCCAAGCCATTCTGACCTCGATATACGAACGGGCGTTATGAACGTACAGAGGACAGGCCAATGGACCGGAGGATAATGAAAGTTCCTCAGTACATGCTGCCAAGGTCAAACATACAATGTCCCACCGTCGCTACGTTCCACAAACATGATTCACCATTTCCTGAAAGAATAATTCGGGCGTTTACAGCCGAACGGTTGTGAGTTTGGACCAGGTCTCCGAGATGGAAACATCTTGCCGTTCCAAGAGAAGGCGTTCAGTCCTGACAGCCGGTGACAAACGTAATATTTGCCGTTGGAAACAGTCTCATCCGCGCGCGATACGGTACTTTGAGGACCAGGTAGATGAATCAAGTGTCAGACTTCTGTCATCTCTTCTAAACAGGATAGACCCTGCAGAAAGTATTGTGCAAAACACAATTACGCAGTATTTTCAAAAATAAAACTTATTCAAATCAATTTCCCGTGTTTTTGTGAGGTATTTGTGCACTGCACTCCTCGGACCTCGATTTACGAACGATTTTCTGAGAAACGAAGGGTGTTCGTAAAGCGAGGTTTGACTGTATACGCACCACTAAAAGTGAAGTGTGATGCAGTAGCAATACGAAGAACTGAAAGCTGTCACCGAACGATTGCAATTTCTAAAATTTCACGATTTCTTCTTGCGCGGTGGTGGTGCCAATACACACACTCTCTCTCTCTCTCTCTCTCGGTGGTGGCGTGACATCCGCTTCTAATATCGTTCGTGCTCCTGTCCCACGTGCAACTCTCCGTGAGTTTTGGTTGGTTGCGAGGTGGCATCTAGGATTTAGCACATACATCAATCCCAGACCTGCCGTGAGCTCGTCTTCGGGTGTTGGCAATACGATGGTTGTAGACTAGTGCGTTTGTTGCGTTAAAGGGAGCCAGCGAAGGGATATGGCTGGTCTTCCACCATGATGCCAATACATAGACAGGGTGTCCCAGAAAACGTGTAATTGAATTATGATAATAAAAAAAAAAAACTACACCACCTAGAGTCATGCGGTCAACGGCACTTGTTCTTACTAGGTTTTTACCACCTCCTGAAGTGAATATCGTGTAACGTAAGTTTAATTACGTAAATTTTTGCGAGCTCAAGTCGGAAATTTGCAAAGTAAAGGTCACTTTCTTACCCCACCAATGTGAAGAGCGTGTAATTTAGTCAAGTTAGTGATAATTGACAGGGATGTTCAGGAGCTATCCCATCGGAGCTATTGCGGCAGTTTCGTAACCAGGGGTTTTTCGGGGGTCCCCCCCTCCGAAATCGTACCCTTGGTAGTACATTTGGGACAAAGAAACGAGGGTGAAATCCTCCTCCCCATGTAAAGTCCCCGTAGAACCCCTTCCTGGAATATTTTTTTTTCCAGTTGCGGTACTGCATTGCGACTTGTCCCATCCTTCAGGTATAGCAACACAAGAGGTATAGACTCCTGAACACTTTTTGAGCGCCGTGGATGGCCAATACATAGGGAATCCTGTTACCCAAAGTCCGTTTGAAACGTCATTTTAGGGAGCACACGTTTTAGGGTCACACGTTTTAGCGGGAGCCAGACTTCCACCTTGATGTCAATATAACCTCGAAGGCCTCCAGGCGCTCCACATGAGAAGTGGAAACATTTCTTCAAACCTGGTTTCAGACAACTGTCACATTATTTGTATTGCCCATTATGTTATTTCATGGTTTGTATTGTCAAGTGTAGTATGGGACAAGCGCGATGCTTGCTCATATTATTGCTATGCCAATGTGCTTGCCTATATTATTCCACGGTTCTGTGTTGCCATCAAGCTTGTATTGCAAACTATAGCACGGGGCAAACGCAATGCTTGCCCACATCGTATTTATGTTGTCATCAAGTTTCTGCATGGTTATTGAATCTCGTCTTTGTAAAGGCCCCCTTTCAAGCTAAGCGTAGTTATTCAATCCCAAATCTTTTTCGCGGCATTCCATGGATTTAAAAAAAAATTGGCTCAGCATCGCCTGCTGCTAGATGAAACTGGAAGCTTCCGCTAGCATTACTCCATTGTACATATTCCATTCGGCAGCTGGCGCCACATCCTCAAACAGTGCTGCGCTGCGCTCCACGCGGTGGTGATAACTTCAGTGAACGAGACAGCTGATCTCGCTGATCTCAGAACAGGTTTCCCAAGCGAGAGTTCCCCGCATTGCTGATGCATGAGTGTGCACCTTTGCCTCGGTCGCTGTATATTGGTGACTTCACTGGTAAATGCTACACAGGTACTAAAATCTCAAGCTCACGTGCATAAGGTGGCTGGCAAGTGCGCGGAAGAAAACGTTTGGGGCTTCGGGCGGTTCAGACTCTGCAGGTCATCACAAAACGTATGCACGAATAGCTTCTGCAGTTGCAGAAATATTGTGTCTTGTATCCTTTTATATATCTGCCGCATACGTATACTGCCTTGGATTGGGAACATTCTTGGATTATGCAGTTTGTCTGCAACAGACGAAGAAGTCGATTGATTCGGCGGATGGTTGCAGTAACTGTGGAAGTATTGGCTGGCCAGAACAGTGCCCCTTCGTTTGTATTCGCTGGCTTTTCCTCAGACGCTTTCAGACATATGTCTGTACAGTTCCCTTAGAAGTCGGCCCAGGACGCACATTCCCCCAGGCCGTCAGTCGTGACGTTGCCCATTTCTGTGAGGCCGACAATGGCGAGCCATTTCATCATCCACCACCACCACCATCACCTGTATTCACTGCCGACTACGCCAAGCATTTTCCAGCACCACCATTACCACCACCACCACCACCTCTATTTACTGACTTGAAAAAACAATTCATGGCCTGAACAATACGGAAGTAAACTGACAACTACTTTCCTGTTTACACCGTCAGATAGGATGTACACACTTCTAAGGTGCCATTTTGGGGCTCGTTCGAGTTCGTGCTATGTAAACCGAGAAAACCTTCCTATGTAAAACCTTCCCCCTCCAACTGCGAGGTATATTAGAATCACGGCGGACGACTACGACATCTGAAAATATGCATTGCCAATGAGTGCATTAACCAATTACGCTACGCTGACATCTGCCCTCCATCGACTGACCAAAGCGCCTCATTCGACCAACGGAACACATATCAGTCACTGTCTTCACAGTGTCTCCCACAATTCTTTCCACACACATAGATACAACACCAGTCGGAGGCAGCGGCATCTGGTGAATACGGCGTCGTCGGTGACGCATATTGCCCAGCTAAGAACAATACACACAAACAGCGGAGTACCAGGTCACGGAAACCCTTTGCAAAATAATTCAGAGCAACTGATTAGGTTTACTTCGCTGCTAAAGACAAAATGAAATCACTGCACACGCGAAACTCTTGCTCCATTCATCAAAGAGTCGAAGTATCCACCACGCAAAATGTTCTCGTTGGACCGGCGTCGTGCCACTGCACAAAAATACCTTCGAAAACAAGCCATGAGCGGCGCTACGTGACCACGGAGGCCAGAGCCGTATATTAAAAGGGAGTCTGGCCATTGGGAGGAGTCACAAAAAGAGGCTCGACCTGTCAATCACAGTTTCGGTCCTCTGATTGGTTTCCTTTTTATCAAGGGGGTCGCCATGACACCTTACTGCCACCCAAAATGGCGACGAAAACAAACGCAGTGAAGCGGGGATTTCGTGACAAAAAATTTTCACAGACTACTCTGATTTCACGCCGCAAATGTACATCCTCATATACGTTTCTCGGAAATCAGTTTCAACTTACGCTCATCCGCCGATATCTAACTGAAAATAATACGTTTTGTCGCCGGTGTTAGGCCTAGTGAACACGGCGATCATAATGAAATCATAACAAAAACGCCAGTGTGCTGTACAATCTTATATTTAATAGCTGGATTTCATGGATATAAACATTCTTGCCTCTTATATTCCAACTATTCATGTAGATTTGTTTAAAAATCATACCGACAGCAGAATGTGTCCCAGCAGGTGGTTCTGCCGGCAGCGGTACAACGACGGAAGCAGACGACAATTCCCAACGTGCCTTACGCTCCCTAGGTGGCGCTCATCAAATTTGCACCAACATTCCACTACTTTTGCAGATTGCGAGAGGTATCCATTTCAATCCCATCCAATCCACTTGCCACCCAAAATGGCGCTGCCCATGTTGGATATGGGGACAAATAGTGAGGATAGGTTGATTGATAGCGCCCCATATTTCAAGACTTCATTGGTCGGAAAGCTGAAAAAGTGGGTGGAGCTTCAGGTATAGGCATGACCCATTAATGGCCAGACTCCCTTTTAATGTACGGCTCTGACGGAGGCTAGCCCGATCTCCTGGCGTGACGTAATCAGATCAGTGTGACGTAGCATCAGCGCGTAGCTACGAGCAGTCGTGTTCTAATTCTCAACTGCAACTGTGTCTGCTATACGTATACAGTGAACCCTCGTTATTATGACAATTCATATTAACGGGGGATATTTGCAGAGGTTTCACTGCATTGTTCCCCCGGAGTATGGTCGTAAAGCGCGTATGTCAGATTATCGGGGGTCATATTAACGAGGGTTCACTGTACAAGGCGCGCGGCGCTACTTCAGGCGTACCCTCTACGTCACCGAGTGACGTCAAAATCGTGCATTCTCTTACGGAGTCTCTGGAGGAGTTGAGGGGTTTCTAGAGGAAAAAAGAGAGTGGATAACAGCATCCGCTCGTTGATTGTGCTGTAGACTGCGAGGTGGTGGGTTCGAACCCTACCACCGGCTCTGCTGTTCCAGGTTTTTCCTGGTTTTTCCAGACGGATGTCGCGCAGTTTCCCCTAAACTCGACCCTGGGCTCATGCTAACCCACCCAGTCCCCTGCTGCGTCCTCTCTCCATCTGTACGCCGCTCATATCCACAGTTCGTTCGCGGCGCCAACACAGAATAAAAATGAAAATAAAAAAATATTAAAAAAGTATGAAGGGCACTTTTACTGACACTTTTACTCATTTAAAGACAGTTTCACAACGTCTTACCTTTTACACGCCTTACAAGTCGTTTACCTCACCATTACACATCGGACACATCACGTCCTGCTCCTGGCGTCACAGCTTCACGCTAGCTCTGAAGCAACGTCCGCTTGTCACGGCGAAACTACATGCAACGTGAGACGTGTGAAGACAGATTTATTCGCATCAGGCTTAGACACTTGAGTACCGTTCGCCATTCGTAGAAAACGTTGTGCATTCTTGACGACGGTCGCAAGAGTTCACTTTTCTTATAGCGCAGAAGAGAGGAACAACACAAGAACAGTCTGACTAATGGGCTGAAGAGTGGACGATGAAACACGTAACATTTTAGTACACACTCGAAATAAATATGTCTTTCGTACAAGTTTTTGACGTCAAAAGAAACGAGTCAATCGAAAGATGTGCGTTCACGGGTATGTTAGAAACCAGTTCTGGATCGTGCTAGAGAAAAGTTTTCAAAATGCGCGCTGGGTGGCGTGACACTAGCGTGGCATTTCGATGATTCAGCGTTCCTGCCAATACATAAAGTGAACACTGAAATGTGTGCTGGGGAGGACATGCACTGAATATCAGTGACACTTTTGTGTCACGTGATGCCGTTATGTGAAAAGTAGAGACGGCTCTGGATTTTTGCGTCAGCAGTATGGATGGCGTAAGTACCGCGTTTTGTACCACACCATCATCGTCATAGTATCGCATTTGGCGAGGTGGGTTCTTTTTCCGTCTGAAGCTTGAAGCACTGTGGCCACATGTCTATCCTTCCGTGCGTATGTCGTGAAGCACTCCAGACACCAAACTGATTGGCAATGACAATGACTGGACAGTCATTGTCCTATTCTTTTCCCGTTGCAGTTATTGAATGTCCCACTTCAAAGAAATCTCACTGATAAGGAAGACGGCGCAACATCATAGCTGTTCCAGTTCCACTGGTTGTGGTTCTGGATGCCACCTTAGGACACTTTTGCGCCACAGTGGCTGTCTTCTCCCACCCCCGTGCGATCTCGTACTCTATGCAACTGTCACGTTTCAATGATGGGCGCGAGACCCGCTAGCGTCCAATGTCGCGTCATATCTTTCAACACTGCATTATAGACGAGCAACGCACCCATGTTCATCGATTACGTCTATTTGCACGTCTGCACGTCCGCCACACTAACGCACGTCTTGCACTCGACGTAGCAACACCAGTGGAACTTGCACTTGCAGCGTTCCTTGATCTTCAGCTTGTGGCTGTTGTAGCCTCTGCCGCAGCACATGAGGCCACAGCCGTCCGTTCCGGAGGACGTCTTGTTGCAGCGTCTGCCCGAGGTCCCAAAGGATCCTATGGTCTCGTTGTTGATGCAGTAGTCGGGCGATTCCTGCATGTAGACCAGGTCCTCCGCTGTGGGTACCCTGAAGCCACGTTGTCGCACCTGCGCAACAACAACGTGAGGGTGAAAGATGGATGTCACTGAAAAAACGTGAGGTTTCGCTGAGGCTGCCCAGGTCATGTTGTACTTTTTTACATTTGAGTGGTAATGTAATGTAAATAAATGTAATAAATAATGGATAAATATAAAAGGCGCTTGTTTGCATCGATGTGAACATCCACGCTTCAAGTTTCAGAGCGGACACCCCTGGAAAATAGGCAGATACGCCTAAGTCATCCGACCGTGACCTCACGGTACTCAGGCAGCCGCGGAAGGGGTCACGTGCATTCTTGAACCAATGGGAATTGTCACGCGCGGTTCTGACGTCGTAGCTCGACACAGCGATTCGTTAAAGTGTTTGTATCTCGCGCAACTATACAACAAACACGTAGAGTTTTTTTTCTTCTTTCTTCCTTAATACTTCGTGCAGTACAAACGTGCATGATGTAATAAACAACCATGCATCGAAGTGTTGGAAGATGGGTGTCATATGGGCGATGTAAGAGTGTGATATTAACCAACCTGGAGCTTTCCACGTCTGTTGATCTTGACTTCTGTGGCTCCGTCGTATTTGTCCTTGATGTGGTCTCCAACTTCTCGGAAGGGAGCCAACTGTTTCCAGCAGGTCACAAGGGAGCACGAGCCCGACACACCGTGGCATTTGCACGTCACACGCATCTTCTTGATCACCGCCTGCGAATGCCAAGGCTGTGTCTAAATATCGTTATGCGAATCGGTAGTCTGAGCGGTGCGGGAGATTTTACCGGCTAACTAATTATGTGAATTATGTAATTATGTGAACTATTAGGCGAAATTTAGAAATATTGTGAGCTATTATGTCCGCATGTGGCTTGGGAGGGAAAGGTTACGTTTGGGGCAGCGAAATTTCTTCAAACATTGGCAGTGCAAAGGCTTCAGAGTGGTGGACGGGATCATCAAGTTCCACTTGAGCGAGTAAGTATGAATGAAATTATGTTTCCCGAGCATTTGAAAGCTTTCCAGGGGAGGGAATTGGTAAGATATGCGGGGCGGTTTAAATGTGAAGCACAGCGGTGTTGGCACTCCTCGAGAGTATACGATGGGATGCTGCACTTCAGTGCGATAGCAATGTGGCAATGTTTTTAGAACTTGTCTCAGTTGTTGACTCAAGGATAGAAATAGGCGAGATACGAATAACAAGTGGGGTAACAAGCGGGATAAATGGTTAGGGAAAGCTTAGGAAGATGAGTACACAATCTTCTGTGGCTCATCTCATAGAGTCAACAATACAAAAACAAAATTATGTGACTATGTAATTCGTCACCAATACAACAAGATTTTCCCGGCAAGCTTACGCGTGTCCCATCCTACAGTTGGCAGTCTTGCTCGATGACAATACACACAATTTGACGCGTCAGTTTTGGCTTTATTGGAGAAAATTAAGTGAATCAGTAAATTCAGGATGTAGAGAATAGCAGGCTAAAACGTTAAGGAAGAGGGGCTCACTAATTCTGTGACTCATCTCATCAGTCAACAATACAACAGCGGCGTCGGTACTCCCCGAGAGTATATGATGGGATGCTGCACTTCAATGCGATAGCAATGTGGCAATGTTTTTAGAACTTGTCTCAGTTGTTGACTCAGGAAGTGAAGATGTGGGCAAGCATTGCTTGTGTTGCCCCATCTTACGGTTGACACTAGAAGCATCCCATCCTCTGAGGAGGCACAAGGCTACCTCCAGAGGTAGTTCTGTTACTCATACACGGTTGATGACAATACACGTATGTACTCCAGCCTTCAACAAAAGACAATACACATCCTTCAGTCTTCAATGGTATACACGCTATCTCTGTCTGCCTTCATCAGTTCGGCATGTCACTGTACTTTCCCCTTCCTGGAAACGGACCGGACTCTTGCAGCTGACGTCATTGATGTGAGTCAAGTGTTCGACCGCTTGTTGTAGGACTTGTTCGACGGTAACAGTTACGATGATCTCTACTTCTGGTTATAAGTCTCCTCAGAAGACTTTGTGTGTGGGTGTCCTCTACAGTACATTTTTCAGAATTTCCCCGTTCTCTCACATCAGCATCCCCTTCCCCCTTGTGCAGAAATACATAGATATATAAAAACTACGGCACGCCTTTAAAAATCATGTCGAAGAAGCGCCTGATTGATGCCTTGCCAGAAAACTGTCTCAATGACACTCTCATCGCCAGGGGTACAACCTCCCCCAAAGGAAGGCTTCCAGAAAGCCTCTAGTATATCTGTGTAGGGGGGGGGGGAAGTGCCACAGGAAATGGTGGGAATTAACCCCGACAAAGGAGGAGAGGCCGCGGTTCGTGGTGGTAATTAGGCCTCGCTCCACACGAGCACAATTGCCACGGGCAACACTGATGTGTTTTAATATCACTTCGTGCACGTCTTGTATTCTTTTTCGTCGCGCCCTTGTCTTTGATGTGGCACCGACTTTTAACGACCTTTGTGTCTTTACTTTTTTTGACGCTTCTCAATTGTTGCTCACGAGGAAATTGAAAGCCCGGCCCGGCCCGGGCTATGATTTTTTTCGAAGGCGGGATGAGGGCGGTGTCGAAGAATTGTGTCTTCAGTGGCGTGAGTCGCAACGGAAGCCATCATGATTTCCGCGGATGGAAATGGATGGATGTACCGTAATTCGCGATGCTCTTCGTCTAAAAGGAATGGGCTTTAAAACGACGCAATTAATATAGGGTGAAGCATAGGACTGGTGGAGGAAGTCGCTGTTGAGGCTAATGGTGCTCAACATGAAAGTTGTCAGTCACCACAAGTCAGAGAGTCGTCACACAAGTCACCACAGAGTTGTATCAACTGAGCAGAACGTACGCGTTGTCAACAATCGCCCTGCACATGAACATGAAAGAGGGGGGGGGGGGGTAGCCACAGAATAAGAGAGTATAATAATGTGCGGGACTGTCATGTACTGTAATAGACAAAAGCTACTAAAATTAAGTTTATCCATGCGACAGAGTGTGGTTGTGGACAGCTACGTGGACAAATCCTCAATGCTACTTTCGGAACGTAACTACGTTTTGTTCTTTGAACGTATTAGTCACAGATGCCGGCTGGCTCTGGACAACAATACTCTGCGCTCCATAAGCTACAGGTGCCACTTTCTATGGCCCAGTGTCCTCCATAAGCTATGAAAGAACGTTATCGGATCGGTTTTATGCTTCTGGAAGGTATGCTTGTGGCTTAGGTCCTTCTGGTTCTTGCGTCTACATTTGTCACCAGAAAGGAAAAAGTGTACATAAGTGAGTATCACGTTGACTTCGCCAATCGCTTCCGCGGAAGGTTTTTGACGACCCTTGGACCTTAGCGTTCCCATTGTCTACAGAAAGGGGGAAGTCCACCGCGGCATATACGATCGTCAAACTGTGACTCAAACCAGTATGTCCTTCCTCTTTCGAAAAAGCCGTAAAGGCAACGCTAATCCGTGTAGGTATCTTGAGCACACGCACAGCGCACCCTGGGCTTCCATTTCACACCGTTTTGAGATTGGAACCACGTCCGTAAAACGACGCATAAATCTCTGTTGAATGTCCTGGTATCTTTTGAAATGTTCACCCAAAAGAGGCAATATAAGTCCAGAAGGACGCCGTCGACACATGCGCCGATAGGAGACGTGACGACGGTAAGCGAAACTTTATTGGAGACGCAAAGAAGGGGAAGCGTGTCTACGGGCTTTCATGCTTCCGAATTTTACGAACCTTGATGTTTCAGTTATAAAACTTTCGAGGGCGGCTCTATTCTTTCGGTGTGTCATAAAGGCTATATGTGACGTTTTGTGTACGGCTTCAAGTCGGGTAGAAGAGGTCAACGAACTCACTGGGACGGAAAGACGCGGTACAGTATATTTGCACCCGCTCGAGGGAATCTACGTATAAATTGCAGACGACGTCATCAGGAGAAGTGCAAGAGAAAAAGTAATCGGAAATCCGCAACTTCTCTCGCCTCCGACAGGAGACAGACTACGTTTACTTTTACCTACTTCGCATTCCGTCAAGCCACCTAATACGCTGCCGAGGATGTGACTACCGACCTAGTTTTCGAGTACCACGGTGGGAGCTTTACCCAGCAGTGAGCTGATTACGAGGGAAATTTGGGAGTTATTCCGTATGGAGGAACAGAACACATGTCGCTACTTTAGCACTTCCTCGGTTAAAGTGCTATCACCTGGATTTCACTATCTGGGCTTACGACGAACGGCAGGGTTCTCGAGGGGGGTGGGGATATATTAATTAGACCAAAGTAAAAACGGGAGAAAGGTCAGCCAAACGGGAAGTTTGCTTGCTATTCCGCAAGGAAAAAAGAAAAATAAATGAAATCATAAAATAAATAAAAAGAGAAGAATTAGAAATCAAGGATAAACTAAGAAACCGTGAAAGTTGGAGGAGATAGATTAAAGACAAAGATGACGAAAAAAAGATGACTACCAAACGGCGAAAGAAGGATGAGATGCATCACAGAGAGCCTTGTGTAGCATCTGTGCTCTTATATTTGATTTGTGCATTGAACTTTCTCAGTTCATAACAAACCTGTTAGTTGCGAATTAGTACTTGCTGTGCCCCGGTTTTCATGTTCAGCTGCTTCTCTTCGTGGATTTTTATGGAGCTTGTGCATCTGAGAGATTGAAACTATCTCTCCTGTAGATTATGCTGAATCTCTTACAGGTACCGGGGTTCTGTTTTGCGATTGTTGTCTTTGTGATGTCATGTGTGTGTGTTGTTGTCTTTGCCTTAATCGGAACTACGCTGATTTTCGTTTAAACATCTTCTGAAACGGTGCGTCTGCTGCAGATGCGTTCGCTCCTCTGCTACAGGGGACCGTCAGCCATTTCGAAAACGACCAATAAAACCTTGTTTCTTTTTCCGGCGCCGTTCACGGCACACTCTGCACCATTGATCGGGAAATGCATTCAACGCAGCTGTCCTCGGGCGCCCCAGCGTCTCTCCCGTTCTTGTCCAGTCCCTGCGGCCCCGGCCTCAAAATGCACGCAGCTCACAACTGTCACTCCTGGCAGACACCAGCGAACCACCTAGCGAACTTCAATACGAATTCTCTCACGACCCACCCATAAATTTTCGCGTCACCCTGAAATAGCTCCGTGACAGCTCCTCACCTTGCAAGATGACAAACGCATTCCACGTCTTTGTTTCTATAATGTCCTCTTTTTGTCAGGACGGCGCGTAGCACGCTGTCACGTGACCAGAATGGACATCGTTTCCGAGTTTCGACGACGCGTTGCTGTTTCCTAACGCGGTGGCCGACGTATAGGCACAGCTTTGTGGAGTGCGACATCTGGCGAGGGATTGCTGCAGTTTAGGTGTGTGCGCAAGGCTAACAGACTGTATATCCGCGTCTCGATGTGTTACTTTGTGTTCTTGGGAGTTTTGAGGCGAGAGTGTACGTGTTCTGTAATGGTGTTTTTCAATTTTTTTATACACTCTTAAAAATGAACTTCACCTCATAGCACGCTCCTAGCCAACCATTATCTCGAATGATATCGTTATCTGCCCTGATTTGTTGAAAACGTGGGGCGTACGCCATTTCTGTGACACTTATGCTGTTCATAATTGTCACAGAAAAGGCGTACGCCCAGTGTTTTCAACAAATCAGGGCAGATAACGATATCATTCGAGATAATGGTTGGCTAGGAGCGTGCTATGCGGTGAAGTTCATTTTTAAGAGTGTATAAAGTTGACTTTTGTGAGGAAAGACTTCAGTGCGTTAACGCTGACCGTTGGAAAGATAGTTCCGGAATGGCCGTTTGCTCCTCAGATGGAGCTTTGCCTCTCACATAGAGCTAACGCTTGCTCGGATTCAAGCATATATGCCTGAGTTTGCTACCAGATGAACGCCAGAGGAGCTCTTTCCTTCCCCCATAATGCATAAATACCTTCATTCTCTGCACACCCTATATCCTCCTGTACTCTGGCAGAACGTACCCTGCGTCCAGCTTCGTTGTTGTGCAAATTCATCAGCTTCCTTCCTTGCTGAAAAGATGCTCTACCGGGCGTTATTTCCCTCTCCCGGACGTCAACGAATCCCTCGGCGAAACGGTAGCCGTAAGCGACGTTGTCCCCGCAGCCACCCCAGATCCAGTCTCGCCGAAGGGAGTCCGGTCGGACCTCGGTGGAACATCCACAGCTGCTGAGCTGCCCATCTCTGCAGGCCCTGGACACGGCGTGCACCACGCCGGCAGCAGCAACGGCATGAGCGAAGGCGGTTTCTCTGCTGGCTGAAAAAAAAAAAGAAAAAAAAAAGAGTGGTGCAGAAGGTCGAGAGGTTGAGTTCATTATGGCGGGATTAACAAGATTATGTGCGAACATTAGCAGATGGAACAAGTACCTGGGATGTACGGTGTGTTATGGGTCAGTGCTCGCAACGGTGGGGACGAGATTATTAAGAGTCCTTAATTGAACGTTTGCGGCAGGAGTACGAGGGTGGTTTGGGAAGAGTCTCGGGGTGGTTGATGAGATTGTAAGCTCTCTGGGTGGTGGGAAGATTAATATAAAGTGTGTATGAAGCATTGAGCAATGCCTTACATGTGTGGGAAAGAGAAGGCCAGGAGGCAATATGGTATTGTCTGAAGCTGCCTGGACGTTGGTAACCTCGATAAGGACTTATATGGTCTGTGCTCTCGTAGGGCAGCCGGTGGTGTTCCCAGTTACTGTACACACGAACGGCTTCAAAGACAGTTCGACCCAAATCATGTTGAACTTGCGTCGATGTAAACGCGCAACGTTTTACGGAGAGAGGTCATGCGCCTTTGGAAACCAATGACTTACGTCACCATCAACCGTCCATTTCTTGTGTACATCGCGTGCCTTTCCAAAAATAGTAGCTACCTATATTCCCCCTCACACACAAACAAACATAAGTACTCTTTCACTTTCACATGTAATTGACTTAGAACAGCCGGCTCCTTACACTTTTAAAAATGAACTTCACCGCATAGCACGCTCCTAGCCAACCATCATCTCGAACGATATCGTTATCTGCCCTGATTTGTTGAGAACGGGAGGTGTACGCCTTTTTTTGTGACACTTATGCTGTTCATAATTGTCACAGAAAAGGTGTATGCCTCCCGATTTCAACAAATCAGGGCGTACAACGATATCATTCGAGGTTATGGTTGGCTATGAGCGTGCTATGCGGTGTAGTTCATTTCTAAGAGCGTAGGTTGTTGGTGCCAACGTTTTCATATTTCTCGCATTGTATCAAACGTTAGGACGTTTGATAAAAATGTTAGCACTCTGGTATCATAAGAATACATTTTTACTCGTTAGTTCAATGTGTCTTGCAATGTGCACGTCATGATATTACCCATCAAAACCACAATGTCACCTCTTTAATATACAAAAAAAAAAAAAAGGCAAGGGCTAGGTTGTTCATGTGCACACAGAACTCAGCCAACTAAAGCCACTCAGGATTGCGAGGACGCTGCCAAGGATATTTCTCTTCTTCTTTTTTGCTTTCGTACGAAAACAGAACACTGACACGCAGGTCACCGCGCGGGCAAATAATTGTCCTCTCTTTGCGACCGGGCTTTCAGTCTGTCGAGCGGTGCATATACAGCGAAGTGTATGAAAAAGAAATGAGCTTTATCCAGGAGGGCTTCGCAGTGATTGATCGCGGGTGATCCATCAGAAGACGCCCCTCCGTGATGATTGGCCTCCACGCGCACCTTTCACGATTACAAAAGATTCCACGACACCTTGGCCGTGAGTGTCAAAAGATCACTCGTCCCCTTCGCGGTTCAAAGCAATCGCAGACATATACAAAACGTTGGAGGAAGCGGGGAAATATATATATAACAAACGGTTCGGGTTTCGAAATAAAATTCGAGAGAGTGACCCTGAAAAGGTGTTCAGTTGTGCGTGATGTCGTGCGTAACAATGGGACACTGACAGTGACAGTCTTGTTCGTGAAAGTGTTCAACAGGTGTGAGAGGGTGTTTCTTATATGTCTTGGGGAGGGGGGGGGGAGGAGGCATGGAGTGCCAAAGCAAAACACAGCCGTCAAGGTATTGGTAGTAAAAAAACAAGAAAACATGGGGATGTTGGCTGATCAACGAGGATGCCAGCTGCTCCATACACTCTAAGAAAAAAGGGAGTAAAATGAGGACACTCTAAATCTTTTCACACCTTTAAAGGTGTAACAACGTGCATGGCGCACGCCTTTTTATGTGTAATTTTGGTAACATCATAATGGAGCACGGTTTCGCACAAATTTTCTTTACTCGAATGTTGTCTGTCCTCCAAAAATTCAGTCTTGCAACATCTCAACATTGTTCAACAGTATTGTAGACACTTGCGCGTGCTCGATTATCGATAGCGATGCATATATGCATTAGCTCGTACCTACGATATCCAAGACATAATGAAAGCAAGATTTGCACTGACACTTGATCTTTAGTAATCCTTTCCAAATTTTGTAAAATATCATCCTGGAGATGCAATGCTAGGCAACCGGGTTGAATGTTCATAGCGCACACCTTTAAAGGTGTGAAAAAGTTTACAGTGGAGTAATTGCAGCTTCTGGTCCTCTAGACTGCAAATATACTCCCCTTTTTAGTGCCCTACTCCCTACGTTTACTCCCCAGAACTACAAATTGTCACTGAACTTCGCGAAAGGTCTTCCAAATGCAATAGTCTACGTAAATATTGCTCTTGGTCAATTTGATGGCATAAGGCTGTATAACTCAGCCAACTTATAAATTTTCCACCCCTCACGGAGTAAGAAACAGCGCTTCTTTCTTCGCAGATTGTTCCCTATGTATGTCGCAATATTTTATACAACTCGATATATCGCCGTTGACGGTTTGATTCGAAGTATTTTCATGCCTGCACGCGAATTATGTACCTGGGTCTCTTAGGACAGAGCGTGAAATGCATTCTCCGCTGTGTGACGTTCATTTACTTCCGTGCATTTACTCCCGAAAGGCCTTTTTTTTTTTTTTTCTTGACAATGAGTTTAGTCCCCGAAAGGAGTAAAAGTACTCCTTTTTTTTTTTCTTAGAGTGTAGCACTTAAAGATTACGAAGCAAAAATAAGTGTAGACAGAAATGAAAAATGTATGTAGGAATGTATGTAGAGACAATCTGACTGCCAAAAGTCTGACAAAAATGTGACTTGTGGAAGAGGGAACCCACACTCTTAGAAATGAACTTCACCACATAGCACGCTCCTAGCCAACCATCACCCCGAATGACAACGTCCTCGCCCCTAATTTGCTGAAAACGGGAGGAGGAGCCTATTTTGTGCCATTATGCACGGCACAAAATAGGCTCCTCCTCCCGTTTTCAGCAAATTAGGGGCGAGGACGTTGTCATTCGGGGTGATGGTTGGCTAGGAGCGTGCTATGTGGTGAAGTTCATTTTTAAGAGTGCAGGGTCAGAAGAATACGAAGATTCGAAATAGTTCACTGAAGACTGACCAAACGCCGGGAACGCACATGTTTATGTTGTTAAATTTTAATTCGTCGTGTACGCCGTGTGTATTTTTATCGCTTTTATAAATAGTACACTGGCCCGCTTTGAGAAACGATATCAATGGGTCCAGAGCAATCCACCTACGGGGTGAGGGCCAAGCTCCCAAATAGGAGGTTCACTACATGTTCTATTGACTCCATGTGGACTCTGTGGAACTACGGAACAGTCTCGTTTGTGTGCGTAAGGGGGAATATATGTGTTTGTAGAAAAAAAGGAGGTAAATTTTAGCGTGCGCTACGGCGGCTTGCTATTCCCAGCAAAGAGAGAAGAAAAAAAAGAAAAAAGAAGAACCAAACACGTAGAGAGAGGGGGCAGTCTAATAACGTCTCGGAATTTCGAAATTGCACTCTTTTTGATAACAAAGGATATACAATGCGAACTTTTTACCGGCATCTTTTTTTTTTTTTCCTTTCTGTGTTTTTGGCGAAGATAGATACGAAAATTATCTGCGGACAGTGCGTAAAGGGTTCTGCGAAAAAGGAAACATCAAAATTACATGCGGGTTTTATGCCACATTTTCTTCTTTCTGTTCTCCTTTTTGTTCAAGCGCCCAGCGAGCGACAGAAAATTCCACAGCTGCGTATATACGACGGACGTGTTATAACTGCTGATCTTTTTTGTGTGTGTGCTTTTCTTTTTGTGTGTGTGTGTGTGTGCGGCGTTTCGCCAGGTTGCGTCGAAAGAAAAGTACTGTGTTTTTCAGATTGAAATGTCTCGCAGTGGCTACAAGACGTCACAAAGAAAAGGAAAAAAAAAAAGACGTCGAAAAACGGGGAGCCAAGAATTTTGAACTTCATTTTGACGATGGAAATATATCAAATTTTGTGAAACAATGTTCACCAGAGCGTATGAAAACATTTAAAAACAGGCATGCCGTACATTTTTTTTTTAACCATACAAAACAAGAGCGAACCATTCTCTCTTTTTTAATAAACGTATCCCTCACCCCTTCTTCGTTTTAAATGATGAGAAAGGTCAGCATCCCCTCTCACCGCCCCTATAATAGACGGCACACATCTTTTTTGGCCGCTATGCAGGTTTCTTCACCCGAAACTTCTCGACATAAATTGGAAGTTTAAAACTGGCGCTTGCGAACGGCGCCAAAATATCGAGCTGGCCAATTCGATTATGTTTCTCCAGCTTAAACCAATTTCGACATCTGACGCGATCCCTCCAACTATGCACCACGCGTCAGTCACTTACGAGATGCTGCTATAGGATCCTAAAATGAATTCCCCATCGAAGGCCTGAATAGCTGATAGCATGGAACTCTTTGGGACGAAATACTTTCTACGAATTCGCATTGTAATGAAATTCATGCAAAAATACGGTGCTGCTTTTAATGTTCGATTTGGCGTGGTATCGCACGTTACTTATCAATTCGAGTGTTACAGGGTATAAAGTGCAAGAAGAAGTTACTGGTCAATATATCGCGCGAGACCACACGTAAAACATACGGGACACATTTGTGTACAGGATTTTTCGTGCAAGTTGTACTGTTACGTAAAACGTCTTGCGGGTGGACCTATCCATGCATGCATGTTGCAGAAGATGCAGAAGGGGAAGCTTGAGGAAGAGGAAGTGCTTATGTGATTTTGCTCTATTTTGTGGGGCTGTATAGTCACCGAGTCAAAAGGAAATTTTGTTTTATCCGTCTCTGTATACGTGCGTGGGTACGTTTGGAAGATGAGGCATCATGAACACGAGAACACGTTAAAGGAGCATTTAAGTGGTACCTAACATGGCCAAAAACTGCTGTCATCTTGTAAAGCAGTATGTGAAAAGCATTCCCACAAAATATTTCTGTCCAAAGTTGTTTGACCACGGTGCAATTAATTTGGAAAATCGCTGCCGCGGTGACAGGTTGGAGCGCTCCAACTGCAGACCACACCCACTCTACTGTGACGTTGGTGGTAGAGAGCCCCTCATTCGTTCGTAGGGAAAACCGTCTGCTACGAACATTGGGAGCTGTTTCTTGTTGACTTCTATTCTTTATATGATTTATATCACGTTTTCTAAAAAAACAAAGCATATATGCAGCCTGAGAAAATAAGATTACGATCACAAGAGTAATATATCCGTGGCTTCTGTGCAATCTCAGAATTCACAGTAGCAGAAAGCAAGCGATGGCGGAGGTATTGTGGCGCCACCTGTTAGCCACTGAACCAACTGCGCGGTGAAAACGGTCGGACAGGCTGCACACTGTCGGGAAGCACGGGGTTTTCGCTGTACAAGCGCAGTTAATTTCGGGCTGCACCACTCGTTCTTGCAGTGGTGTCTGCGGTCCCAAAAAATCGCGGTTGTGTCGTGGACAGCTTTCAAACCCTCCGTTTCGGACAGCACGTAGCCAGAGAACTCATGGCGTCTCCGAAGCGGTAGCAGACGCTCCGGCCTGCGCGATGTTGCTCACCTCGATCATGTGATCCCAGGTCCAATGAGGAGCGTCCTTACCACTTGCGTCACATAGTGACACGCGTGGTGGCGCTCATCACGTGCCTATCGTGAAGGCGAAGGAGGGTGTTTCGCGCACGGGAGGTTCGGGGAGCTATTGGCATCCCAATTCCGCTACGGTTGCACTAATTGTGGGAAAACTGTTTTCGGCCGGCTAACATTCCATACTGACCAAAAACAGAAACAAAGTTGTGGGCCTCTAGACTGCTCCTTTAAGTTCACTTAGAGCAGAGATGAAAAAGAAAAGAAGAAGCAGAAGAGGAAGAAGAAAATAAAAAAGAAACAGAACGCAACCTGAAGTAATTCTCTCGCAACATCCTGTACCAAGAAGTACGTATCTCTCCCAATTCAACTCTGGGTTGTCAACCTCTGTCATCCCCCACATTTCTAAGCTACAGCACACGTATACGGTAGCTTTCGTCAGTAATATATCCCTGTGCCTGTTTTAATAAAAGAAACCCGACACCGATCTCTTTCCTGTATTTGTCGGCCCACAAGGACGACATTATTTTTACGACTCTTTTACTCGACTTTACGACATACAGTCCCTTTAATCTCCGAACGCGATCTATACCCAAGGGGAAAAAAAAAAAGCCACACAAGAGGGAGCTCCGATTCCCCGGAGTGTATTATTCTTATTATATTTCCTATAAACCTCTTCTTGGAACAAAGATAGTATTCTTTGCGGCTTCGCCCCGGACTTGCATACCCGCGTGGGAGTCGTTGATGGTGGAGAGGGTGTTCTATTTGGAGTTATAAGGGAGGTTATATACGTAGCGGATTAAGTGCCTCCCCTTCTCATTGGCTGATGGGCCATAAGAAGAACCAATCCCCGTGGTTAATTGCCGTGACGAAAATGAGGTACACGTGCTCGAGGCCATGACTAGTCCAGCGGAAGAGGTTCGTTAGGGTCGGTTTGCTGCTTCGCTGAACTTTGCTGCCGTCAGCTGTTTTTAAGAGAATATGCACCGTGGGTGGGCTATTCGAAGGGTTCATTAAGTAAACTCGTGTAATGTTATAGTCGTGGGTTGTAGCTCCCTCGTGAAAAAGAGAAGGGCCCACAGTGAATGGGTGTTTAATGCGGTAGCGTCGGCGAAGTCTCCGACTTCCGATGTGGAGGACGTTGGTCCGGTAGTCTCTGGACATTGGTAGTCTGAGAGGTTCCCAAGGAGACGGAGTGCGTGAATTTTTTTTTAAGAGTAGCAAGCCAATTATTGGCTGACCTCTCCTAACACTTAGAAAGGAGTGTTAGTTTCTGGACTGTGGGTCTCGCTATAATCATTCTATCAAGTCAGTCAGTCAACTGACCATCCGATCAGCATCAACCAGAAGCAGCCCATGAGCAGCTAGCATCGAAGGAACCATTGAGAAAGACACTCACGTATGTTTAGGACGGGTCCAAAGACGCTGGAATCAGCTACCGTGGAGCAGTTCCACCGGCGATGCTTGAACTGGTGCTGGCATTCCTGGATACCCATATTGGCCCCGTTCCCGACGTGAGCCATGTGGTCCTCGTAGAGGTAACAAAGCTTTGTTTGCCCACGAGAAAGTCCCTTCAGGCGACCGCATAGAAGCTGCGTCCCCAGGACGTACATTTGGGGGTTTTGTAGCACATCCACGCTCTGCATGCCCATGTACCTGCGAAAAAACGAAAAAAAAAAAGAGTATAAGCGCTAGAAAAAAAAATGTATGTGTTACAATTAGGCCTTCTTGCAGGGCTGATTAAATGATGCCGCTAACGTGTAGGCAGCAGCCTGCACAGGAACCTTGCATCCCACTGATGCACTTTTCCACTGATGCAAAATCACCTGGCAGGCGCACGAGATGTACGCTGCTTCCCACCGCGACTTTCCAATCTGTAAACAGCTTATGGTCACAATTGCTTCGTGGCGCGTGCACGCAAAGGAAGCTTCAATAGAGACACAGTGACTGTGCAGCGTTTAACAAAAACAAAATGAATAAATAAATAAACCCTATTCTATCACCGCAGTAGGCTGTTGTACTCTGCAAGGTCATTTAGTACGTATTCGTGGATTGCAGCCGAAATGCTGGAAGCGGTTGAAGCACGCCACAATTCCGCCTCTGCCACTCCTGGGTCATTTGCGAGTATTACGGACAAGCACGCTATTCCCAGCAAAGGCAACGAGGGTCAATCGGAAGACAGCTTTGGAAACGGGCTGCCAACAAATAATACAAAACTATCGACCTCAACGCCCCCTGCACTCTCTTGTGGTTATTATGTCTACGGTGAATTTGGCGTGTTGCCGCGGCAGACCTAATGGGCACTGACAACCGACGCATTCGACAAAGAAACGAACATTTGTCAAATATGCTCTGCACCAACAAACTCAAACAAGCAAACTTCGAAACAGGTGATGATTTACAGTTTGGCCCTTTATTGGTCTGTTTGCTTTTCGATCTGACAGGTGCACGAAATCCTGGGCGAGCTCCACAAGCAGAAACTACAATCTGGGAGTCTGTTCTGTTTTACGCCGATCGGAGCCAGAAGGCGCACATCAAACGCAACATTTAGCAATGTTTTCTTTTAGAATCTCGAGAATCTCTTGAGAGAATCAGATGCCTCGGGTCAGGAGTCGCCGGTACGCATTTCGCCGATACGTTGGAGATAAAGGCCTCAACAGGTCGGCGGTCAACCCGAGTCTCCTGCTTCAACCTATGCGCTCACCAGATTGTTGGATTTTCTGTTTTTCGAGTCCCAAAACGATCTGTGTTCAACTCAACATGCAATGAGAGCTTGACCATCCCATTTCCCCGTCCGCACTTCCCTTCTGTATACTATACACATAGTTTCGTAACATCCAATTAAAGCGACTCACGCGCAATCTCGTGAAGGGGAACCACACACAATCCCAGTTGTCCTTCCCGATCTCTTATCACAGCTCCGCGGAGCAAAGCGCCGATGAAACGCCTATGGCCTTTAAAAAGCACAATCGGAACGTCCAGTATCACAATCATCTTCTTTTCGCGCCGACAAAGCGTAGGCCTAAGGCGTATACGGTTAAGTCGGCATCTTGCTTCCTCCGCCCCAAGTCCCGTCTCGTTATTAAGAAGGCGGTCACAGTCCCGGACATGATCGCAATCGGGACGCAGTGATTTGTTTAAACACGTACCCCGAGCTAGGCCTACCTGCGGACCGTGGAAGCCCCCGAGGAGCATGGTCGAAGGTCAGGCTACCTTCTAATTGATCAACGGGGCGAGAAAAATGCTCGGGAAGCGACACGTCGTCCTGTGGGATGTGTTGGCCCGACGAGGAATGAGAGAGGAGGTGGTAAAGAATGCAGAAAAAAATAATATAAGAGGAGGAAAATTAGTGAACGGAGCGAGACAGCTCGACTATAGGTGGGATGCAGGATTCCTGAATACGTGATTTCTTTCGTCTTCCTTCTTACTATGGAAAGTTCCGTAGTGGGTTGTGCCTTTCGAGCTCATTGCGTCGTATATTACGAGCTTGGTCAGTTTAATAAACTACACGGAGAATACACGGCGACCTCTGTCCTCAGCGTGTTGCCGTGTTCCCTACAAAAACTGCAGAGAACGAAGTACCTTAGAATACCGGCGTGGGCAATTAGGCTGAGAGTGCTTCTGGAGCATGGACTGGGATTTGACATCCTGGCATCTGCCTACATTGTGGTGACTTAACGTCCCTCAGTATCCATCTGGACTATCCTTCCTTCCTGATGTCCTTTCTTTGTCCGTCTATGTCGCACTGCCTTCAACTCATGTGTTCTCGCTTGCATCTTGGTGTGAACATGACATAAAAAGTTAGTTGTGCAGAGTGGTAGAAGACAAGTGTAGTAGACCAGCAGCGCAGATGATCCAGTTGCATGGCCTATGTAATTCGATCGATTTATGTTTATCGCTTGGGGGTGTTAGAAACAACACATACCGAAGTGATGATGCAATGATGGTCCACAGGACGGCATGCACCCCGGGATAGCTAAGGCCGATCATTCGCGTTCTATCATCCCCTGTCCTTGTACCCTTTCGTAAGGAACATCGAGCATACATGATACCACCTGTGGCATGTCATAGTGTAGTATTATTGGGCACATTCCGATCTGTTGGAGTAATGGGACGGGTGCCTTCCGTCTTAGGCGCAGCACCCAAGTGTCAATCAGCTGAGCCTCCTCCTCCTTGGCGCCTGGCCTCAACTCGTCCTTATGGCCTGGTCACGCTTTCGATAAAGTGACTGACCCCACGGACGCGGCGTAAAAGGAAAAGCGTCTGAGCCTTCCAGCGCCGAGGATAGTCATAGGAAGCGAGGCGCGGTGGAAGATATAGTTGCACCCGGTAGAAACCCGGTATAGATAGTTTGTGCAACTTTATGGGAGGTCCTGGGGAACTGCTGAGAAGGGCTGGGTGTGTTGTCTTTGTCCATAATTCGTAATAACTCTGAGCTTCGCGTTTTGCGACAGCTAAAAAAAAAAATGACGTGCCCTTGCCGAAAACCATATTGGTACAAAAATGTGATACGATCAGGCCACATATGTTCCGACAATGCGAGAGCGCCAACAGAATTGATGGTGGGCATTATAATCAGCGTTCTCGAAGCACTTCCCTTTCTTATTTCGTGTTAGGGCCGCGAAGCAACTGTGGCTATGAGCGACGCACAGACGAAGGACAGGTGTAGAAAGGATAGGAGGAAGAAGTGGGGCACGGGGGGGGGGGGGTTAGGATACTTCCTGGGGCCGACTGCAAGGGAAACTGTGCCGACATTCGTCTCGAAAATCTGCAGGAAAGCCCAGGGAAAACGTCAGACACCACTGCCGCTGGTAGGATTCGAACCTACCACCTCCCAGACTTCAGCCCGACCTTCCTTGGATACCGCTAAGGAGCCGATGATTTTTCCCAATTGGCCATGCTGCTGGTGAACAACCAATGAGAAATGTTGCAGACGCTCGATGGATTTCTTCATTGTAATTGACGATGTATCGCGTTATTACTCTGTTATGAAACCGCGGTACAGTGAACCCTCGTTATTATGACCATGGTCGTTCCCGAAAATTTTGGTCATAATGCGGAATTGTCATATTAACGGGGGGATTTGTAGAGGTTTCACTGCATTGTTCGCCAGGAGTATATATGGTCGTAAAGCGCGTATGTCAGATTATCGGATGTCATATTAACGAGGCTTCACTGTATATTTGTTTCAACACTATAGTGCGACAAAATAGCTCCGCATACTATAACCATACCCACCATGCACTGAAGTTCATATAGTATATTAGGATCGAGGAGGTTTCCAACTGATACATAGTCGGCCAAGCCATTCTGTCCTCCCGCTGCGCCCTCTACAGTGCGGTCCTACACACAATATACGACCCATGTTACTCCGCGGTGACTATACGCATATTATTTTTTTTAGAAAATAAGCCCCGTTTCTTTTGATTCCAATTGGCGTCTCAGACGACAAAAACACACTCCACCTATGCTCAAGCATCCTTACGCACCCCGAAGTACGTCGCCCCCCTAACAAGGCAGGCTCTCCCAAACACGGCATTCAATATTGCTCGAATTTGAGGGTGTGCGCATGCTTTATTATTTGTGTCTGTCGAATGGAATGTCCCATTCTCTGCGTTGTCGAGTCCTTTCGCGGAGAACGGCTTCACTTGTGCACTCCACTTTCTGAATACCACTAGATGGGTCTCGGAGGGCCGTTGAACGAATTTAATTGGGGCTTGTTAGTCGAGACATTTGAGAGGCTGTGGAACCCCTTGGGGAGCTGCAGTGCTCTCGAGATCGTGATTAGTTCGAGTGCAGTGCGCCTCTTGAGCGTCCGTGACCTCATGGTCGTTCTTCGTTTCTGATCCGTTCTTGTCAAGGGATGCTGACGATATAGTTTGTGAAGCAAATATGCAATTGGATCAGGATGGCCCCCTGGCAGCAGCGTTGCAAGGGACTACAGGATTGTTCGAACAAGACAAAAGATACGAGTTGATAGGATCCCATATTTCAGCGAGGAAGCATAAAACGTAGAAGTGTAAAAAGTGCCGTGAGCGAAAGAAAATTTCAAGAAAGGGGGGGATTTATTGGCAGAAAAAAAAGGAAAAGGAAAGGTCAGTCATGCAGCACGCCGGCTTGCTATTCCCTAAACAAACAGAAAATAAATAAATAGCAAAAAAAAAAGCTACCCGGCTCACAGCGAGCCAGGAGGCCCGTAACACGCAGAAAGCAGAGCACCGCCTCTGTGACACTCCACTGGTTAGTTCGCTGCACGGGGCCAAGGGGTGTTGTGAGGGAAAACGCCCGTGCACCCAAGCTCAAGAAAGGAACTGTTAGTCGGTGACAGTGAATCATTGACAACCGAGTGCTACATATAGAGGACAAGAAACTGTGCGAATATATGTCTGGCTGCGTCTTGTCCTCAATGTGTGTTCGCACGTAGTGTTCGAAGGGACACGCGTACTTTAGCTGATTTTGAATTTTTACGCCCAACAACGTTGAGACGACTGAGTCTTGTCCACAGATAGGGACGGTCAACCCCCTTTTCGCGGTGGGCGATGAAGGAGACGTGTAAATATTATTGGCTGTCCAGCAGGTACTTAGTTGGTGAGAGATACTCGTATGGAAGTCCTATACTGGTACATCACCACCCGAATACCGCCAAGCCTGACCTGGAGAAAATATAATTGCAGACAGCGCCGCGTATGGACAGTCGCACAAGGCAATGAAACAGCAGGGGGTTCGCAGGGTGCATATGCGTCACCGAGGTTCGTCGCACAAATGCAACAGACCATAACCATAAGTGAACTCCTGACTCTTAATCAGCTGGGCTCTCGCTCCCTCCTCTATCTGGCCTCTCTCTATCAAAATTGATTGGTCCATGGACAAAAGCTCTTCTTACCGTTTTTTGGACACAATAGGACTTCGATCCTTACAGTGAATTGGCTCATTATTTTCATTCCTCACATCACCACCAGCAATGAAGCGCCCCATTCACCGTCATTAAATTAAGCTGTTGTTGTTGTTGTTGTTGTTGTTGTTGAATCTTCCGGTTAAGACACGTGCACTATAAGAAGTGTACGTGCACCAGCTACACGGACGTATAACGTCCAGCGTAAGACTTTTTTCAGATTGAACCATCACTGTGGCGAACACCTATTCCCTCAAACGCACATATTTGCTCTTTCGTTGTATTGTCAGTGTCGCGACCCCGAATCCGTGTCGACTGTTCGTCCCACGCCCCAAAGTCAAATACACGATGCAAGGGTAATTCTTCTGCCGGAATACGTCATCCTATACAACCCTGTCATACAGAAAGGATGCGTAGTGTATAGGCTTGACGTTGTTGAAGGTGCTTTCTGCTTCGGACAGCGGGCATTGCGGGTCCACACAAAAGTTTACGCGCGTAGGTAGCCGCGTAAGACATGTCGTCTGTGTGTGCGCGCTTTCTGTTTGAACTCAGCCAGGCAGAAGTAATGGAAGTGCTTGAGTAGCGTCGTGTAAATCCATTGAACAAGCAGACGGCACATGTGGGCCCCATGACTTCGTCTGCGAGTTTCTGTGTAAACAGCTACGAAGCCGCCTTAGAAGCTGGCTCGGATGAATGAGCAAGTTATTCATCGCGATATATGACTGTGGGAAGACAACGCTGAGTTGATTGCAGAAGGAGCCAAGATTGCATTCAATGACGGTTCGGCGCCGGGTTTACGGGTTACAAAGTGAACGGGATGATTGTATAAGCTAGGTACATAGTGAAGGCCTTCATGAAAGACTTGCGCGCATGAGTTCCAGTTGATTCGGCCTCTCTGTGGAATTGTTAGAGGTAATATTGGGGGCGCTGTGTATGCAAGCGGAAATGGGATGAACTGTCCATCTATATTACCATGTTGTGCTGCGTTCCTGCAACATGACAATGCATTTTTGTAAGTGGATGCACCACATTAACTCAGAGTGCAAACGTTTGACTCAATCCCGCAATATAATCTCCATCATGCCTTGTGGCACATGTTAACACAAGCAAGCTAGCTAACGACTACTTGCATATTATACTGGGCAATCATGGACGCATATATTCCCACATGGAGTGGGCCAAACAGCGATGGTACGCAGTTCTCCCCACAAGGCGGAACCATGTTCGTTTTCTAGACTTCGAACTAGGAGCACCACCTCGTGATGACATTAAATGGTGGCATCAACGAAGATAAATAGCGCATCAAGCCCGAGTAAGAACGGTCTTTCTGGGATACCCTTCGTTCTGAAAAGAGGGCAGCACAGACCCCGAACATTCAACCAGAGCAGGCGTCTTTTGAAAGGCGCCGGCGTCGAATGGCATCTCCGGTCCTAATTCCCGTTTTTCCCCTCGGAAGAAGAGCTGACTGCTTTTTTTCTTCCGTCACCATCGTCTGAACAAGCGATGCCTCTTGGGCCGATGCAAATTGGCCAGCAGGTTTCTTCTCAAAAAGCCAGGAAAACCCGAGCTCTTGCAGTAGATTGAGACGGGTTTTTCTGTCCTGACAGACGCAGCCACAAAGGAACGGCATGTCGTGTCGTGAACGGGAAGACAGAATGGATTGGGGGGACTTTTAAGTACTCTTAAGCGGTCCCTCTCCTAGTATGCCGCTGAGGAGGATGTTTTGAGGTTTTGTGTAAAGAGATCTTCTTTCGGTCTCATCTTGTTCGGTTTGAACTTGTTGCTCGCGAGATATCCGTGGGGACTTTTCTGCCAGTTTCAAGTTAAAACCGTGTCTCGTGTTGTGGAAAGGGAAATAAGCCAGCCTTCTCCAGTTATCTAGCTCTTCATGTAACACAACAGGATCGAAATGGAGTACTACATTGTCCAAGCACGTCCCCTCGGGCCGTGGCCCAAGACGAAAAATGGATAATACAGCTATATCCTCAATCTTTAAAGTCGGAAGACGCCGATATATCGAACAGAAATTGTCCTTCTCCTTGGCGTAGAAGAGCCCTGTAGTGGGCCCTGTACAAGAGCAGTATCAGTTCGAAATATCGGCGGCACTGGACCTGAAACCTTTGTTTCAACAAGAACAATAAATGAAGGAGAAGTGATGATGACATAGGGATGTTTCCCCGTGGTAGCCACAGGACCCTACTCCACTTTACAGAGGTTAATATGAGAGGATGAATTATGGTGAAACATGGTGGTATTGTGCAACGAAGGTCTGGAAAACCATAGAAACGATGGACACCAGCACGTCCGTCGTGGGCATATGTGGCTATATAGTCAATGGATGTGGACTAGTTATACAAACGCTAAGCGAGGCCCGCATGCATACCCCAGTGTTTTATACCAACTTCATCACCGCCGTCGTCAGTGACGCGCCAATCGAACAGCCTTTCGCCTTTCGGCGTCCCAGCGAAATCCTCGCGGCAGCAGCGAGCAGAAAAGGCCGGAGTAGTGCATATACTTGAGCCGGCTTCTAGAGATCAAGAGGAGCGGCTTTTCTTTGTTCGGAAGTAGGGGAGGATAGGTGCGTTTACGGTTCACTAAGTTTGCCAACGTCGAAGGTTCCTTGCTTCGTTTTCTTTTGTTATTCTAAATATAGAGAGAAGCGTTGTGTTGCAGCGCCATCTGTGACCCGCGGGGGGCGCCGCCATTTTAATGCGCGTTGTTGCCAACAGCGACATCTTTTCTGCTGGTGCAATGAAGTGTAGCAGCATGCATTACGGCTTTGATGTATTGCTGCTAAGTTTTCGGGAGTGGGGCCATCAGTGACTTTCCAGCTACTGTTGTGCGCAGGGCACGGGCTTACATCCCCTCGGCAATTTAATGGGAATTGGGGTGTTGCCTCGTAGTGAGGTGAACACTAGGTTAAATATTCAACCCATTAGCGTTATTCCTTTGAAGGCACCTAGCGGTCTGGGTTGAAGACTTCTCTCGTGTGTTCTCCTTGCTTTTACCCCATTTCCTCCTTCCGTGACATGTGTCAGATTTTGAATGAAAAGCTGACAACCAATCATGGAATATGTAATTTTAGATTTGAGCAGTAGGCATATAAGAGACTTATTCGCGAGTGATTCGCGAATCCTATTAATCACGCAACGGTTCTGTATGCTGCGTTCTTTAAGGGTACTGTAAAGCAGCACCGATCAAATGCCATTTAGTGTGGCTATTCGATAGTCCAAGCCACAAGGACAAAAACTGCGCAAGTTTCATTCCAATCGACGGTGCAATTAATTAGAAAATTACAATTAAAGATTACGGGCAACACTGTACTAGGTATTCGAAATGACTCCGTTCTCCTGCCACATACGGCGGCAACCACATTGCATGCGTATAACACTGGGCCCGCATAATCCACCACGATCCACCATAAAATCCGTCCCTGCAATTCACACAACGATCCACATCTGAGGATGAACGGATAAGCGAACTGAAATGAAATGCTGAGCTGTTGAAAAAAAAAAGTGTCAGACATTCAAGAAGAAGCCAGACAGCGTCGGGACTTGTTTGTTCACAGAGGTTCACAGCGAGAGTTTGTTCGTTCGAAAGAGGCCGCGAACAGAAGGAGCGCGCAGGCGCAGTAGAGAAGTAGGGAGAGCCTCCATCGAACAGCGGCCAGCGCTGGGTTACTTCGCAAAAAAACACTGTTAACAGGGGTTTCAGAATGCATAGGTAAACAGGAAAACTAATAATACGGTTGTTAAAATAACGAAGTTCCGATGTAATCGTGTGTAATACCAATTTTCAGTGTTTCCCGCTGTACAGGGGGTTGTTTGACACCAGGCGTCGTACCGCTCCTCTACGCCGCATTTTTCATGGCAAATTAAAAATACTTATAGCGCGTTGTCGGTCGTATGGTTTCGCATATGGTATTGAGAAGCAACAAAATCTCTAGTCATATCACCGGCATATCATGCTTGTACTGCTTTACAGTACCTTTAATGATGAACGTCCCAATTAAGAGAATAAGGAGGTTTATTCGAGAGACAAGATCCTTTCAGACAACTTGATTGCCTGCAGGGCAGATACGTTTCGAGCTGAAAAATGGCCCTTTGTCTTGCTCCTCGATTATCCAGCACCGCCATGAAACTGGTCTATGGAAGACACCTTCAAGCATGGTTATATATGACCTTTCGATCCTTACGTTTCTTCCCCAAACATTACTCAAAACCATCAATATCGGCAATACTAGCAGAGCGTTCCGACTCTGCTCAAACGGGGCCTCCGCAAACTCAATAAGCTGTCATCCCCCCGGCACACCTGAAGAACTCAAGCGCAACCGCCTCGGTGCTGTATAAAAGCTCCCGGATGAAAAACTATGCGCAACAAACAACAAAGCCGTCCATCTCAAGTGTCTCTTGTCTTCTTGTAAGCGTCGCTGACTGACAGAGTAATTGCGGGTCTTTCGAAATAACTTGGCGCGACTGCGCAAGGCCGATCTAGAAGGTGGAAGTTTCGGGAATTTCGAGTGAACACCTGGGATCTCACTGGCCGTCTGGAAGTCGCGTCACGTGACTCGGGGAATTTGTCCAGATCGCTCGAGAGGTTGTCTTTTTCTTTAGTGGGGAGGGGGGGGGGGGGTGCAAGGAATGTGAAACAACGAGCCATTTTGCTGCTAAGTCCGCGACCCACTATATTTTAGATAGATACCTATGGGGACTGCTCCCAGCACCGAGGTGGTATACCTACCTCAGGCGGTCGCCGTATTTGGCGCTGGCTGGCATTCTTCAGTATCACGTGATTTCGTAAAATCACGTGATACTGAACCATTCGGCATAGGTAGACCATTTTCAGGAGTGATATGTATGATATTGATGATGACGAAGATATAATGCGGGTGCAATGATAAAGGATTCCTATTGTCTGCTTCCTTAACATGCAGTATACTGTAATCTGTCGTCAGTTTCTAGTGTTCACCAGTTGCGCCACCTGTAACCTCTAGCTGTAATTGAAGCAGAGGTGGTTAAGGGGTTGCGACAGGTCATCCCAGCTTGTCCCAGATAAACGTAAAAGACGGCTCTCTGCATCGGTGTGGACCTGCTTTGAAAGTGTGGACCTGCTACGATGAGCGATACATCTATGTTATGTCGTCAGCAGCGCCATCTGATCACATAGAAAATAAAAAGTAATCTACAAGTTCGATGCCGATTAATTGTTTCAAGTTGCGCCACGCATGAAAGGATTTGTGTCTGTCTGTCTACTCAATGGTACTGTCAGCGAAAAATAGTCGAAAATTGCGAGCAGCTACTAATGTTAATTAACTAGTTACTTTAATATTGCTCACGCGGTTATCGCATACAGCTTCTTACACTATCACTTAGTAATCTTGCAATACTATCTTTCTCCAATCCATATAACGAAGATACAGTTGAGCACCATATCGCCATCACAACAACTATGTCGCACACTGCCCGTGAAACAACCAGGAAAGAAAACTCCACCGCCAACTTTCCGATCCAGCGGGCCACCCTTCCGCCCTGCAAACAAGCGTCACAATCTCGTTTCACACGACAAGCAAGCCGTGTTCGAACTCGGGATTTTCATCGAGCCCCAGGCAAGGAACAAGCGTTCGCCGCGCTGACAGCCGTGCACCGTCATAAATCAGAGCGGTGTAGGGTTAGCTCCTCCAAGACACGAAGGGAAAAGGGGAGAAGCTCCCCGCTTTTTCGGGTTTTAATGGGCACTTGTCGGACGTCACTCGTCGCCCTACTAATGACGTGTAATGAGGGCCCCTGGCGTGCGAAGCGCTCGTTAGACCACGGGATGCGCGCGGGGGATCGCCTTTCTCCCACCACGTTGTGCGTTGTTACTTTTCGGTCTTCGCGAATTCGTGAAAGGGTGGACTTACAGCCGAATGTGATGTGCTCGCGTACCAGGTCGTGTCATAATTTTACGCCGTCGGGGGTACTTTTTTATATTACGCGGGAAACGTAGAGAAGTCGTACACGTGCGCGTCCTGTTTCAGTCCGGCCGTTAGTGCGAAAGCGTGGGATGACCTGTGTCCATATCCGTGCCTTATCTGCATTCCTATACTCAAAGCCTGCTACCGTAGTCTGTGGTTGCGTTCACTAGTGTCTTCAACTGTGATAACTGTGACGTCATCATCATCGTTAACCATCACCATCGAGATAAAGTATTGTTTGTTATTGTGTCCTTATGAAAGATGTGCACAGTGCAGGTACGGCAAGTGTTAGGGCCGTTGTTTTGCACAAACTGTTACCCAAGCAGCAAAATGCACTGAAAGTCGAGTGCAATAGGGTTGGACGGGTAGATGAAAGGCCTTGAACAGAATCATGAAACTACAGAACATTGATAAGACACATACCGTCCACCCCCAATGCACTCGACTTCCAGTACATTGTGCTGCTTGGGTACACCCGGTGACCGTTTTCGTAATAGCCAAAAAATATTGATATTTTCCGGTCACTTAGATTAGATTAGATAAGTATCGACACTGTAAAGGGAGCTAGCAGTCGTGATTGATTGTCCCTCCCCCCACTATAGGGACAGCCTCTTGTAATGTCCCCTCTGGTAACGTGTCATGTCCTTTGACATAACCTTAACCTAACCTTTCTTTCTACAGTGTAGAACTTTTCTACGCATTTTTTTTTTCGATCCTGATTACTTTCCGCCTCCCTATAAATGGTACACCCGTACTCCACCGCAACCATAAACACTTGCTGAGTCACTCTATATAACGCGTGCCCAGACCGCATCACGTGGAAGAACTTCATTAAAAATTTTCCACGGCGCTATAGACGGCTCTCTGCAACCATTTTCTTCACAAGGCGTAACTTCACGTTCATTTCCTGCCTTTTTAGCTCTCACGAACTTTTCGAAACACCTCTCCGGCAGACAGAGACGATCGTAAAACCGAAACCACGCCTCGTCCTCCACACCTCGCTCTCGTCCTCCCGCCGCTCTTACATTGAGAGTCTATACGGCACACCCGGCTGTATCATTAAGGAGAGCCATTACAACCCTTCATACCCATCGATGGATTTCCTCGAGCTCCGGGAACATCGTCAATTCTCCGAGAAGCGGCCCCTTATAAAAGGAGAACAATGTCGAAAACATGGGTATCATAAAACCGGGGACCATCGAAACGGCTATTTCTTTTCTTTCTTTTTTTTCCCCCCTTTGCGAATGAGATCCCATCTTACGAGAGGTATACATATATACCATAATTCTGGGCGTCCTCCGACACCCGATCCGCGGTCTTTAGTGGATCTTCTCGAAGAAGCCAGAAGCGTTCAAGGTTACGGACAGCGTGCAACCTGGCGGACGCGGGCGGCGTAATGTGTTATGTAATCCCGTGTGAAATTTCCTTCCGTTTGAACATAAAAAAAGAAGACAAAAATCGTTGTAAATGGGTGGCCACCCAAGAGGTGCAGCGATCGTGTAAAGATGGTATAGCCCATGTGCTGCGCTTTCTTAAGCTGAAGGGTGCTGCTGGTTGGCTCGACGAAGTTGACAGAGAGGTATCAGCTCCAGTGTGCTCCGTTTCTGTTATGTGCGTTGCACTAAGCTAATAAATGCTTTCACTGATTGATTGGTTGGTTGATTGGAATGTAAAAAATATGGAGATGTGAGAACCGACAAAGTAGGCACAGCTATAGGCTACTCCTGAACACGTGAATAGAGAACATAGTATATACGAATGCTTTCACAGAATTCTTTACCAATCAATCAATCACTCAATTCTAGCGGTCATGCATAGTAATCCCGCACACGCATGAAATATATATCCCACTCTTTTCCCCCTTTTCGCACGTTAATTTTCTCTCGTGTCGTTTCATGATTAACGGTACCACGCGTCCCCCTAGTGGCCGTTGCACAGCAGATTGCAAACCTTCTGAAGTAGCGAGTTCCATGTACTCGGAACCATGATCACAGTTGTCTCGCGACGTAAAGCCCCGAATTATTCCTACTTGGAAACAAATCTCAACTCTGTATTACCGTCCTATTGACGTCCTATTGACGTCCTATACTGACGCTCGTCCTGTCTGCTCCTCCGTCCCTTTGTCTTTCGCGTCGAGTTTACTTCGTCATACTTCATCTATATTACTTTCCTTTTCAATCCAATACAACCCAGAGAATGCTATGCGCGCTACAGACACGTCGAGTGTCATTGGGCAAGAGAACCACCTTCAAATGGTAATCCCTGTGCGCCGACATAAACCCCACTTCACGTAGCAAACAACAACCCACCCATTATCCTAATCTCTCTCCAAAGCTGCAGTAAGACGAAATCCGTCCTGGAAGCGGTAGAGCTGCATTCTCAGAAAATGTAGCTGTCCGATAGCCTGAGCCCTCAGTAATACTCATTCGTCCGTCCCAATTGCGTTTTAATATTAAAATTGAAAATGACGGCCAACACAGTGTCGAAGTCACCAACAAGAGCGCATTGTACATCAAGTACGACGGCAAAACTACATTGCACGCGGATAACACTGTGTCTAAAATAAAGTCGGCTACGTAGCCGTCAAGAGCAGCAATCCAATCCGGAACATATATCACTGTTGGCTGACAAATCGGGGATTATTTCTCACCAGACGTCGCCCCGAGACGTTTTACCGCAATTTTACTAGCGAATTAAAAATAGTTAACGTTCCCCGCGGTCCTATGTGTAACTTGTTGTTGTGCTGGGATTACAAGCAACAAGCTGTTAAAATATACGCCGCCAACATAACCTGCCTCTCTGCTGCTTTACGGTATTCCTTTAAGGCTATAGACATGGCCGCTCGTAGTGCAAAGATTGCTGCTTTCTCACAGTTCCGCTAGAAGTCGACCCAGGACGCACATTCTCCCAGAACTTTAGTCGTGACGTTGCCACATATGTGAGACGGCACCACGTGACAACGGCGAGTTCTTTCATCGGTACCACCACCACCTACTCTCATTCCCATCATGCACTTGGAGCAGCGAACATTTCCCAGACACAGAACAAAAGGGACTTTCACTCATGAATTTCCCTGATCCATTCCGCACATTTCCACTTCGTGGCACAGAAGCACGTTTTGTTGCCTCGTGGAAGAGAATGACTTACATCCATGTCCCGATAGCTGTGACACTCTGAGGTATGATGACACCTAGAAGGAGGACGTAGCCCAGGAGTCCTGGTCGCCCTCTGGCTTCTGCCATTTTTCGTTGCGACTGGATCACATGATGCGGTTGAAGTGCTGCAGCACCTTTTCGTCGGTGACCTGTTGGAGGGACAGAACAAACTGATGTCACACCTGTGCATTTCTTTGAGTCTACTGCAAACCGATCAAAGGCGAACAATAGCAAAGTGAGGTAGCAAGAATTGTCAGTCTTAGGGTCACTAGTCAGTCTTCCCCCGACAAGGCTATTCCGAGGCGGGTCTTCTTAACGATGTCCAATATACTACAATCCTTTAACATTTTGTATTGATTTTGCTCACATATTTCGGCAATTATTTGACCTGCTTTGTGTGTGTGTGTGTGTTTCGTGTTAGCGCCACGAAGCAACTGTGGCTATAAGTGGCGTACACACGTGGACCATGGAGAGATGACAGCAGGAAGGAGTGGGGGACATTGGGGGGGGGGGGTTAGTATGCGTCCTGGACCGACTTCATGGGGAACTGTACCGACATTCGTCTCGAAAATCTGCCGGAAAACCCTAGGAAAACCCAAGACAACACAGCCGGTGCGAGGATTCGGACCCCCCGTCACCTCCCAGTTCCTGCGTTGAAAGCAATCATCCTATAATCACAATGCTACGGGAGCTGGTAACTTGGTTTTCGTAGTTGTTATTTTGAACGATGATGTTAAATAAACGACACATATCTATCGAAATATTGTAGTCGTCGAAAAAGCCAGACATCGGCGGGAATCAAATCACGCACCTCTTGATTACCGGTCAAGTGCGGTAACCACTGCGTTACACTGGCACGACTTCTGTCCGTCTGTTTGTGTGTTCTAGCCTCAAAGCAGTCCAACGTGTCTGCAGGTATACGTATGCAGGGTGTCCCAGAAAACGTGTAATCGAATTTTAATTTTAAAAAAAACTACGCCACATAGAATCATGCGGTCAACGGCATTTGTTCTTACTAAGTTTCTGCCACCTCCTGATGTGCATGTCATGTAACCAAAGTTTAATTATGTAAGTTTTTGCGAACTGAACTCCGAAATTTGCCAAGTAAATGTCACTTTTTTACCCACCACCAATGTGAAGAGCGTGCCTAATTTGCTCAAATTAATGATAACTGACAGGAATATTGAGGAGCTATCGTATCGGAAAAAAATACCCGAAAATCATGCTCTACGGAGCTCGCACTTTACATAATTAAGCTTAGGTTACATGACATGCACATCAGGAGGTGGCAAAAACAGAGTAAGAACAAATGCCGTTGACCGCATGATTCTAGGTGGCGTAGTTTTTTTTTTCATTAGAACTGAACGACACGTTTTCTGGGACACCCTGTATGTCTGAACGAATCTGGCTGCTGCAAAGTTACCATAAAGGCTTCATATTCAACCCAATTCAGTGCCAGTTCATATTCAATACCTTATCTCGAACATATGTCTCATTGGTTCGGATTCAGAAGATTTGGTTCAGTCTTTAAAAAATGTGCCCGTGAGATCTAAAACCACGATCAGCTTTTCCCCTACGTAGTTGCCGCTTCCCAAGCGAAGCTCAGCACACTTCGTTCAAGTTCATACATTAGTGGGTTGACGAGATAATTAAACTCTTCCCGGTTAATTGCAATGTCACTTTGCTTCCGAAACGGCGCTGAGCAGAAAGGAAAAGAAACTCTCAGAAAGAATTACGACTTAGTTTTTCAGGAGTCAACTATATATACAAGCACACGATGCTTGCTTCAGGCTCGTTGCCGGCGTCTCTCGCAACATTCCAATGTTGCTAGATCATCAGCTGTATCCGCGCCTATTTTAGCGCCTGCATCCTCACAATTTCATTAGAAAAATCGTGTAATTGCTATAGTTGGACCCGCCATCTACCCACAGGGAATGCGCTTCCCACGCTGCGCTGTCGCGCTTTCTTCGACGGCGGCCTGCTACCGTCGTTTTTTTATCGCCATAAAGATTTGCACCTAACCGAACGAAGAACGACATCTCAGACGTGACATGATTGAGAGAAAAGTATTTTGGAGAGACGTCACGGTGTGTAAGGTTTCCACAATGATTTAGAGCACCTTCGACGACAGCGTCGCGTTTGTGTGAGGACAGTCCAGTTTTATCGCCCCGTGTTGAAAACTTTTCTGTCTCATAACTCACGCGCCGACTTTGTAGCCAAAGATAAGGCCCTGGAACTGTAGGTTCTGCCCGCGAGAGTAGAGAGAGAGAGTATATATCTGAAATGGCTCAAGTGTAACAAGCAAGAAGGCGTTTGAGTCAGCTTTGCTCGTCGTCCCTTTCCTATATATAGACATGGAACTATATTTACAGTCTCGTTTTAGTCTTTTTAGTCTTTTTGACTCACATTTTAGTCCTTTTGAGGACTGGATTGCCATACCATTCTACCAATCATTAGCCCAATTTCTCTGCTGCTTTTATCTTCCTTTTGTTCGTTTCTTTCCTTTTGGGAATAGCAAGCCTATATAGGGTGGCTAAGTTTTCCCTTCTTTTTCTTTATCGGCACGAAACATATCCCCCCCCCCCTCTGGACTAAATGAATGTATGTATAGTTGAGTAACGTTGATACTGAGCGTTCTTTTTTTTTTTTTTTAATCCTATGTTGGCGCCGCCAAGCAACTCTAGCTATGAGCGGCGTACAGACGTCGACAGGAAAGTGTGGGGGACAGTGGGGTTAGTGTGCGTCCTAGGCCGACTTCAGAGGGACTTGGACCGACATTCGTCTGGGAAGTCAGCAGGGAAATCCAGGGAAAATTCCAGACAGCACAGTCTCAGCGGGGACTGAGAGGGGAGTGCCTGGGGAGTAAATTTAAGAGTCTGGATACTAACATGGGAAGCAATTGGAAGCTAGGGAACGAAGTCCTTTTTTTCTCTCTCTCCTTCAACTCAACTCAACGCAACTTAACGCAACTTAACTCAACTCAGAAGTTACAATGGCTTTCCAGCTTGTTGTTGTCGGGAACCAAGGCGTACGTATCTAGCGACTTAAAGCGATCTTACTTAACAAAAAAAGAAAAAGAAAAAATTAATGAACAAAATTGTACTTTTGATAGCCCATACCATGCTTCAGGGTGACAACGAAAACGATGCATGAATTCTGCATGATGATTTCAGAAGAATACGTAAGCACAGGGACGCGGCCTTCAATGCTCTTGTCAATTTCATTGTGAAATCTGGACTAGAAACTCTATACTAGACGGAGCGTGGACATTACTATGATCCTTGATGTGAACGGCGCGCTCGGTCCTGCGTTGTCGCGGTCGAGACGCTCACCCCGGTGAACTTTTGCGGTGCGCTCGGACATTCTGTGGTGCAATCGTACCGTTTCCTTTCTTTTTTCTTTTCTGCTTTGGGGTGTACCGTCTTTCCTTTTTTGGGGGGTAGCAGAATTCGCTTGCGCGAATTCAACCTCCCCTTGTTATTTTACCAACCACCACGACCAATACGTAAGAATATGGAACACGCTCAGTAAAAAAAAAAAAAAAAACGTGGGGCATAGTATACAAGCAATTCATGCCGTTGAATAAAAGAGACAAAAAGGCCCGAACGTTCAAGTGCAAAATTATGTACAGAACCTACGTACACTTAACGTGTGCACGCCTATATGCACTGATATATATATATATATATATATATATATAATCAGGAAAAATGAGAAGACGACAAAGAGCTTAGAGGAAAACACAACGTCGTCGAAAACACCCGTCGAAGGCAGCGCTGACTGCCGAAACGTCGACCCCTATCCCTATATGTGTTAATAAACTCCCCTTTGTGTTTTCCTCTAAGCTCTTTGTCGTCTTCTCATTTTTCCTGATTATTTCATTCTCGTGGTCAACCGCCCTCCTAAGCTTCTAATATATATATATATATATATATATATATATATATAAAGTTATTACATTTATTTATTAAAATATACATACCCGAGGCATGCAATCGACAAAGTTTGGTACCTTTGGATACAGACACCAAAGAAAACCAAAGCAAGAAGTGGTGAACTGCAGCACTGCAAGTCAGTGGGACATCTATAGCGCGAACCACATGAGAATGCACCAAAGTTGAGAATTCGAACCAAGACAAGGACGCTAACAACGCGGTGTGCAAAATTAACCCTCGGATTATCTGGCGTCGTTGATGAACGCGGCCGTACGTCTCATGACTTCAATTTTTGCGAATTATTATTACTGTTATGTGAGCTTTAGCGCTATGCTTGTTCAACAGCATACTTAGCACATTCGGCACCTGCTTGATCCTCTATGGCCGAGAAGCAGGCATGCAGCATGGGACTAGAGATGCAAAATTTCCGGGAATTTTGGATCGCTCGAAAAAAAAACGGTTTCTTTCGGGGGGGTTTCCGAAAAATTGGAAAGAAATGGAAGCAAACGCGGTTACTGTTGAGTGGAAGCATTGCCGACCAAGCCACAGCATACAATGAGCTAGAAACTTTAGTAGTGTTCACGATATATATTCATAAATGCAGAGCAGAGCATCCATGAGCAATCATGAGATTGCTGTGTATACTCAGCGATAGGTAGTTGGAACAAGCCGTCCACTCCGACCAGAACTCCGACATTATGTGAACGCGATGGCGATCATTTGGAGAGGCCAGACGGAGCTCGAAGTTGGTGGTTGTTGGCCGATTAGAGGCACCTAAGGCACTGTTGGCGGGTTGGAACGAAAATTTACATTTTTGAATTTTGCCGCCTGGAAATTTTTTCCGGAGACGTGGGAAAAAAATTTTTCCCCAGGGCTTCGCATCTCTACATGGGACAGGGAAGACCACACGCGGATGTCGACACACCCTGAGGATCTGTAAGCCTACGACTACGTCATTAAATCACGAGAAGCAACGAAAGTACAAGGATAGTGCCAAAAATAAGCAGGAATATTTCTATACGTGTTTAACACCTTCCCTGTCTTTCCAAGTGTATATGTACACGAACAGCCGTCGTCAAAGCTTTTGTATATCCCATACGAGATGACAACACGACCACGATTTAATGGGCACCGTCACAGCTAAACAGCTGTCGCAGCACTTGCGACCTGTCCATTGTATAGAGGTTGAGGGCACGAACGGCGGTGTCTCTTATGATGATCCTGCAAAACGGGCTTCCAGGACAGCTGCGTTACCTTAGGTGTAAAACGCTCCCCAGAATGGAAGCCGCTTCTATTGTGTAGGATGAGTTGCATCTTTGACACAACAACAACAAACGAAGGAGAAGTGATGATGACATAGGATGTTTCTCCGCACTCTAAGAAAAAAAGGAGTAAAACGGGGAGTAATTGCAGCTTCTACTCCCCTAGTCTGCAATTACTCCCCATTTTAGTCCCCTAACCCAACATTTACTCCCGACATTTACTCCCCAGGACTGCAAATTGTCACTAAACTTCGCGAATGGTCTCCTGAATGCAACAGTCTACTTAAATATGTGGCCTTGGTCAATTTGAACGATATAAGGCTGTATAACTCAGACAACGTAGCAATTTTCCAACCACACAGAGTAAGAAACAGTTAGCGCATCTTTCTTCGCAAATTGTGCCCTAGTATGGTGCAAGATTTTATATCACTCGATATATCACCGTTGACGGTTTGCTTCAAAGTATTTTCATGCATGCGCACCAATTATGTACCTGGGACTCTTACAACAGCGCGTGAAATGCGGTCTTCACTCTGTGACATTCATTTACTCCCGTGCATTTACTCCCGAAAGGGACTATTTTTTGTGGCAATGCGATTACTCCCCAAAAGGAGTAAAAGTACTCCTTTTTTTCCTTTCAGTGCGTGGTAGCCACAGGACCCTATACCCCACTTCACAGAGGTTAATGCCAGAGGATGAATTATGGTGAACACGAAGCAACGACATGTCGGAGTTCTGTTTAGAGCTCTTCGAGGAGTCCAGTGGCTTGCATGAAAGCAAAAAGGGAGCGAAGAGCCCGGCACTGATGCGCAGGGGACCTCCATGGGCCAAGTACTTTGGACAAGAAGACTCAAGCTGGATTCGAAACAACCGGCGTTCACACGTGTATACCGGTCACAGTCCTCGATGATATGGAGGATTGTACACAGTGATGGTACACGTGGTATAAATTATGGTCTGACTTTCTCGGGTTAAACTCCCGATTCTTCCCTATTATTGCCCTCAGAATCAGTTCAGGATCAAATTCGCGTTAAACCCGGTTTCTCACCGAATTCCGATCATATGTAGCACATGTTCCACTCTGCTCGGTCCAGTCCTGCACAGCCATGCAGGGGGCGGTCACGACTACACTCCTGCGCTTTCTTCGTGCTTCCGCGGCCTCTCGACCAGCCTGTAAGGCCACTTTCCCGACTAACCTTTCTTCTCTTTCTTTTTCGATAAACATATATCCACGCCCGATCATGTATCACACTACATCATGTATGACGTATATACACTATTTAGCGACAATCAGTGCGCCTATGTCCGATGAAATATTACTCCGTCCAACTCCAACTCCTAATATTACTCCCCAAACTGCTCCGTGCGCGGTGTTGTGAAAGATGTCGAGCACATTTTGATGATGCATAATGTAAAACCCCGAGACTAGGGAACACGAAAGGACAGACACAAACACGAAGTCTGTCCTTTCGTGTTCCCTAGCCTCGGGGTTTTACATTATGCATCATTATTATTATTTATTATTTACTGGTCCAACAAGGGGCCTTTATGCCATTACATGAGGGAGTGAGCACGTATGCAACACACTGGCACTGTACATCAAACAATGAACATAGACTAAAAAAACAAGAAAAAAAAACACAAAAAAAAAGAAAGCAGACAGAAAAAGATTATAACAAGGTGAAAAGCAAAGCATCATTATGCATCATCTTCACCAGCTCTCTTGCTGCCTAGACGTTTTTTCATTGACATTTTGATGTCCTGCGTACGATACACTGAAGCCCGTCGCCTTTTATACAGTCGGAGCTGGCAGCAGTGGACGGCCATCCGCTCAGTGTTTTAAAAGTACTCGGGCCCTGGAATCACAGTGTCAGACACCGGGCGTTCTCCGCCATAGTGAAATTTTTCCGAGACATTGAAGCATACAAGAAGCCTTGAGCCTGTGAGTGTTTTGTGGGTTTTGCTGTTCGACAGTTTGCGTGTTTCCGCGTTCTGTGACATCTCAGTGTGTGCGCAATTGTTTTCTGTCGGAATCACCACCACCACTAATCATCATCATCATCATCATCATCCTCTCGCTTTTCGTTGGCATCCTCATTACAGGAGTTTTCCACCAAAGTATAACAGGTGCAAGTGATGTGCAATTGCGGGCACGCCTCACACTAGTGAAGCCAAAATCTCCTTCGTCCCTTTCTTTTTTTCAATAAACATATTCCCAAAAATCTCCACGTTTTTTTTTCTTAAAATCAAATCAAATCGACTCAATCAAATATTACAGGTGTGCAACAATAAACTGTGCGAAGCACATTTGATGTTGCAACATGTATGGTGCTCGTCACTTGAATTCGTGAAGAATGCATGCTTGTCTAATATTTGCACCTTTAACCTTTGCATATTTAACCTTTGCACGGGCCGTTTGCTGGAAAGAAGAAACAAAATGACCTGATACCATCGCGAATTAGATATATAGAAATGACACTCGATCCGGCCCCGCCCCCTCCGAATCCGGAAAAGGCATTTAACCCGAAAATGTCACACCCTACCCTACGTATAACGGCGAGCTTACGTGTGCTCATACACATTGTCAACACCCGTCGCGGAGTCCCAAAGCCTATTTGGAACAACGCCTATAGCTTTGTGTTCTTCGGCTGCATGTAAGTAAAAGGAGCTTGTCCACAAGTAGTCATTAATGAGTACACTGATTCATGGGTGATGACGCACGATCCATAGATCAGTCGGTAAAACTGTGATGGAATGTTCGTTAATTGCTTCAAAATTCGTCGCGCTTTCCAGCATTCATGCCAGTACCGGTACGTGTGTCATGTTGCCTTTCGTCACATTGCAGCAAACAATATAGGTATTGGCATTAATACAAGTCCAGGTACTGGCTTATGTGTGTCCGAGAATATATATTTTCGCAATGTTTATTTTATTCATGAATTGATTATAGAATTTGTCAAGAAAAATGACTTTAGTGATAGTAAATGAGTGATATAACGTTGCCTCGGCGACATGGCCAGCGGATGGTCGGAGCACATTTGCGACCTCAGACAATAAGACGTGCGAACGCCGTCATATCATGCTAAGTATATGTACTGCTCGTTGTCTGAAATCGCCTCTCAGTAGTTCTGCAGCTCATATTTCCTTGAGTACCCTCGAAAATGTTGTTCGAATATTGTATTTAAAGCCAGACCACACGCTGCGTGTGTTTCTTACTCGAAATAAATGATCCATCAGCACCTCGAGGTTTGATATGGGATAAACCACGGGGTGCTGATTTCTGACAACCGTGTCGCAATCAGTACGTACAGGCAACAAGGCTTCCAATGGGGAAATGCGGTGTGCTTACTCTGTATTTATGGGAACATATATTTAAAATTTACACGCGATCGAATGACTGATGGATGATGGGAACATATTTGTGTATAGTGGCATCAGTATAAGATCAGCCACTAGGGGGCTGACACCCTAAAACGTCTCAAACGGACTTATACTAAACGCAACCTGAATGCCAATCCTCGGCCAGAACCTGTATAGGCATCAAGTAGGAGAACTATAGCTATAGAGGTTGTCCCCTGTACACTGACGGAAACTATATCTTACATGCTGTAAAACAACGCTGTTTGTGTTGACAACTGTATAGGATGAGGGAAATACTTATTTTCTTTAAAAAAGTAACTCTATAAGGATGGGACAAGCGCAGGCGCGGCAATCCAGGGGTCCGGACCCCCCTCAATTCCAGACTTGAACATAGGGTTCAGTGCAGTTCAATCCCAGCATGTACGTGGCACTTGTCCTCATCGGACCCACCCTTGGGAAAATCCTAGATCCGCAACTGGACAAGCGCGATGCCTGCCCACACCACATCTCAAAAATATACTGCTCTCGCCCTGAAAACGAAGAGTATTGTACTCCGGACGAGTCGCTACAGAGGGCAGTACAGTCCTATAACAACAACAACAACAACAACATCATGACTATGGCCTGGGGTGATTCACCGCTTGAGAGCAGTACACTACCCCATTACACGAGGAACATGAGATGTGAGTGCAAGTACAACTCTTGAACTCCCCTCCTCTGGTTGCACAGTCCTATAGCGTGCTGTATTGCCAATGGGACAAGCGCCATGCCTGTCCACATCACATCCCAAATATAGTTCTGTCCTCGCCCTATAGAACTGGAACTAAGGAGTGTGTGTCATCATCGAGTAAGAGAACTGCCTAGAACTAGGGAGACATAATATGCATAGGTATTGGTCATGGCTTGCGAAATTCTATCCGAAAGGTACAGGTTGACGTCACAGGTTTGCCAGCATATGGTGCGTACGGTGTGCAGTGAAAAAGAATACGGCTTAGTGTAAAAGCATCCTTTCTTGCTTCCGTTTGTGAACCTCGTGTTCCGGCACAGACAAACAACTGCCTATATGCCTGCTGTCTATATCGCAAACCTGAATACACCAAAACGATTATGCCTCTGCAAATGCACTTTTCGAGCCTACTCATCATCCCCAAGTGACCCATAGCATACTCTGACCTCTCCCCTATACTTCGTCCATCTGTTTGCTTATAGGACGGACAGAGTACATATCCGACCGTGCTTTCAAGTATGTCAGGAATTTCGGTACGCCTCTCCGAGCACCTTGAGGATTATGCTGTATAGACAGGATGACACACAAGCTGATGGATCTTTTATGGATCACTGCCCGGGGTCGAGATTACAAGAAGAAGAAGAAGAAGAAGAGGTACCGCCCCCTGGTCGTGGACGAGCCAATCTGACGGCGTGGCGCCCTCTTGGACGCCCCCTAGTGACGAATTAACGCAGTTCTACGTAAATTGCGGCGTGACCCCGCACACCTTGAAGTGCAGAATTTCTTCTCTTTTTTTTTTTTGCTTCGAGCGGAAGGAGACAAAGGAACCTCCCGAAGACGTAACGATAGTTTATGAAGCGTGAACCTGGCTTCGGTTGCTGCGATGGTAGGGACTGTGGAAATTGAGGAAGCATAAATGGGAGACTCTTTCTTTTCCTTTTCGTTTCTTTTTTTTTTTTTTCGCGGCATTCAAGCTCGCCTGGTAGTGTGCAAGTCAAGAAGTGGGGTGATTTTCAAAGGCCGTGTGTTGCGGTGTCGGAGCGTCTGTTATGCGGCCATGATATTGGCTTCTCCACTTTTTCTTCTTCTTATATGATCATGAGCTGGCTTTTAATGTTCCTAACACTGGCATATACCAAAAGCTCTCGCTACGCAAGCTAAACTCTGAACTTCCGTAAAGATTATACAGCAAAAGTTAAAATATTGCTTATTTTATTTTTCTTAATTCGGGCAGTTTCTTGTTAAAATGCCGTGGATAATATACAGAGCGATGTACAGCTTGCGACACACTTGTCTGCCTTTTGTACGCAGTTTGCGGTGACTCAGCCCTCTGAAACGGACCTACGGGTTCGTGACCAATGTGGCCACGATATATGTGATCTCAATTTGTGCTTCAAGCGCAGTTATGTACACCACAGTGCTTCGTACTATAGCGTGATTCCGCATTAACGCCGCGAAGCAACGCTGGCTTTGTGACAAGCCAATGCGCCACTGGTTGTACATTTGACCGTGCCTCCTTAGTAAATACGTTTCCGCGAAGGGTTGATATCAGTGTTTCTCGAGTACTTATCAGCGCACCATATATACTGCTGCAATATGAAACTGTCCGAAAGTCTGAGAGCACCATTGCCGTTGTTGAAGTCTATGAACGATACAGATAACAGAATATAATAAAGAGTTTGAGTGCATCGTACACTATTGCCTTTGCGTACGTAAGGCATGGCGTTGGGGGTTCGGCGCACGCGCAAGAGAGAGCTTCGCGCAGTGCGCAGGAACATCACGTGCGATGCTCTAAAACTCACTGTTTAGATGACCTATAGGATACGTTACATTACTCCGGATATATCCTGATCGCTGTAACTTGCTCCTTTGTCTGAAGAATTATTCCGTATCTGGACACCTTTCAGGCTTGCACATACTCTGTTGTCGGTACACAAGCAGTGTGACCCAAGTTCCTCATAATCGGAAATGGGTAAACAAACAAACAAACAAACAAAAACTGTTGGCGGCATGAGATAATGCGGCTTGCACGTACGCTTAGCTAATTAATTGTTTAAGCTTCACTGTTCGCAAGGTAAAACAATAAATATATTATAAATGATTCACATTCAGGCAAGACAAACACATTATATGCCGCTCTGCGTTTTCATGTATCAGCTATGGAATAATAAATAGTGCTAATAATAATAATTCCTAATAACCCCTAATAAATAAATACTGCGTCATACTGTTTATATGAATGCACCCCGGAATAACTGAGAATAGTGTGCACTGAATTATACTGGCCCTGTGACTCGGTAATCGGTGTGCCACTCATGTCACAGTGAATACAACGAATCCAGGATGTTCACGTCACTTTGCTTGTTACGTCATCAGGAAAGAAGAAGAAAAGCATGCGTGTTTCGCTGTAAATACGTAGAATATTCGGAAAGTTTATGAAGTGTACTTCCAGCGCCGCGAGGGAATAATATTCACAAGACGTCGTCATAACATGCGTCCAATAGGCAATTGAATTTCGGAGACGAAACAACGCTTACCAAAACTCATGTCCAAGTCACTCCTCCTCTACCTTCTCCGCCACCCCTTCCTCACGGCTTTTCTTCATTGTCACACCGCCGAAGACAACATAATCCTCGTGTGCGAGCACTCTCCTTATATTTTCACACCACCGTAGGGACGCCCCGAAATATTCATCATCACACCTTCACGAAGCAGACGACATCCACGTAGCAGACGATAGTGACTCTAGCAGACGACACCAAAAAACACCTCACGACCGACCCCGCAAACGAAAAACTTCGATTGTGAATCGTCTGCTCGAAAAATAAAACGCCAGCCGTGCCAAAAACTTCCCCGTTCCAACCATTCATTTCTCCCTCTCTGCCTTCGACTGCACACCTGGCCAATAGGGAGACGCCTCGCCTGTGTGACGTCATGAGGATCGAGTTCCGATTGGAAGGCCGGAGAGTGGTTGAGAACGGGGCGGATTTTGTTTTTGTTGTCTGCCGTCTCTTGAGCTGCGAAAAAAAGGTCCGTCCGACGACGACTCCGTAAGAAAGGGACAAGAGCAACGGGAACTAAGTGAGGCAAATGTGCTCTTGCCAAGTCTTTCTCTCATGCAGTGAGAGCACTGGCGGATTTGTATGCATGTGGGCGGAATGCGGTTTTCGGCTTGGCTTTGTCGTGTACGTGGCTTCTTCTTCTTGCGTCATGCTCAGGGTTGCTTGCTTGCTTACTCTGTTCGGAGTCGCTCATGCAGATGATATTAGAGACCTTGAAAAGAGATATGTCGGGGGGGTTTAAGAAAGCGAGACGTTATAAGGAAGCAGGGACGCACTTGTGTTCAAAAAGGCGTGTCTGATTTAGGTATTGAACGCTCACAGATGTCGAAACGTTCTTGGATTCGTGTGTTCAAAGCAGTTGATTTATTTATTTTGTTTTTAAATGGTTAGTTTGATCTACGAGAGTGGTGCTTACACAGTAAACTAACACAGTCAAACGCATAGACACAAAAGCTATAAAATATGGAGAAATCAGCCAGGATTGGGTTCCTAGTAAAGTCCCTCTGAAATAAAAACCCTCTCCCGCGATAAAAATGGCGTCACCAGATGCATAGTGCCTTTGTCATCTTTTAGCCCAAAGTCCAAACGCAAGTAACTGAGTAAAAAAACGGGTTGTCTCTGGGCGTTATCCTGGTAGCACCACCACGCCTTCAGACAGTAATTGCGTCTTCCTATGTACTCTCTTTCTTTCTCTTCCTTTCTTCCTCTTACTTACTTACTCATCCTCTCTTTTTTTCTAAAGCTAACATTGATGGCTTCAATCCCGAGTAAAATATAGCAGGAAGCAATTTCGTCATGAAACTATATCAAGAACGTATAATCAACTCTGTCTTCCACACCATATAACCAAGGACCGTTCCACTAAGCAATGTGCGTGGGCTACTATTTCCCTGAAATACCGAATCAGGAACTCATGAAGCAACAAGTAGGTCCCTGAAGACACCTTCGATGGATCTGGAACGCGTGTTGTGAGCTGTGTAAACGCGTGTCTTAAAAAAAAAAAAAAAGTGGCAATTACACCTTGTCACGCGCGCGCCGTTTCAAAATACGCAGCGTCCTATTTAGAGGGGGCCAATATTTAGTGGAGGAAGATAGTGCAATTACATGTTTAAAAAGTAGGCTCGACCTCAATGGCATACCAGGAAAACTGTTCTCATTAGAGCACCGAGGTAGGCGGCGCTCACCTCCAACGCGACCTTCCGTGTCTTCAAGACGACAGTCTCTTTCGAACAATGCATGCAACAACAAAATTAAGCGTTCATTAAATTGATATTGATACGGCATCAGCGGGGGCTCATATCGCTGAGTAGACGTTGGTACAGCTTGTCCACTTGTTGGACGTCCGGAAATTGCAGGTTCGAAACCGCTCCTGACCTCTCCCCAATGGAGGCAAAATTAACCATCAGGCCAACCCTTGTGATGTCGCTGCTGATCATAACTGGAATTCTGAACTAACCACTAATGAACGCAGTGTAACGAAACATGGATAGAGGCTATAAGTCAATGATCAGGTAGAGGAAGTGCATCATCATTAGTTATTATCATGAAAGTAAGGTGTGGCTGTTGTGGCACCCGTTGTCATAGACAGAGCTCCACTTGCAGGAAATACAAGTGTTAAGATTGCCGTTTTGCACACAGTAGTGCGCGTGGTGACCGTTTTCGTAATTAGAAAAATATGCGTATTTTCCGTCACTTAGATTAGATTAGATCAGTACGGACGCCGTAAGGAAGCAAGCGATGATTGATTGTCCATCTTTCCGCGAGGGACACCTTTTTGGAATGCCCACGATCATAAACCTGAGCGATGGGCAAACATGCTTATGACGCAAACACAAGAGTAAAACAGTAAGTTTGACCATTGCTCAGGTTTATCATCATGAGTTTGACCCCCAGCCTGTCTACGTTTCTCTTTCTTGGAATGCCCACGTTTGCAAATTGTCTTCTTTCTTGACACTAATAACCTTTCTTTCTACCATTTTGTGCTCAAGGTTCACCGACCCTAATTAATCCTCCGCCCCATAAAATACACACCTGTACCCCATTACAACGGTAGATATACTTGCTGGTTGACTCTGGTAGAGTCCATGCCCAATCCACACATCACGAGGCGGAAGTCCATCGTAACACATCTGCCGCACATTCGCTCGTTTTATTTTTATGAAGCGTGCACGAAATGGATTTCTTATGAAGATGGCATACGACGTTGAAATTGAAGCTTACAAACGAAACCTACACTGGGCTCTTTCTCCCCTTATTAAAATTATCTAAGAAACTGTGACGCAAAACACCTTAACTTTGCGTCTGTGATTCTGCGTTTACAACTCCTTACGTCACAATTTCCACCAGTGTCAACCACATTCAGAACGTAACATTGCCAACACTTCGTCGTGTTGAGGCATGTCTCAACTTTGCCGAGGCTCGAAGCTCCAAGCTCCAGGAGACGCAGCGACAACTTCACGACCCTATATACCTCACCTCACACTGCTACCTCACAAAAAGCCGGGGAGCGTATAGAAGTCACCAGAAGCCTACACCCCTCTCCCTTCCTCCTTTCTTAGTCATTCGTTCCGCGCGACGAACTCGTACACGAATTTGTAAGCTCCGACCATATCCAACGCGAAGCACCCGAAGGCACCGTAGACCCCATAACTTTAACTGCAATCGGCTCCAAGGCCAAGGACCAGGCGCGCATATTGTCCTTTGTCTAAGTGTACAACCATCTCCCCGTTCTCTTTGATGTTCCGCACCGCGTTTTTAGGACCATTGAAGGTTTGAAGTCCGGCAACGATTGTGTAGCAGTGGAGGAAGAAAGGGGCTTCGAAAAGTGGTTGGATTAACATTCGCTGCACGGGAACAAAAGGGAATGCGCGGCAGGTCGACTGCCAACAGCGAGACAAGGGTCGTTTTCGACGGATGCTTCCACAAAGGATCGCTCTCGTGTGCTCCGGAAGAGGGCCGTAAATGAGGCGGGGCATTCTGGGAAATATGGAGACCGACTTCTAAGGTGGACGTGAGATATGGCTACTTATTGGTCTTCGGAGGCATCGGTTGTGTTGTGCGAGGAAACAGGGAGAGTTAACTGGAAAGTAACCAAGCCGGGGCAAGCACTGAAACAAATACAGCATCGCAGAAACACATTTCCCCAGAAGCGGAAGATGCGAAAAGCGCCATAGCTCTCTCCGTCATAGCACGAGCACTCAACGTCGTGTCTTCACGTATGCTGCTAACCGTGGGGAATATCCTGCTACACAGCCACAGGATATTCGGTAGCAGACGACAGGAAAACACGGTGTCTTCTGCTAGTGTGTCGTCTGCTAAACGCGCAGTACGCCACTCCCGATATTCCGCACCGTGTGAATGCTCAACATAACACGGGACGGAACTTTGGGTTTGCGAGCGGTGTTTTCGCTTTTTCTTCCACTAGAATATTCCGTGAGGATGTCGCTCGTGTGAATACACGGTTAGGGACGACAAACTCATCCCAGCTCATCCCGTATTCGAGGCGGTGGTGATGGTGGAAGTGCTTGCCGTAGTCCTCCACGGTCAGGAGTCACGACTATCTCAGGGGGGGGGGGGGGGGATCATGCGTCGTGGTCCGGCGTCACAGGGAACTGTACCGACGTTTGTCTTAAAGCGTCTGAGGAAACCCCGCCGGGAAAACACCCAGACAGCACGGCCCAACCCCCGTAATCGAACCAGGGTCGACTCCCAGACTCGTCCCGTATTCGAAAGGAAAGTACTTGCTGTTCGATGACCAAACGCGTAGCTTGATGATGGACGGGCCCGCGTCCCCAGAACAACGTTCGGGGTTAAAGGGCTATAGTGGTGATCTTTGTGATGATGGAATTCAGATAAGGGGAGTGCATGGGTTGGAGTTCCGGCGCACTCACGTTTTTTGTTTCTTTATTTTTTCTTTTTTACACGACTTGCCTTAGTTCGTTGTCCATGCGGTGACGTGGAACTGTGTTGTGAGGTCCCATGAGGAGAAAACGGCAGTAGCGACGTAACATACTTTCGCAAGGTGTCTTCTCTTTGTACGAGACAGCGAGGTACTAAAGACCATTTCCATGTCCGCGTCGTCCCTAGCGTTGGAATGTTGAACGTCGCGTTATATTGGTCCTTTTCCGGGTATGCGCATGCGCAGCCACCTGTAGGCAGCCGCCATGTTAGATGGCGTGATTTGATATGTATTTATTTTTTCACAAACAAGCGAAAGGGAGGTTGAGGCAAAAAAAAAAGTTTTAAAGAAACTCGACAAAGACCTCAGTCACCCGCTGTCAGCGCGAATAAACATATGAGACAACTAAGACTCTTGTACAAGCTCTTTCAATAACTTATACTTCAACAATAAAGAACATATTTAAATGAAGGCATAAAAAACAGAAAACTGTAAATCAAACCAGTAATCAATAACTAATACTTGAATACTATAGAAGAACATATTTGAATGGAAGCACGGAATATACATAAGAGATGCAAATCACGAGTAACCACCATGCTGTAGTATTCAGTGTAGTAAAAAACAAGTGACCTGGTAAATGGATAAAAATTCTCTAATGCACAAAAGTAATTTAACAGATCATGCTGGCCTATTTTAGACAGGTCAATATCGACTGTGTTTGACAGTCTAGTTAAATTATACTGCAATGTTTGAAACACATAGGACACATCCAGAAGGATTACGATAATTATAGACATGACTCACGCGTTTCAAATTTGCCATATCAAGGGACTCACTGTCATTTTCTCTAATCATTTCCTATAGAGGGTGTCCACCGTAACTATAGAAGTAATTTTTAAAAATACAAAAATCATTTTTCCCAGTTTTAACCAATGACGATGTACTCTACGCCTAAGGGCTCACCTTAATAGGGCACAGGCAGGCTTCTGTGTCGATGCATTAACTAACTTCCGTTAATTATCTTTTTTAATTATCAGCGATAGAAGATTGACCCAATGAGAACGTCGAATCGCTTGGGCTCACTGGTAACATTACCGTTTTCAGAACAAAAATCGAGAGGGTTATAGTGCGAGGAAAGGGCCTGGAAATAAGGCGATATGGTGGTCGTTTTTCGACGCTCAAGTAGAAGCGCTCCCGTTTTCCTTTCCTCTGTATGCGGGAGAGGGAAAACACTGTCGCAGGGGGTACAGATTGCAAGGGGGCAGGTTGGTGTGACAGCTATTTCCCACCCCCGCATGCACAAAGAAATGAAAACGGGAGCGCATCTGCTTGAGCGTCGAAAAATGATCACCAGAGCACGTATCTTATTTCCAGACCCTTTCCTCGCGCTATAACTGCCTCAATTTTTGTTCTGAAAACGGTAACGTTACCAGTGACCCCAAGGGATCCGATGTTCTCATTGGGTCAATCTTATATCGTTGATAATTAAAAAGTTAGTTAACGAAAGTGAATTAATGCATCGTCACAGATGCTTGCATGAGCCATCTTGGGCCTTTAGGCGTAGAGTACATAGCCATTGGTTAAAACTGGGAAAAAGTTTTTTTTTTCTATTTTTAAAAGCTACTTCTATAGTTAGGGTGAACACCCTGTATATGTTCCTATATGATATAATATGCTTCGAGGTTACGTTTGAGGCCGAGACTAGGCGACGCTTTGTACTCATAATCCCGTAACGCGCAGCTCACTCTTTCTTCTGTTTTAATGAAAGATGAAAGTCACTGAAAAGGTTAGCCAGCTGTAGGGATCGAACCCACATCTTCTGGATTACCGGTCCAGGACTTTCATCCTTCATCGTTGATTTCTTAGGCAATTTGAGGCCTTGTTTGTATTTGTCCCTTCTATGTTGTTTCAGCCTCAGAATTTCAGTTTCTCTCTTCTCTTTCAAGTTTACCGCGGGGTCGTCTTGGTTACTTGCATGAAAACGCGACTTTCGACATTTCGCCACTAGGGGCGACACGAACATGGAAATGGGTCAGATTGCAAGTTGTGATTGTATCGTAGTATCTGTTTCTTCGATTAAGAAGTGTCAAAACTTTTTCAAGCTTCGTTTTTGTTTTCGTCTCGTTGTGTATGTACATGATTCGAATATGTTCTTATTGAATGTGTGTATTGCACATGATTGGTATTGAATTTCACGAACCTATTTTCTTTTCTAGGCGTGAGAAAGATGCACGACACAGCTAACGGTGAGTGCTCGATCCCTTCTCGAGAGAAAATCGCGCGAAAAATTCGATAAATCTGCTCAGTGTCCAACTCATTTTCTTAGAAGGACATCATTGGGGATAGTCGAGTTTCAGATGCTGCCCTCATGATGATCCGTGAGAGAACCTCCTCTCAAAGTTGCTTCCTCATTTTTTTATTCTAGTTACTTTAACTTTACTATCAGCAAGGAAGCATTTGATATCTGGACCATACACTCTGAAACAAACACGGTGTTCTAACTGCGCACAACGCCAGCTATTTACCTGTTTGTCACGCACAAGAATAACTAAAATGTTCTACAACCGATAACGCATCATCAGCCAGATGATGCATCCGGGCTCACCTGTGAAAGCACACCTCGAATAAATGGCTACCTTTCATTCGATCATTAAGTCGTATATCCCGGCCTTCGAATAAAAAAATAAATAAAAAAAGGAGGAGGAGAAATCCAGACTCATTTCACAACGTTCCTTTGCTGAAAAACGCTCCACTCTATCTTATCGTGTACACAAAACAAAAAGTGCCAGATATTTCATGTCGAACACCCCCATTCATAGCAGACGACAGGATGGTTGGTGTGCGTGCTGCCCTCTACTCACGCAAGTTCTCACTTGCCGCGTTACCTACACTTTGCAGAGAAAAAAAACACCGCGTATGTATAGAGAGGCCTAAAAAAACGTTAGGCTTAGCAACGAGCTCGTTCGCACGCGAGGTTGTTGAGCGATATCCCGCGTTATCTCGCCTCTAATGAGAGGTTTTCGCGGCACGCATCACCAGTCCCTCGGCACAAAGGTGCGAGAGCGATGAGCGATCGCGTTAAACTCAGTCCTTGTTCTTCATTTTTCTTTTGGAACCTGGCGTGGTTTACTTCGGGACCCTTTGATCTTCGGTTCTTTTTGTCCGACACAATGGGGGGACTGATGTGAAAGCGGCACGCTCTACATGAGCTTAGATGGGTCATCAGCGCTGGAAATTGCAAGGTTGACTTTGAGATGTGATGTGAGATTTGTGTCCTTTAGGTGTTGTGTGTGAGTTTGTCGAATAAGTTGTAGCGAGCACAATGTTGCTCGTTGTTTGACTAATGTGCTGTGTCGGCGTATCATATCCTGTATCAAACACAGGACTACAGTGTCCTGTAATTAAGATAGAAATGACGCCGTTTGGAGTTTGCCCTCACTGATTCAGTGTGTAGGCTAGTTCCAAGTAAGACAGGTTCTAGGACCAGTGCACAGGAAAGTTGATTTTTGCATCTCCCGGGTTTCTTTGTCTGTCCATACACAAAGTATATGTTGCCTATACAATGATGTCCGCTCATTTCACTCAACGCTGCTTCATTGACACCGTTCCATCGAACGCCGTTTCATCGAACTGTAATTATCCATCCACATCCGCTGTGTGTATATACTTCATGCAGTTAGCACGAATACGCTCGTTACTTTTGTAAGTAAACACAATTACCTAATTGCGAAAAGTGCATAATACGCCTCGCGAAAAAACTGGGACGTTTTGTCTTTTGAAAGGCATGAGCAGCGGTCCTGAACTATTACAAACGAGAGATATGAGACAAGAATGGATGCGTTTGGCCGCATGGCGACACTTGCGCCCGCTTTCTTCCCTGGTGGCGGGCGGAAGAAAAGTTTGCTAGCATATTCTACAAGCGTAAAAGACGATGTTGGCGATTTCACACGTCATCGCGTGAATTCTGTCTCGTGTTCGTTCTACCTCGGTGTATGTGTCCAACGCCTTATGTAATGACTGCATGAATCTGCGAAATAACTGAATTAAAGGCTGGATATAACTTATCCTTGCCACCACAGGTGGCACTGATTGCAGTGAGCGAGGGCGCCCCCTGGGCAGCCTAACGTGCCTAAAGGATGCCCAGCACCGTACTCCAGACCACCCCAGGCGCGCCACCACAGAGTGCGCGCAAGGTACTTCTGATAGATCAATTCTCTTGAAGGTGATGTCTATTGGAAACTGACGCTTGCCGGGTAATTCTGCATCGCCTCGTATTGTCCGTGATAAAGAGAACCGACGATCTGTGAAGCCAGACATAGTCAAGGGGATTCGTTGGCGTTAACTTATACTCTAGCCTATGTGAGCTTGCGACAGAGCTGTTCCAAAAATGCAAAATCTGAAGCGTTTAATGCAAGATATAGAAACAAAACTCGCAAAAAATCTGTTAATTGAACGTGCGAGTTGCCCATGTGGAGGATACACCATAGATACACTCTTCACGCTAAAGTGTCACACAGGAAGGCAAAAGCCTGATTGTATGTATACCGCTTGATAAAGAGCTACAATGTCGGGAGATGACTGTGAGGACTCGGAGTGGCTAAAAAGGTCGACGTCTAGAGAAGCTTCATATTTGCCCATTGCGCCTGTGTCGTTTAAAAAAATGCACTGTACAAAAAGTGGCGGCGAAATCGGACTCTGGAAACGTTGCGTGTTTAATATCCGCTAGAGACGATGTCCTTGATGCTTGCCTTAGTCATCTATACGTCGCTTGCTGTTCTAAAACTTCCTATTCGCCTCGAGATCGAACAGCGTCGCCACCATGCGGCTGCTCCGTGAACTGCCTTTAGTGGGGATTCGCGGCTTGAGCCGGTGCTTTCGCTGTGGTCATCGCGCTCGAAAACGTGCTTGGAAGGCTCAATTTCTGCACATTTGAGCTTTTAAAATCGCTTCAAAATGAATGAAAATTACCTGGTGGAAAACTTTGTTGAACTTTTCTAGTTCTCTGCACCAGCGTGCTTAGCAGGGAAGAAAACTACAGAACGTGCATATGTTCCTGTATGCGGATTCCAATCGGCCTGTGCTATATTATATTTGTAACTGCGGTTCTGTATATCAAACAAAATGTACCAAGAGCTAAGGTCAATGTTGTAACAGTTTTTTTATTATAAGTATAAAACTATGTCACAGTTATTTATAGAATGGTTTCTGTGCTAGCTGTTCTAAGTTACTTCACAATGCTCAGTTAGGATATTTCTGCACGCGCTAGACACAAGTTGTATAGAATGTATTAATATATGGAATATATGAATGCATGAATATATATATTTATGACACGGGTGTTTTAAATGTGTGAATTTCAAGCTTTCATCTAATTTCATCTAACCGTATGACAGACTAGACTTTTATTTTTCACATACGTAATCATTGGAACGCACGCATTCAAGGTAAAATGCTATCACCACCCCTGAACGTAATATGTAAAACACGCGTGTTTTTTGGGGTATGAAGCACGTGTGCAACAGCGTGTTTCAGAATATATACCTGCCGCTGGAACCAAAAACTTAGTTTATATGTAGTTATTACCTGACCGGTAGCACCCCAAAGTCAAGTCCACCACAAAGGTGTGGTCATCTCATAACATATTTTAGCACCATTTAGTGAATGCCCGCCCAGGAGACGAGTAAAACCTCGAACCTCTCCCGTACTCGCTCGACGCAAAATTGCAAAAATTGTAGCGAGGGGCTTCAATACTTACTGGGCTGTTCTGCCCTTATGTTACATTCTTGCGCATTTGTACATTTAGATTCATTGTTATTGTTGATTAGTACATTGTACATTTAGATCAGTGGAGACAGGAATTTGGAGTGAGTCTTTTTTTTAAATCCTTGTTGTCTCTACGTAAGCTAAAAAGGTACCGGGAAAGACAGCAATACACAAGCGACGAATAAATATTCGAGCGAGAGCAGCAAAAGACAAACAAAATCACGCTTGTAACAAAGGAGGCAGTGTTTCCCTTCAAAAGCACACAGGATATTTTCTTTTCACAACTTCGCGACTTGAGCGTTTCGCAGTGCAGCAATATTTGTCAACTTTCACACCTTATCAGCGTTCTAAGTATCGCATTTCAACACATCCGCAATATATGTGAGGCACTGACAGCAGCATTTTATCCAGAAACACTGCGATATCTGCGTAGAAAAGCCAGAGCCAGCTGCGTCCGATCATGCCGTATCCCCACTAGGGCATCCGTCGCAGCGCCACCTACAGTTCGATCTCGAGGCGAATAGGGACCTTGTTCCAAATGACCCTGTCTAAAGGGAGCAACTGGAACAATCCCTCGAAGACAATTATAAGTATGCGCTCAGAATGTGCGACTAACGAATAACGCCGCTCCATCATCGCGAATACTATGTAACTATACAGCCTAACAACTGTGGTCACGTTACCGAGCACGCAAATTACCGGAGCGCCATCTATAACCATCGACTTCGACGGTGATACCGTCGCCTTCTGACAGCGTAAATTATTCTAATAGCGCGGGATAGCCACCTCGTGACCCTATACATCTCCGCCACGTCTGGACGTGAATCTCAAGAGCATCAGCACTTCGCAATCTTGCACCTTCACGAACAATGAAGATGGCCTGGGACGCTTCGGCGCGGAAAAAGGGGCGTTAACCGCTCCTCCCGAAAAAAACGACGAAGTGGTATAGACAATAGACTCCAGGCAGCCGGAGCAATCAATTAATCGTGCGTGACCATCAATATGGCATACGGCGAGAAAAGGCTCCACACCGCAAAAGGAGGATGTGGAACAATGCATGTGGGCTGTGCTCCGCAGGAGGTTAACTAGAACATGGTATATGCGCAGGGTTTGAAAGTATTGCGGTCTGGCGGGCATGCAGTTTGCTCCAGAGTTCCAGCGCCACCCGAACAACTGTCGTGAAAATAGTATAGATGTTACGCATTATGTGTTGCATGGAAGCATTTCTTGAATGGATTTACATCTTTGAACAGTATGCAATGTGAACAGCGTTGAATGTGCATGCGTTTTGTTGTTGTTGTTTTCAACGATTTTCATGAGGAATATCTTGCACATTGCAAAGTAAACGCCGACCAGGAACATGTGGACCAGGACCAGGAACGCATGTCTATATGCGAACAATCGTTTTCTTGTAGCCGCATGCGAAATGACGGACCTCATGTCTCGAGTGGAAGGAATGTCTGGGGCAGACGTAGGAAGAGAATGTTTCTCCATCGCCACATGCTGGGCGTATAGAAGACCCACACATCTTATTGCACCTGATAGGCAGGAAGCTTTGTATATGAACTTTTCTGTGGAGAAATAATTGACCGTAACCAATTAATGCTGTCGTATACATACTTGCAGGATCGCTTTTTTTCTTTCGCATTACCTTTGCCGTACTGCCCATCGCCTGGTGTCCTTATATAACGCTTACAATGCTACCTAATCTAACGACATTTGGAACAAGAAGACAGGAAGTCTGCTCAAGGGAACTGCAAAACTTTTAATGAACATGAAGATGGCGTAAGAATCTCACGTCACGAGATCCGTACCATGATTTTACGTGATATGATGTCATCTCTCTTTACAACGTTATTATTCCGAGCCCATACAAAGTACTTCACACCCTTGAGAGAGTTATCTTCAAGCAAGAGAGACACCCTTTATAACCTCTTCTTGGTATAGCACTATATACATGCACGGGACGCTCTCAAATGCACATACTCCTGCTATGCGAAGAAGGCGTTTCAAATCGTCCAGTTATGCCCCCCCCCCCCTCCCCTGTCAGACACTTCGAAAACTGAACGCAGCGTGCAGTAGACTTAAACGACCTGCTCAAAAAAAAAGAAAGAAGGAAAAAAAAGAAAGTAATACGGGCAAGAGCATCATGAAGGGCAACACCGATAGTTCACAAGATCATGCTGGTGGGGCGGGTGCGAGACACGCCGTAATATGGGGTGAAGCTGCGAAGGGGGCGTTGTAGGCGCCGTGCAGGAGGTCGCTGCTGTCGATAAAAATGTGTGAAAGAAGAAAAAGGAAAGTGCAACGCCTTCGATACCGTGACTGCCATAACGCATCTCTAACCGGCTCGGCGATCATGTCTGGAATCTCGATGAGGAGTCCGGCAGGAAAGGAATTATGCAGGAATTGGCTTCCAGAAGGTGTTAAGAACGCTAATGACAGTCCACTTTGTAGCTAGACAGGTGCGCCCTCTATGCGTCGGGCAGGCGTAAGAGCAGGGTGGTGTTGCAGTGGAGTGCAGCGCGAAAGATTGTGCAGGCTGCGAGCGCTCTGTTTACATAGAGGAATGCGGTTTTTGATGTTATCTCGTAACAATAAGCGATTGCGAAGTGCGCGACGTTGTAGTTTTTTCGTTAAACTTTTTTGTCGCGCGGAAAAAACGCTTTATGGGGTGTCAGGTATATGTACGTCCTATATACGTTGACTAATGGAAGAAAGAGAGGCTGTGAGAATTGTCATTTTAAAACTGATGCAACCACTAAGCAGATAAAGTTCGAACACCGACTTGGTAAAATAAACGAGGAAAACAAAATTTAATGACAAACGTTATCTGTAATGTCTATCCATATTTATAATATAATGACACACCTGATGATGCCTCCCGCATGGGAGACGAAACGTTTGTTGTTAAATTTTGTTTTCCTCGTCGTTGCGTCAAGTCATTGCTTGAGTTTTATTTTTTCACAACGAGTCCCGGCTTTTGGAACCGATTTTTGACTAAGCGTGTAGTGTTACTTGCGAAGCGAATGCCATGCAAATACGAAGCGATGATTGCAGCCTTCACATCGTTTTATATAGAGATGGGACGAATCTAGAACTTTCCGAATCCAAATCCGAATCCGAATCCAAGGAAAGTTCTGCGAATCCACGAATCTTACAAATCTCGAATCTTTCGAGTCCTTTCTTGAAAAAATATTTTAAAAACCAGGGAAAGCGTTTCTACTGAAAAGTGTTTTGAAGCAGAATTCGTATCTTTTTTAGTGAAAAACAAATTAAATAATATGAGACAATTGATGTTCTGAGGCTGGAACACATAGAAAGGACAAATACATACAAAGCCTTAAGTGCCTAAAAAATTAATGATGAAAGGTGGAAGTCATTGGAAAAGGTTAGTCAGCTGTAGGTCCTATACAGCTGGCTATAACCTTTTCAGTGACTTTCATCTTTCGTCATGAATTAAGTAGCAGTTCACATTCAGGAGAAAACACCTCCATTACGTCTTAAATTAAATTATTTAACATGTTCATCGACTATAAGAAATACATAAACTATCCAGTCTTAATTATTTCTATAAAACTAAGAAGTGATCAAAAGCAAAACCATGTTACTTTTAAACTTTAAATGTATGAGTTCCTTGTCTGAACTCTTCTAGTCCAGAGCAATGTAAATAAACAAACAAGAAAACACAACGAAAGAAAGGTTAGGTTGCAAGCGAGCTGGTGGTGACGATCCATGACTTTAAAACCCGATGCAAGGCAATGTTGTTGTATATAAATAAATGTTGTTGTGCAATAAACCGGACAGCTGAGTTTGAGACCGTGTTGTGTTGTCTGTTATCGTCCTCTAACGTGTCTCGGGTTTTCAAGTCATTGGAAGAAAATACAACCGGAAGTTTTAAATTAATGCAGATTATATTGTTCAAACAAACCTGCATTCTCACACGGTCAGGATCTAGCCTACTACGTTTTTTATCAGCTATAACACCCGATGTGTTGAAGAGTCCTTCTGACATTACTGCCGGTGGTGGTGTGATCAGGAACTTTTTAGGCCAATCAATGGCTTTTCGGCGGATTCCGGAGGCGCCAATTTTAAAAAGAAACAAACAAACGTCGTTGGTGGATTCGAAAGATTCGATTCGCCAATGAAAGAAGGAAGTCACTGAAAAGGTTAGCCAGTTGTAAGGCTCGAACCCACAACTTCTGGATTACCGGTCCAGGGCTCTTACCCATTGAGCTAAAGCTAACACACCTTCCCAGCGACGTCCAATTGGGTGCGTCATCTGAAGGGACAAACCAACCACTCTCTCACACACATCCCACTTTCACTCTTACATGTTTTCTCACTCATACACACATTCGTACGACCGGATATCGACGCAAGGCACTTGAGGCTTTGTATGTATTTGTCCTTTCTATGTGTTCCAGCCTCAAAACATCATTGGCCATCGATTCGCCGTGTTTGGCACTGGGATTGAGATTTCTGAATTTCGAATCCCTGTATTCGAGGATTCGCAGATTCGGTCGGCCCGTATCCCTATAGTTTTATGCCGTCTCTTCTGGTGTGTTCGACCACACTCTAAATCTTTTCACACCTTTAAAGGTGTAATAACGTGCATGGCGCACGCCTTTTTAGGTGTAATTTTGGTAACATCATAATGGAGCACGGTTTCGCACAAATTTTCTTTACTCGAGTGTTGTCTGTCCTCCAAAAATGCAGTCTTGCAACATCTCAACATTGTTGAACAGTATTGTAGACACTTGCGCGTGCTCGATTATCGGTAGCGATGCATATATGCATTAGCACGTACTGACAATATCCAAGACATAATGAAAGCAAGATTTGCACTGACATTTGATCTTTAGTAATGCTTTCCTAATTTTGTAAAATATCATCCTGGAGATGCAATGTTACGCAACCAGGTTGAATGGGCATAGCGCACACCTTTAAAGGTGTGAAAAAGTTTACAGTGATTCGCATCACGAGTGAGTCGCGGAAAGAACGCGTCATTTGAGATAGACACAAATATGCAAGCAGTTGGAGCCCATCATGTTCGCACGTCCGCGACATTTGCTCGGAGGTATACGGACGTAAGCGATTCTCAGAAAGTGAAATCCAGCTGGGACCCGTGTAGATGTGGACGCCCGCGGTGTGGCGCCCTGCAGAGGCTGAGACGTTTAAAGAAGGGGCCTCCCTTCAGTGGATGTCAGAATGGGCTATAACTGAGTGGGCATCGGTGTCTTTCTTTCTGGCCACAATTCCACGCTGTTCCGCGAAAAAGGGTGTACACTGTGAGACGGAACTGTCATTATATGATGTCTTTCGCTGAGACCTTTGTTGGATATATATAAACGAGAAATATGGTTTTACTAGTTTTATTAAAGTGGCAACTCGAGGAGGCATTTCAAGGAGCTAAGATATGGGACTCTCTTCCCATAGACCCAATAGCTGTGTCCTAATCAGGTTATGTGCGCGTAAGAGTGTATAATGTGTTGTCCGTATTATCGTACTTGAGTTTTTCATGTTGTTGCGCGTGAAATATTGCTTATGTAAGTCATTGCAGCAGACCTACCACTAGCAGACTATGCTATGGGTCTGCACGTGTTCGGTATTTATACCATTGTTCACTATCGCAATAAACAGCCAATTCAAATTCAAAACTCGAGAGTACTGCTCTGCTGCTTGAAGTTGACGGAGGTCAACGTAGAAATATAAAGAGTGAAATCTGATACTGCAAGCGTGCAAGGTTACTTTTTATGTATTTGGAGACAAATCAAATCCGCGCCCATAAACCTGTAGACGTCTGTGATTGGCTTAGGCACGGAACCATGGTACAAACTGCTCTTCAAGCAACTTCAACATGCTGCAAACTGTTGCTTGTACACTGATGACGTTGCGAAAGCCCCCGTCGGTGACTATGCACTTGGAGCACTTTTGCGTACTTTCAAAGAGAAAACATAAAATACTCGCGTTAGCAAGACATTGTGAATTGGCTTCCATATCTGCTTCGCGTCCGCTATGTTCTTGCATGCCCCGTGTCTCAACGTGGGTACTACAGTATTACATCAACACCACCTAGATAGAGCAGGCCTGCTAACTCGTCGACGTGACGTAACAACTAAGAGTCAGCCAATCAGGACCGTGTTTTCGACGGCCGTAGCCAATCACGAACGGGCGTTCGAGATGGTAGCCATGGATACGAGCCACCGTCAGCCGCGTTGGCAGCCACTGTCGTCTGCCAGGAGTGATCGTCCCAGCGTACCAAATGGGAAATCAAAATAGAGCGCAAAATGGTCCCATATTTTTCTCAAGACTATTTCGCTGGAAATCTGTTGCACTTTTAGTCGAGTTTCAAAATTGCGAACTTAGCTGCAATCATTTGCGAGTTCTTGAATTCGCAAATGTCCTCAGGTCCTACGCGGTCTTCAGGATGTCCCCAAAGCATTATCGTGACCTCGTCCTTCGATATAAATCCGTAGAACGTCCTGAGGATGACACTGGCGTATTGTCCGTAAAGCGTCATTCAGGTATGTCCCATGCGCCTCGTTCGTGCGTTCCTGTGTGTAACTAACTGGATGAGAAACACTATTTTGTTCAGCGTTTTTCGCAGCAGCGTTTTTTGCACCTTTGCCATGATACATCTGCTTTGTTTTTCGGGCCGATCTCTGATGCTGAATGTGTCATAAACAAAGGGCGGTCCTGTGTAAGATTTCTCTTCCCCCCAAAAAAGGTGACTGCCTATGATACATGGAGCATTTACCGCGAAAAAGACTGAAATGCGCGATTCTGTTGCACTGTGTTTGACCTACCAAGGTCCTGCCGAATGTCTCAAATCAAAAAGCAGTAAGAAACATAGGCTTTACGTCGATGGAGAGTTAATACTCAAAGCAATTCCTCGTTTGTTGTATTATTCGTTTGCATAATCAAATTAAACTTAGCAACTCGCCCTTCGTATTGATTCGGACGCGAGTAAGACAACAATTTACGGGAGGTCGCGTAATAAGCAATAAACGGTATCTGTTTTCTCTTCGGAAGGAAATTCCAGTACCTTTCTCTGAGTTTAGGAACATGAGTACACAGTGTTCTGTGGCTCATCTCATAGAGTCAACAACGGGTAGTTTCTCGGACTTAGTGCTCCTGGAAAGATTTTTCTGAATATTTTATATTTCTCTCTGCTTGCTTTTTAAACCGCCGCGCTCATTGTCCGTTATGAGAACTACGCTAAACAAATAAGAGGGAGAAACCGAAAATGGAAAGCTGGAGGCTGAGGTTGAAAAAAACAAAAACAAAAAAAACACAGCCTTGTACTGAAAACGTGCGTTCACTTCTCAAAACAAATAAATACATAACTCACTATCTATAAGATATCCTGTTTTAATCCTAAGACCCTACTGAGGGTGTCTTGGGGAGGCCTTCTAGAGGGGCTTGTGAGCATGGCCAGAGGCATTGTATTTTAACGTTTTTTTTAACAAACTGAGGACCGTACGGGGATGTCCGAGGGATGTTATTCCTGTCCCAAGAGAACATCCCTGGAATGACCTGAGGATATCATTGTGTTCTCGAGGCCGACTACATTTTCCGCTGGCGGAGGAATACTTCTGTAACTTGAGTTGTGTGACTTGTGTCGCAGTGTAAGCCTTGGTGACGGAATGTGGGAACTGTTGCGCTGAGAGCCTTCATAACTTCCCTGTCCCAGAACTCCCGCTGCCTGACGAGTCGATGCCACACGACATTGACGACTCTGGCCCGCCGTCCAGTGGCGCAGTCTATTGTTATATGTGGCGACGAGCCCCGCTGCGACACATGGCATATAGTTCTGAGCATGTCACTTCGCAGACTGCCTCGTAATTTCACAGATAAAAAGATACTCAGTAGCAGAAAGCACCCCTGTTTTATAGACATCATCTGGATTGCGTCTTCTGCGCCCATAGCCAGCTGCGTTCATAGCAAAGTCCATAGCCAACTGGGAGCCGGTCGAGTCTTCGTCGTGAGTCGTAGGGAATTATCTCACGTTTAAAACGGCAAGATGCAAAGGCACAACACAAGAGTTATTGCAAATACATCGTTCGACGACTGCCGTGAAAAGACCACGGGGATCCTTGATCGGGAGCCTCCAAGTTCCTCCAGTTCCATTTATTCATTTAATATTCTTTCTTTCTCTCTCATTCTCTATAGGCTGACGACATGCCGTGAGACCATGACAAAATCGTTCTCTCTTGACTGCTGTGTTCAGTCAGTCATGCATCGCAACATGACTGGCTTGAAACGAAAATATTTGTGAAGTGTGTACAATGTGTGTAAAAAATAGTGCACAGTGATTGCTGTAGGATTTGCAAGATGACAATGCACTTTAACATGCTTCAAACTTAAGTCTTCAAATTTCCTTACTCAACACGCGCTAACTGCAACCGCGGTCCTGGTACAAGTAGTGGGCTGCCAATTTTAATTGGTTACGCAGTCCGTAAACGAAGCACCAGCACGACCATCAAGCACCACCAGCACCACCACGGCGGATTAACGACATCGCCGCCACCACCGATGTATTATTGTTGGTGAGAGAGAACTATAAACGTCGGCCTTCTTAGTTAGCCTTAGGAACGCCCCCTTCAATTTCTTTTACTTTCTGAATTCTTGATTTAGGGAACCAGCATACTATATAGAATGTGAGCGGACGGGGAAATTATTTTCTGACAGCAAAATATTATCAGGAACGTACAGCCGCTCCGTGTAGTGCTTGACACCTCGCGCGGAGTTTCGGTTTCGTTTTCTCAATAAACGTTCGCCGTCGTCATAGATGGCGCTACATGGTTGTGTTTGTGCAACATTTCGCCAGATGACTCTACGTGTCTTTCTTCCTTCACATATTACCTTTGGTCTTCTTTCTTGCTTTTCTTGCTATCTGTCTAGCGGTGCAACTCTAACACCTCGTGCACTGTTCACCGTTCAAAATTCAAATTGGGAGTCCACCACTGTCCACCGTTCTGCTTTGCTTTGCATTCGTCGTTCGTTTGCTTAAAACATACGAACTTGCATGCATTTGCTAAGACAGCTTTTGCCCTTGCCTCAGTTACGGTAGGATCAACTTCTTTCACTTCAACGCCTGTTTTTCTTTTCTCAGTTTTTTTTTTTTTTCAGCACCAGCAGCATTAAGAATGTGTGCCATGCGCTCACTCTTCTTCGGCAATTGCTGCAAGTTAACGTTGACGGCCGGTTACGTTCTGGTTGAAGAATCGCAGCCGGTGAAGTAAACAGGTGCTCTGGATGCAGGCCGGAAGTAAAGTGTTCCAGGGAACCCCAGAATGCCTCGCGAAATAGATGGGTTTCGAGTTGACTGAGCGCGGAAGCTGCGTCCAGCTGCTCGACCTGGCATCGCTGTCATTAGAAATGAACCTGAACCGTTTTTCATCAACGCCAAAGTGTGCTGCGGGAAGGCGCGAGCGAACTTGCTGACTCTCTGCCAAAGTGCTGTCAGCATATAGAAGAGGCCGGTAGTTGGATCTAAGTTTGAATTGGATCTGGATTGGCCTTGGATACTGGACCTGGGCACCGATCTGGATCTGTTTCCTTTCTATGCCGACGCAGTGTTGCTTTTCTTTTTCTCAATTTCACGTAAGTGCCGCGAAGCAACATTGGCGTTTTTGCAACACTTGGCGAAGAAACAAGGGTTCGAACCCGCAACCTGGTCATCAGTACCGTGTGATTGGCCCTGGTATCAGTTCCAACTGATCCGCTCAAGGACTGCGAGGTAATGGGTTCGGATCGTGCCACCCCCTGGTGCTCTCCGAAGTTTTCCCTGAGCATTCGGCAGGCTTTCCTGACAGATCTTAGTATAGGTTCCCTTGAAGTCGGCCCCTGTCGCAACATGACGTCTTCCTGCTGTCCTCTCTCCATGTGCACTCGTCTACACGTCACTCATAACCCCACTTGCTTCGTCGTGCTAGCACGCCACAGGACATTGTATCTTGTTTTTTTTTTTCTTGTTTTTCTTACACTCATACACACACATTACCCCACACTATAGACACTATACGGGCGCAATACACACAAACTAAAGGTGACAAAACGTATAATTGGAACGGTCTGTATATGTAAAAGTCTATATATACACGTGTACCTATGTGCTATGCACTATGTACCATGCACTATGTACATTGCACCTAGACGCATATTTTAAAACCCAAGAGATCACTTATATTCTTTACAGTATGTCAAATGCAAACTGTATTGTATCATTTTTCAACCACGTTCTCTAAACTATATTGGTAGAAGGGATTATATATGAGTCTATATATACACTTGTATCTATACGTACTATTCACTATGTACATTGCACCTAGACGCATATTTTAAAAGCCATGAGATCATTTATATTGTTTACCATATGTCAAATGCAAAGTGTATTGTATCATTTTTCAACCACATTCTCTAAACTATATTGGTAGAAGTGATTATATATGAGTGGAAGGTTGTAGGCACGGTTTTGAATCGTTGCCAGGCAATCTGGTACATCTGGCTACAGGAGCGTTGTTTCTTTTTCTTCTATTTCCTGTAAGATAGTGAGAAAAGTCTCCAAGCAGTTAGGTCGGTCTCCTCGTCCGCAGTTCTCGTCGAAACGCGAAGGTCAGTGATGTCGTTGTACCAGGTTGTGCCCCGCCGCAACTGCGTGTATTCTCTTTTTCACTCGTTCAAGCAGTTTGATGTTATTTGGCTTTTATCGGCCTCATTTTGTGCGTGAATATGCGTGGTCATAGATGTGTAACCTCCTCTGACATGCAGTATTCTTTTGATCTACCGTTAAAGGGAGGCTTTGCAAGGATTCGACAAAAAAGAAAAAAAGGTTGAGCATCGTACGGAACACGAACCACCCCCTCGATATCAAATACAACATTCGCATTCATTTTGCGCGAGTAATTAATTCGTAAATGATGACAATAGCAAACCGGAACCGAAAGGCGAAGAGCAGAAAACGGAGCTCCATACTACGGAGGTTCGTCCGGGGGAGGATTCCGTGACGTCACCCAGCATCGTCGTCTGCTTCGGAGCTTGCATTCTTTCTCCCTTCTCGGACGATGTCAGCAGTGTGTTGCTTTCAGCGCCCTCTCGCTTCACAGAGGCGAAGCGCTGGCTTCGTAATAATTCGTTTGAGTAAAATCTGCGCAGTTTTGGACCGAGATATCTCGTTCACATGTTCCTGACATCCCAAAGATTACGGATACGCCACAACCTTTGTGGTGATTTTGTTGCGGAGTCCCACTCAAAATACGCTGCTATTTGGTTAGTTTGAAAAAGAGTAAGAAATAAAAAAAGAACGGGGGCGGGCTCAGTCGTGTCCAAGCCGTAGTGTTCTTCACGAAAACGTCACGACCTCCGATTCCTTTGCTCCTTTGCGGGATTTTAGTGAAAGAAACGGTACGCTTGGCCAAACCCGTTCTCCTTGAACGACACGGCGAAGGCGCGTCCCATCGTCGCTGCGCCTGGTGTTCTCTGGCGGGCTTTGGTTCCTCCACAGTGCTGAGCCCTCTCTGGATGCACTCCATCGTCTTTGTAGGTCACTGTCACACTCGCAGAAGTCGAAGTTGCCCCCCGCTGGTACGGGTTAACTCACTGTGCGCGTCGGCAGTCAAATTTGCCTCCGCCGCTAATTTTTGGCGCTCCCGTAGTTCTTGCGGTCGCTCGGTGCTAGACTTTGGGGGCTTTTTGGGTTCCTCTCGAGCCGCCCTTTCTTGTGATTGCCGTTTCTTTCCATTCTGATCGTATTTTAGTGTCATATATGCGGACATTCTGGCAAAAATTCTGATATTTCAAATTTGCAAGTTTATAAAATTTTTGTTATTGCTGGTTGAAGTCGATAGCGCTTAAGGTCCAGGTAGAACCTCTGAAGCGCTTTCCCTATGACACCTCGATCGGCGTCCTAGCTTCACGCGTTCGCGAGATAGACTGCCCGCAAGGTACGTGTGCCCCCTATATTTCCGTCTCTCGCGCACGCCACACCCAGAGACTGCGTCTGCCGCCGCAATGGCCTCCTTAGCTATAATCTTACACGTGTAAGCTATCTGGATTTAGCCTGATGGTTGCGATCGGTTTATTACTCACCGAGTTATCGCGCCATGAAATTTAGCAGAAGTTTCGTTGCATCGTAAATTTTCACCTGGCTACCAAACCGAACTTACAGACGTTTTCACGTCAAAAATATGTTGAGGTTCGTTCAAGTCTACATTAGGCTGGCTACATCAGCACGCTTAGGTTACGGTACTGTCGCTACCTGGATGGATGTGTATTCCCCACTACTCCCGAAGAAGGAAACCATAAAGTGGAACACAACTTGCCGATAGATCGCTGGCCTGTCACCGAGTACTTTCTTGATATCAAAAGGACCCGTTGACGTATCTGTGAACACACTCCGTGGCATTTGACAACTTGGTGTGTATTCCTGGCAGCTGAGGAGTATGTGCTCAGTGTCCTCTGGCACACCACGTGGGTGGCTATCCCGATACAGTGTACGCAGGACAACTCTCATCCCCATGTCAAGAAGAACAAGGGGAACCAGGGGGAGCATTCCAGCTTCTACGGTAGTTGACCTTGTTGAAGTGCATACTTCGGTATGATTTCGTTGCACATCCATACTGGTCTTCCTGCTGGCAGTGGACCTGGCAGTGCGGTGCCTGAGCAAATAGTAGACATGGAGCCTCCGGACACAGTGGATACCAACAGTAGACATGATACCTTCTTGGGCAGTGGACACCAACAGTGGACATGGAGCCTTCTTGGGCACGGGACACAGTGGACGCCAACTGTGGACATGGGGCCTTCTTGGGCACCGACAAATCTGACGGTTCCAACGTTCTTGACGGCGGGTTAGACTTAGAAATACGTTATTCGGTGAAAGGGTATGTTTATTGCAAACAGAAAGAGAGGCGACTGCAATCAGGCACAGGCCGACTTGCTATTGTCGTAAGTGGCATTGGAGGACGAGTCGTTGAGGGAGGTATTGGTTGCTGGACAACAGATAGTGCTAAGTATTGGCTTCCACGCGACAAGTTGTGCAGTTGGGGGAGTTCGCCCGGCGCACTTTATATATAGGAGTGAGGGTGTGCACGCAACATTCATTTGAAGGCGATGGAGAAGTGATTATTCTGCTCGATTGCAACGACATCAGGCAATAGTAAAGTCCTGTAGGGGGTCGATGAGTCGCAAGAAAGAATCCTATGAGGTAGTGTCCGCTCGGAAATGTCGAGTACGGACACAGCACATACGGCGGATGTGCTGGGAACAGGCAGATTAAGCCGGTAGGGGAAGATGGGTAGTAGGGAGAGCTCCGGTAGACGTAGCGCGTACGCTATTCATATTTCTAATTGAAATTTCGAACCTACAACTTTTTGGCATAAAGGCAATCTTTCGCTCAATTGACCTCGTATCACTGTGTAGCAATAGAATGACTTTAAGTCAGTCTGTTGCTACACAGTGATAAGAGGTCAATGAAAGAATGACAAGAACAGCAGTGGTATACCCGAGGTTACATTCTCCGATTTCCGGTGAGAGATCCTATACGAAGTGCGACTAAGTGCGCTATAGACCGTTTACAGCAGCCAGTTGCTTCGGGCGCTAATAGATGGCGCCACAGTAGCCACGCCATTGCTTGCCTTCTGCGAGTGCCTGTGTACCTTTGCTTATGTGAGTGCTTTCGACCTTTTTTGTCCGATTGTCACCAACTCGTCGTTGATGAAGTCAGCCGACACAACTGCACTCTTAAAACAGATGGTGGTGGTGGCGGTGAAAGGTCTCGCCATTGTCGGCCTCACAGAGGTGGACAACGTCACCACGAACGTTCCAGGCTCTTTAAACAGGTGGTGGTGGTGGTGGTGGAAGGGCTCGCTGTTGTCGGCCTCACAGAGGTGGGCAACGTCACGACTGACGCCCTGGGGGAATGTGCGTCCTGGGCCGACTTCTAAGGGAACTGTGCCGACATATGTCTGAAAGAACTGGATAGCACGCTCCTAGCCAATCACCATCCACAATGACACCGTTCTCTCCCCTGATCTGTTGAAAACGGGATGCGTACGCCTTTGTGACACTCATACATGCAGTTGCGTTAATTGTCATAAAATGGCGTGCGCCTCCCGCTTTCAACAAATCAGGGCACAGAACGATGTTACTCGGATTATAGTTGGCTAAGAGCGTGCTATGAGGTAAAGTTCTGTTTAAAGAGTGTGCAGTGTTCGCGTGGGGTGTCGGGGAAAAGTTGATGCGATTGGTGAACCAGCCCGAACTGTTGGATTCGCCCTGCACGTCTCTCCAAAACCGGATCGGTACGACTTCCAGTTATCCCGAACAGCGACGTTTCTTTCTGCAGCGTATCACCGTCGCCCAAAGTCTTCTCTTTCGAGAAATGAACCTTCAAGGCACTGTCGTCTTGTCGTCAAATTTCAAAGTATTGCCTCTTACATTTCACACGGGGCAAAATCGTTCCTTGCAGCCGGTCCTGCCAAGCGTCACATCCGTACCACCTCGGGCTAAACTATCTCTCTCTCTCTCTCTCTCTCTTTCTCTCTCCATCTCCACCCCATTATACTCACAAACACCCTCCTTATACACACACGGTCATATATCCCTCTCTTCCCATCTATCCATCCATCTATCCCTTTGCCTTTCGGCGTCTCCTGTTGCCCTGACTTTTCTTAAGGACCCTCGGCCCGGACTCTACGTACATAGGAGAAATCTCCCAGAGGATTTGAGCTGTGCATCCATTAGTGCATTAGCCGGCCGAATCATTCGTTGCGAAATGAAAATGCTTTATAAGTCCCAGCTGCGCTAATTCCAACCCCCCCTTCCACCCCACGTTCTCTCTGTTCAGCATTAATTCGAACCTCCTCCCTCCCCTCTCCCTCCCTCCCTCCTATGGCGATCGATCTCTTCGGGTGGGCTCTCCCCTCAGTCGGCCAAGCGTGTGTGCCGCGTGCATCTGTACGCCTGGCTTGCTGCTCGTCATCCGAGTATAAGTTCCTTGTCGTTATTTTTGAAACTTTTTGTCCCCCCTTCTCGGCGAACTGCACACAGCGTGACTTTGGGAAGGTACGTGGGAGTATAGAAGTTGACGTAGACAGCGGGAGGGAAAGTAGTGTTCGGCAGGTGTGTTTGGGAAGAGTAGACGGAGGATTGCGTGGTGAACGTTAAAGTAGGATAGGTTGAAAAATATGCATGGGGTATCACGATTGAGACCCGTATCGCGTTTCGAGGTTGTCCTCGGAGTTGAGCGAGGACAAGATAGCTATATATGGGGGCTACTTCAAGAGCTGAGTCAAGCGGCTTCATCTAACAACAAAGAAGAGAAGTTCACGGAAATTGCTCACGTGTTTCAGTGGCAACACTCGAACTGTCGCCTCTGTCGACTGTCGGTCAGGTGGCCTACGATTACAACCGCACAGACGTCGTCTTGCACCTCTTAGGAGTTAGCATGAGCTGATAGCACAGACAGTATGGTACAGGAAACAAAACGTGTGTAACGCGTCAGCCCTTTGATTGGTTTCCTGTACAATACACGTGTTTTCCGTTCCTAACGATCACTCGGATATAGCGATTACTCGGATATAACGAAAGAAATTTCGCTCTAGCACAATTCTCTTTTTTACGTGTGTATGTGTCACACCAGAAGGTTTCTCATGTAATATATTTGAATGTATCGTGAACCAAGTAATCCTTTCAGATTAGTTTGCCGACTTTGCTTTGCAAACTGCAGGCACCGTGCTGGACAAAAGTTTACGGAACACGCTCGGGTGCATTTCTTCCTCAGGGTGACACGCTGGCAGCGAATGGGACCGTACGGGCTTACAGTACGGTCCCATTCGCCGCTAGAGTGTCACTTTAAGGAAGGAATGCGCTGGAGCGTGTTCCGTAACTTATGTCCAGCACTGTACAAGCAGCCTACAAGAGCGGCGCTGCATTGGCTTTCCCGAAAATGTAGATACAAATTGGGGGGGGGCAGCCAAGACAAGTCGAGGTCGCAAAGTGAAGTTCACTTCCCGTGAAATACGGGGTATTGAATGATACGAACGTAAATGTATGTTGCGAAGTTATCGACATGGAAACTGAACAGCTGGCAAAGGCAACCCGCAACTGCCTTCAGGGGGCGCCACGGTCATAGAGCGGTAAAATAGTAAAGTTCGTCTGCATTCGTACAACCTTTTGGTCGTCTGCTTGTGTACTCTTGTGTCACCAAAGTCTAACTTATGTTTTAGCCTATTCTATAAAGGGCACTGCCGATAAGCTCGTGACTGTCTTGACCGTGAACTGTCGTTTAGTAACGCCGGCCTCTGTACAAGTTAGCTCAGACAACGCAGTCTTCCGCGAGGGACCTCGCGGAAGACGGCGTTGTCTGAGCTACTTGTGCACTGCCACCAAGTTGCCACCGCCGGGTTTGAACCCGCGATCTTGGGGTCAGCAGGCGGACACGTTACCGATTGAGCCACAGAGACCGGCGTTACTGAACGACAGGTCACGGTCACTACAGTCACGAGCTTATCGGCAGTGCTGTTTATAGAATGGGCTAAAACATAAGTTTGACTTGCGCCGACTTTAACGCCGACTTTAACGTGCGCCGTAATCTCGACACAAGGTACACCACATTGAATGTGGTGTACCTAGTGTCGAGATTACGTCGCACGTTAAGGAACCCTCAGGTGGGCAAAATTAATCCACGGACCCGACCACTGTGACGTCGCTCAAGATCACCGTTGTCTCGCGTCGTAAAGCCCCGAATAGACATCTCCCTGTCTGTAAACAAATGACGTCATAGTGTTCGACAGCGCCACCAATTTGGTAGAGTTGAACTACGCTTGAAGCTATAGGAGCGAACAAGGTCGCGCCCGAAAGCCACGGTCTTGGGGGGATTACGGTGGTCCCTGAAAGGGACGCGACCTTCGGACCTATATACTTTTCTTTCAGTAGGAGGCAGCGAACAAGTGCCCATTTGTGGAACCCAGCCCTCCCCTTCCGATTGGTTTCGGTTTCAGTCGGTCTACCAACGTCATGATGACGTTTCTCGGGTAGAGATCTATTGTTATTAAAAGTTCAGTCATGACATGATGACGATGCGAATGTTACGAAAGACACCATCCACGTGTACGCACGATTTTTCCGGCGTTTTTGTATGTTGTGTGCTCGTAAATCCCAGTTGACGCTGCCAAATCTAGTTCCATTCCATCTCGAGATTGAACGATGCATGCACAAGCTCATACACTCTGCAGACATAAATCATGGACGACGCCGTGCTTTCACCGTGATTTAGTGGCACCACTCTTCTCGACAGAGCTATCCTTTCTTTTCCCGCAACCTTACGCAACCAGGCCCACTCCACTCAGCCCCTTTTTCCTTCTAACTGCGATGTATCTCCCAATTTCCTTAAACGCGCCGCTTCCAGGCTCTTAGGCCTAACTTCTTTTGGCGGCACTTTCAAATTTGATTCTGGATTCCCTCAGCTCTGCAAATTCAATTTGATGGCCGTCTTGCAGCCTTCGCTGGCCGCCGGGCCCCTTTGAGACAGAGACTGTGTGAGGCTTAAGCGAAGCGTCACGACACAAAAGAAGAAGAAGGAAACTTCCGGCGGAAAAATTCTCGAGGGCGCGACCCGAGACAGAAGAAACTTTCTCAACGCCACTAGCATTAATGAATGCAATGAAAAGTGCGCCCCCTGTTGGAGTGGGCCCAACATGGCTTTGCTTTTACTCGGCGGTGATTAATTCGCAGTTTTGCTTGTTCGGCCCTCTGCCGAGGGATTTGAGATTAAAAGAATCGAACGAAAATTAAAGAGCCGTTTGGATTAAGATGGATTCTCTACCGTAGCGCAGCCTGCATGCCAATTAGACAGCAGAAGGGAAAGAAAAAAAGGGAAAAGATAGGAATTTAAGTGGTGGAGAAAGTTTGAGAGCAGCACGCGGCGATGGGAAATTGAAAAGGAGAAAAGGTATCTTTTGGAAAGTTTGGGGAGGGGATTAGAAGGGATGGGTAGGGAGGAAAGGGGGACGACGGCTCTCCAGACGTATTAGCGCTTTGTTCATCTTGGAGGGATCTGGGTAGGGGGAAGAAGGAGCTGATAGAGAATGTGAAAGTCTGAGGGCTTGTCGAAAATATCTTGAAATCAGGGAATGTTACCGGAAACAGAAACAGCTTCTACTTGAAATCCACTGGAAACGGAAATGGAAACATAAATTCTCGTTTCCACTACAAGAAACCGAAAAAATAAAGAAAAAAACACAGAATTCAAAGCACAATAACCATAACGGAAACCTATTTTTTCGACCCCAGTTATTCCTATAAACGGGCCACCCCAGAAATTTATTTTTATTAATAATATTATTATTATTATTATTTGGTATCCACAGCGTATTGCAGTCAATTACAACTAAACACATGACAAGTGTGAGTGTTGGCGACCGTGTTGCAGCCGCATACGTCTCAGAAGCCAGCGAGCAGTTCACACTTCACACCCGCATGTAAAGACGCACTCCGGAATAGACAGTTCAATCCAATCCGTGTCAAGCCATATAACCGTGACTCTAAATTTAACTGTGAGTGCTCGGTGAAGCACTGATTTTGTTTGAATTATACTAACTGAAACACAGATTTTCATTTGAGTGAATGTTGTATTTTGCATTTTAGTGCCCCTTTAAACCTACGGGCAACACTGTGTCGAAGTTCCAGCCAACTTGGGATTGCTCGTCAAGTACAGCCGCAAAACCTGATTGCATGCACATAACACTGGGTCTAAGACGAAAATAGTCGGCTACGTAGCCGTCAGGAGCAGCAAATCATTCTAGATCACTGTTGCTGGACGAATCCTGTACTATTCCCACGAGATGCGTCATCCCGAGCCCTTTTACAGCAATTTTGTCGGCAAATTAAATATATCAAATTAAAATGCTCTATCACGTTCGCAACCAACGCCACCTTGATACAGAAGGCCTGCTTATTGCCTCCTCTCCCTCCTTTGCTACGTGGACATATAAGGTGAGAATTCATCTGCAACTGCGATTGGCCATTCTGCGAGTTGACGAACTCGCAAATGATTGCTGCTAACTTGGAACCTGTAGACGAAAAGTGCAACACGCTTTCCAGAAAATCAGTCTTGAGAAAGATATGGGACCGTTTTGCGCTTTATTTTAAAGATTTCCCAGTTAGTACGCGGGGACGTTGAATTGAATTGAATCGAAATTTATTTACCATGAGCTATTATGTACATGGAAGGCGGCAGGGCAAAAAGTTGCTTAAGCAACTTGGCAAGGCCCCGACGTCCTAATTTCAGCACCAGCAGCATGTGTAGGGGGAACGACAGGGGGGGGGGGAACAGACGTTCACTCACTACTCGCAGACGACGGTGGTTCGTCTCCATGGCTACGACCGCTGAAAGCACGTTCGTGATTGGCTACCGCCGTTGAAAACACGATCCTGATTGGCTGACTCTTATTCGTTACGTCACGTCGACGAGTAAGCAGTCTTTCTCTATCTAAGTGGTGTTAACACAAGTCGTTGCTCTGGGTTTACGAGCACCAAACAGTTAAGCTACGCCGCCGATACAAACAGCCTTTGTGGTGCGTCTGGAAGCAAAGCTAACAAATTGCTTCGTGTAGAACAACAGACTCCGCTCGAAACATCGGCGTCTCACCACCTGAGACTTTAGCCTCTATTCACAGCTTCACCGGAGTGCTGCATCTGCCACATTTCGACATTACTCCGTCATTTGTCGAGGGCGTGAGGTGATGCTATAGAGCCACTGTAAAGCCATTGTATTCCAAGAATCTCGCAAACGCGACGCAAATGCAACATAATTCCCGCAGGAACCCATTTTCCCCACCTTCATCCGCGTCAGCCCCCTTGCACAACTTCCCCGCAATGTCTCATATGACCATCTACCATTCCTGCACCTTAGCATCCCTCGGCCCGATTCCCAGTTTCCCCACTAACTACCCTTCTTCGACTTTCGCGGTCCTTCCCGTATACGGAGTCTCACGACTTTGCAACCTTTGAGGGCGGAATCCTTTCCATCCCTGCGCTGGAATTCTACTCATTTTTGCCCACGTAGTACCATCGACTCGGCGGACCGGCCCTACAATGGCAGGAATGCAACGCCCTCTGGGAGAAATGCCGCTCGATAATTTGTGGGAGAGAGGGAGAGAGAGAGAGAGAGCGGGGTCTCCCTCGTTCCCTTTGTCCCCACTGGTTCCATTCATCAATGTCACAGGGCGTCCCCGGAAGCACGTGTGCATCGCAGTGCACGCGCATGAACGCGTCGAGCCGCCGTTTCCAAACGAAGCGTTCACGATTTAAAAACAAGAAAAAACAAGAGGGGGCAGTTTGTTGGGCAAGGTTTCAACGTGTACATCGAAAGAGCGGGATGGGAAGTTCGACTGGATCTTCAAGGTCGCTGGATGGGAGACGACGACGTTCTCTGTGGACCATAACAGCGGGTTTTGGTAAATCATAAGTAGGGCCCGGAATTTTAGGTATTTGCATATAAATGCCCATAAACGCCCAAAATCAACATTGTCAGTGTTGCCTGCTTTTTTATCGACTACATTGAATTGCAGCCTTTTTGAACATGTTTAGATGCTATAACAGCCCTTTTTACAGGTGCGGGTATGACTTTCAGGCTCCTGCTCAGTGTTTGCATTTTGCTTCTCGTTTCTCCACCTTTGCACCTTTTGTTCCTTTTTTTTTTGCGTTTGGTTTCTTTCAGTACCTTGGTTTGCTAGAAGGGGTTCGTGTAGGCCTGTACCTGATCAAAAGATTTGACCTTTCTTGGCCTTTCAAGATCTTCGAGGGTGGATAATTAAAAAAATATTATTCAATATATCGTGGTTCTATGGGCCGCCTTTGTATTCGTGTACCAGAAGTCAAAGCCTGCATAGTACAGTATCATAGCCTCTAAACGAGCAACTTTTTCTGAGCGTTCTAAAACACCAAAAAAGCCAAAGAGTGAACCAGGTGATTGTGCCTATTTTTACATTTTATTGTCTATTTTTGTCTATTGTCTATTGTTGTTGTGTTGTCTTATTTTGTGTGTGTGTGTGTATTGTCTTGTGTTGTGTTACTGTCTTGTGTTTGTGTTTTGTTCATTGTCTATTTTTGTGTTTTTGAGGGCCTAAATGCCTGCCTATTTCCATCGTTTTTAGTGCCTAAATTTCTGGGTCCTAATCATAAGCATGCCCATTCCCTTCCCCTCCCCTACCCCCTTCCCCCTACCCCTTTCATCCCTTCCCTGAGCAACGTGCCGTCAATCTAGGCAGGCAGAACGCTCGAATCCCCCCCCCCCCCTCCCACCCTCCGAAAACGGTACGACGAAGGAGCTGTCGCGCAAATCAAAAGTCAGCAACATGGTGCCGTTCACTTCAAAGGCGACTATGGCTTCTCAGGTTTTCTGAATTATCATCGTAAGCACCTTCTGCTCTACTAAGCTTCGTTGATGTCAGAGCTCTCAAACGATAGGCACGGTGTGCAACGAGTTCTCATACAGGTATGTACTAAAATTTGTCGTTTCAACTTCGACAGCTTTATTGTTTCTGCGCAAGGGTTCCAGATTTGTTCGCGTGCGGGGGTTGCAGCTTCACTTGAAAGCCTGCTTCATTTATGTACAACTTCGAATGATTTTTATTCTGTGCGGACCAGTCCTGTGTTTCTGTACAGATATCCCAACTGTGTTTGTTTTTAAAGGTCCTGGCCTCATTTCTGTCGTTTTACACGCAATAAACCTTCCGAAAGTTCTACATTTCTCTCTATCACAGAGAGAAATCTATCGATCTCTATCTCTATGCAGGTCTAATGATGGGAGTCATATTCGGTGCTATCTAAGGACACATTTGACGGCCACGCTCATGATCATTATCTATTTTCGCACCATAGGTCCACGTGGAAGCGACAATAAGGCAACGGGTCGATAAAGCAGTGTCATTGCGAAGCTTCGGTATAGGCGTGAACTGTACATGCGGACCCACCAGCATCGACATAATTTTTTAAGTAGGTGGCGCCTAATGGTAACAAAAAACTTCCCTTGAGCAAAAAAAAAAAAAGGAACCAAGCTGTGTAAAATTACCGTTGCTATTTCAAAATACGCTTTCTGGGGATAACCCACGAGAGGGTGTCCTTATACCCTGGAACCCAGACAAATTAAGGCGACCAGCCTGAGTTCGGGCCGTGGTGACACCACACGTGGTCTTCGTGGCCTGTTAGTAAAGCACCACCAAAACCAAGAATGTCACGTTTCAGATATCCACATGTATTCCACCAAGTCTTTATCGTCCATCTCATCTCCCTGTGGTTAACATTCAACGATAACTCGGACAAAGTTTTCGCGTCAAACTCTGACGTCCGAGAAGCGATAGCCTCCAGCATTCCCATTGGTCCTCGAGAGCACGTGACGTCGCCCGCTGCTGTCACATTGGCGGAGATGCTTGCCGTGATGTGAGGGTCGGGTGAGTTCCGGTATTTGCGGTGCTATTTATTTATTTATTTATTTTTGACTCCGTGTTAGCACCGCGAAGCCCCGCGAAGCAACTGTGGCTACGAGTGGCGTACAGACGTTGACAGATGGAGAGAGGACAGCAGGAATGAGTGGGGGGACAGGGGGCTTAGTGTGCGTCCTGGGCAGACTTCGGGGGGAACTGCGCCGACATTCTTCTGGAAAGTCTTCCGAAAACTCTGGGAAAACCTCAGACAGCACAGCCGGTGGTAGGGTTCGAACCCACTACCTCCCAATGTTCAGCATGACCTTGGCTACCAGCAACGAGCCGTAACCCGCTCGGCCATACCGCTGGTGGTGCTAGTGGTGCTGGTGGTGGTGGTGCTACGCTACTTTCTCCCCCTCCCCCATTTTTTTTTTCCATTTTGCTGTAAAACTTGATATGTGAGCTCACATCGATGTATATAATTGCTTTTTACATTAATACTGAAATGGGCACTAAATGAAAACAAGTGAAAACGTAATGAAAACTAAGTGCAGATCTAATGAAAGATGAGGTTACGTTGACACCAACACGAAAGGAACGGGATCTCTACGTTGCGTCTTGCGTGACTTATGATCGATTGAAAAAAAAAAAAAAAAAACGCAACTTAACGTTTTCCCTCTCTCCCTCCTTCTCCAAAAGCCCGACAACCTGGAGAGGACTCGAATTGGTCTCCTCAAACGATCTCCCGCGATGATTTGACAACAACAAAAAAATCGTTTGCGAAGACCAATGAGAGAGCGCTCCGCGTTGTCGGCCTGCTCAAGAAGGAGCGCGAGAGCGAAAGCGTATATATAGATCGAAGGTTCTTTCCCTCATCAATCACGAACCACACAACGGATCGATCCCGTTCCTTTTGTGTTGGTGCCAAGGTAGCCGCATCTTTGAGTCCGCGAGGAGAAGAACTTTTTGTACTTTAGCACCCCTTTAATACTTTATTCGGTTAGTATACTTTCTGTCGCAGTACTTGACTAGAACAGGCACAAATTCGAAGCACCAGCAGTTTACACGGGAGAACAATGAGCTTTTCAAAGCGGCCCAACTATGGAAAGTTTTGGTCTGAAGGAGGAGGAGGAGGTCTTCGGTCCGTAATGAAGCGCATTTGTGTGCGGAACCGGAAGATTTTTAATTAAGACCTCGCTGGAAATTAAGAGAGTCTCCTCTTCGTTAGTCTTCCTACACGAAAGCAAAAAAACAACGATGCTATACCTTCTCATTCGAACGTGGCGTCGCCATAATGGCGGTCTCCTTCTCTCTCTCTCTCTCTCTCATCGAAGTATCCAAGGAACAAGAAGGTTTCTCGAATGTTCTCCTCCGCAGCGCATAAGTATACGTACAGCGATATACGTAGACATGCACCGAGCGAAAGAATAACAAACATAATGAACAAGACACAGTCTCGTATTGATAACAGAGTGAATGATGGCCAGAGAGAGAGAAAGAAAAAAAAAAAGACGTTGAATTTCTCTTTTTTTTTTTTTTTCCTGCTTATCGACTCGTTAGACTTAATTCGAAATTTCTTCTTCTTTTGTCATTGAGCTACCCTTCAAATCAAGAGCGGAAATTGGACGGCGGACACTTTGAAATGTCCGAGCTATTTTTGTGTGTGCGTTTTGTTTTTCTTCTTCTTCTTCTTTTTGATGCTTGTGGAGGAGGTTGATTGGCTTCTCATGAAGTGGCGTTCAATCACGCGTACCTCCCTGGCATTTTCTTTGTGATCAAAATTTTGAAATTCAATTGAAACGAAAACTCCAAGTAAAAATAGAAAATAAAATAAAATTTAAAAACGAAAATTTTTATACACTCCAGGTAGCAGTACTTCCTTCCCTGCGGGTAGTTGTGTTGTTTGATTTGGTGCAGACTTCTGCTACGACGTTACTTGGCACCGCGAAGCAGATGTGGCTGTGAACCATGTGCAGAGACGGAGACATGCCAACGGGAAGGGGGCAAAGGGACTTGTTGCAGGGATTTGCGTCCTAGGTCGACTTCAAGGAACCGTCCCGATGTACATCACTCTCAACAACTTCTTCCCCTTTATCTGCTTTGGAGAAAAAGGAGAGGGAGTCCGCTCTGTAAACAGTTACTGAGAGAGAAGGCGAGAGAGAGAGAGAGAGGTGTCATTGTTCAGTTCGCCTGCCTTGAACACCCGAAAGGAATGTCCGCACAGTTCCCCTTGAAGTCGGCCCAGGACGCGTAATAACTGCCCTGTCCCCCACTCCTTCCTGCAGTCTTCTCTCCATCTGTCCATGTCTGTACTCCGCTCATAGCCACAGTTGCTTCGCGGCGCTAACACGAAACTAAAAATTTATAAAGAATACACCCGAAAGTCCTCAATTCCGACACGTTCGACCACCTCATCCACAAAAAAAAAAAAAAAAAAAGAAAGTGTTCGAAAGACCTAAAATCCCACGAATAATAAAGAAGCACTCTGAAAATCAGGGAGCTACAAATCCTTTTTTTTTTCACGTCACCTGACCGTGCTCTTATGAGAAGACAAAAAGAAAAAGAAAGAAAATGAAGAACCGTTAATCGGATGACAATACGTCGTTTTCAAATAGAACTACACAAAACGCGAAAGACGACGAAAAGAAATTACTAACACAAAAAAGTGTGTGTGTGTGTGTCACAAGTACGCCTTTGTGAAAAGTGCGCGGGCGCTTTAGAGGAACTTTTTGTCTTCCTTGTGTCGAGAGGAAGGAGTCGCCTTTGGATCCGTCGTGTTTGTCCCACAGGACGTGTCGCCTCGCATTGAGTCTCCGCAAGAAATGAGCTGAATAATTTAAACTTCGAGCGCAAACTCGCATGCAGACGCGATCGATGGAACGCAGCCAAAGAAAGTTTTTTTTTTTTTCAAAGACGAAGTCTGAAGCGAAGCTACAAAAGTGTCCAACTTGACACACTCCGAGAAGGCTCTGAACGTCTCTAAGGTGTGCGCGTGCTCCTGTTGCCAGGGGCCGTGGGAGTTTGTTGGGATCTGCGCGTGCTTTTTACCACTGGAAGTGTCTTCTATATCTAGGGCGTTCCGTCACGTCTACGGTTATAGTTGCCAGAGCCACACACAGGAGGTACTGGCTGCCGCCCCGCGTGTGACCCTTCTTCTTGGACATTCCTTCCGATTGCTCGCAGGAAAGGGGACAATTTACCGCCAATTATGAAAAACGCGTGAAATACGCGTAATACAGCTAATTATGAGATGGTACTACCATACCGTCGTATTGGGGAGGTGGGGAATATGTTTATTGAAAAACAAAAGCGAGGAAAGGTCAGTCTGGCATAGGTCGACGTGCTATTCATTCCATAAAAAGTAAACGAAAAAAAGAAAGAAAAGAAACACACACAGAGAGTAATGATGGTGGCTTCCAGGTATAGCGTGCCGTCGTAGTGCTCGTCGTAGTGCTCGTCGTAGTGCGTCGTAGTGCTCGTCGATGGTGTGGCCAGAAATTTGGGATGGTGAAGGGGCTAATTGCGCCGAACATGGTGTTCTTCGTTCGGGTCACCAAATGTAGAGGAAGTAGAGGAGTTCCTCTACATGAGTCCTGGCCGGCGATGATGGTATGCCACGGAAAGGCGATGACGGTGGCCGATCTCCATGGCCGCGCCGGTGGAACTGAGGCAGGTGCTCCAGGCGCATGGCCATCTTCGTCGTTGTCCACGGCCCGCTACAAGTCTAATACTCTTTGAGAAGTTGCACCATTGTACGCTTTGTGGCGCTATGCGCGTCTTTAATTGGCATTGCTTTCAATGTCCATTGAAATCAATGACCATTCAAAATGTGCATGGTGCCACCAAGCGTGAAACACGTCAACCTGTCAGGGAGCATTCAATTCAATGCTATATGAGAAGTTACACCTTTATACGCTTGGTGGCGATACGCGCGTCTTGAATTGCCATTGGTTTCCATTACCATTGAAATCACTCCCCCTTTAACATGCGCATGCTGCCGCCAAGCATGAAACGTGCCAACCTGTCAGGGAGCATTGCATCCAATGCTCTTTGAGAAGTTGCACTGTTATACGCTTGGTAGCGCTACGCGCGTCTTTCATTGGCTCTTGGTTTCAATTACCATTGAAATCAATGCTCGGCAAAGTATAGACGGCGATCAATGGTCGGCAACGTACGGATGGCAAAGTACCTTATGTATACCAAAGAGGGGGGGAGCACAAAGAGTAGGGTCAGGGAGGCCGAGACCAGGAAGTGGCTGTCGCGAATGCAGACGAAGCGCGCACTAGAAATGTACAGAGAAAGAAAGACGGGTATTGGAAGAGAGTGACTTTTTGATAATTCACGGGGGAGCGCGCTGTTTTTCGAGGCGAGAACGTGTATGCTCAAGACTCACTATGCAAAATTTCAGCATGGAGTTAATGCCGAGTGCGACTGGTGTGAAGGGGAGGAGGAGACAATGAAACATGTGATACTGGAATGTAAGGCACTCTGACCGGAACCAAAAGAGGACGTTGAAATCTGGAGAGCGCGGGGCTTTGAAAGTGGGCAGGGAGAGATGGATGAAGAGGCAGTTGGGAAAACGAAGTCGAGACTTAATGAGTGGTGGCATAAGAGGATGCAGATTGAGTAGAAGAGGGGGGGGGGGGTGTTAAAAACAACCCCGTGACTACAATCTAACAGTTTTCTCTCTAACAGGCGAGGTGGCGCCACGTTACCACCCGATACAGAGGGAAAGCCACTAGCCATCCATCCATGGCCATTGGTTTCAAGTGTCATGGAAGACTACCGCGTGGCAGGGGTGTTACCCTATAGACGTCCACCGTTGCTCCGAAGCACATGAACGCATCCTAAAGTAAAACGACTGCTCCTCATTCTTGTTGTGACATCATCAAAGTCTGTTGGCTTTCAATGACTTGGCTTGGCTTCTGCATGGTACCAGTTTTACTCGAAGAAAATATGTATGTGCTTTTTGGTCGTTGCGATAGGTACCCTATGCCGTGTAATGCTCGTATGACCGTGTAGAGCGATCGTAACAAAAGCCATTCGTGCACGGGCCTCATCAAACAGTTGTAATTTATTGGCGACGACATTCCGACCCTCACCCGCGTATGTTTGCGGACTGCAGATTGCTATCTGGGCCACTCTTCCCTTTCTTCACAGACGACAATTCACGCGTTGGGCCAGTGTCGGCGAAGAAATTCCAGCGTTTCCGCAGCCACAGTATCCCACTGCGAGAAGCAAAATCTTGCAGAAACTATTAAAGTTAACCCCAAAACGGCCTTGATTCTTTCCCGTATAACGTTGAGTATCATGGTCGATAGATGGCCATTGAAGCTGCACTGAAAAAAATAGAAAATAAAAAAGACAAAGAAGTGGCTCGCAATTAAAACCGCCCCGATGTTTGATTATACAAGCCTGTGACCACCAGATACTCGTACAAAATGTGCGTGCACGAAAATCAATATCCGCTTAATTCGTGGTGGTTGAGAAAACGACGACGTACGCTATGCAACTCCCGGTGAAGATCAAAAGGGAGAAAAAAATAATTAAAAGGGTACAGTTTTTTTTTTTTTTTTCTCACATTAATTGGGAGGCGGAGAAGAAGCTCTTGAAGTGGGCGCGGATCTCAGCGAAATTAAAGTTTACCCTGGCAAGGGAAAGCAAAGGGATGAAGGAAATATAGCAGGCCGTCGGGAAATTGCTCGCAGGATTGCCGATACGTCAATGCGCATGCTCGTGCCTGGAAAGTGAGAGAGAGAGAGAGAGAAAACGTTCCATCGCAGGAAGAGTCAGTGGGCTTAGTAGGCAAGTACTCCATCAGAAGACGACACCTGGCTGTCTCTTTTCTGTATTTTTTTTTTTTTCGTGTTAGCGCCAAGAAAGCAACTGTGGCTATGACGGCGTGCACACGTGGACAGGTGGAGAGAGGACAGCAGGAAGGAGTGGGGGATAGGGGGGCAGTGTGCGTCCTGGGCCAACTTCAGATGAATTGGTTGTCTTCTGTAGACTAGTGGGCAAGGTGTCCAGTTGGCCATCGGTTGAACGACAAATTCGTGTCATGGTTCGATTTGCTCAGGCACCTCGTGCTCCGGCAGAAGGCAGGGATGTCAGGTATGCGGGGTGCCATTGGCTAAGATTTCATAATGGTGTTGGATGCGGTCAAAATTAATTCGCAGACCTCTCCGCGACCACCACAGCGGCGGCGAACGAGATGGTTGTTGTCTTGTGACGTAAAGTCGATATAATTAATTGTATTACAGTGAAACCCCGTTAATTCGACCCCAGATAAATGGGAGATTCGGATAATTCGCACTGCTCGCGCGATCCCGGTAATCATGCACACAAAAGTTTAGGAATGGACGCTCGCTAATTCGGCGCTCCTGACATTCGCTCGCGGGGCCACGGTGCGAAGTTGCGCGAACGTGACAAGACCAGTCGAGTGCTAGCGCCAGTAAACAGAAGCAAGGTGAAATAACGAAGCACCCATCGCCATCGCTATGATCATTGGCGTCACGTGGTGTCTGTCTTTCGGCATGAAGACCAACAACACGCGTTTGCACGTATTTGCGAGTTTGCTCTCTGTGATCTCATGAAACTGCTTTCGTCACTGCGGTTTTGTGGACCGGGTGAGCAACGAGGTGTGTGTGTGTGTGGGGGGGGGGGGGGTAGTCCGGCGTAGACGATGATCGCTATTTTGGTAACGGCCTGCCCGCTGCGGTGCAGCTTTCAGATTGCTTTGCAATTGACGAGGGTGTCGGTGTAGCCGGATTGTTGACGTAGGAAGAAATCGACGACAACGCCCTGGGTATCAACGCGCCAGACGCTGCATAGTACGAGGAATATGAGTGGGAGAAACAGAATGTTCAACTCCGTCGCACCCCTCAAAGAAGCCGCAGAGGCTCTTGCCGTCCTCGAGGACTTTTGCCACGGCACACCCGACAGCATTCAGGCGCATGAGCACCTATCCGCGACAGTTCTTTTCAATGCGCAGACTTTGTCCCAGAAGCAAACAACCATTACGTAGTCTTTTTTTTTTTTAAATAAACCTGTGTTCACATAGGCAGATATAATTTGCATTTTTGCATTTTGTTTTCCTTCCGTTATTTCGACATTCGGATAATTCGGACGTTGGTCGTGGGTCCCGTGAGATCAGAATTAACGAGGTTTTCTGTATCGCGTGACAGTTACCTGATAATTACGGAGGTCTGGTTAGGGTCATGGCTCTGTCTTTCGGTGCCTCCTTTGCCAAAAGCCCTTGCTTCGTCGTACGCAGTACAACGTGAACACTGGTAGAAGACAGATAGAACTTACGTAACAGGGGCCGAAAACACAGCGGCGCCGTTGACATGGTTCCGCAAACTCGCCCACGAGGGCCATCGCAGACATCATTCATCATCGCACAATGTGGGATGATGCGATGTTACTACATCCGTGATGTGATGTGATGTGATGTTGAGTGATGGGCTACGGCGTGATGATGATGTTGATTGTTGAATGATGGCGTGTGATGTAATATGATATTGAAGTTGAAACTGAATGCTGGGTATTGAAATTGAAATTGCCACTGAATGATGGGCTATGATGTTGATATGATGTGATGGGCTGTGAGTACGGCCCACCATGAGACGATGCTGAAGGAATTCCAAGAAACGTACACCATCAGCTAGTTCCAATTGTTTGTGCGAAAGACCGGGAGGTTTTGCGTTCGAGTCCAACCGCCGGCTGTTCTGTCTGACGTTTTTCCCTCGGCTTCTCGGCAGACTTCCTCCACAGTTCACCCTGAAGTCGACCCTAGATGTATATCAGCCCCACTGTCTCCTACTCCTTCCTCTATCCTTCTTTCCACATCTGTCTACCGCTGATAGCCGCAATTGCTTCGTTTAATTTTCTAGCAACTTCCAAGGAGCCGAGAAAGTTATCCAAAAGATTTTCTGTTTGTGACGCATTATGGGAGGACGTGGCTTGACGTAACACCCAACACACGCAGAAGAAAAAAAAAATATCTGTATGCAATATGTTTCTTAGAAAACCAACGCACCCGAACATCGACCATCGCGTGCCCGCTCAACTCGCTCTGCAGAGCGAAACGAGGAGGAGGAGGAAGCAAAACGTCACGGGTGACGTCATTACGGTTACAAGAGAGACCGCACTCCAATCGGAGCCGGCGCTTTCCGCTTTGTTGTTCTTTTTTTTTCTTTTTTTTCTGCTTCTTTTCCAGTCCTCTCCCACTGTATAGACGACGACGTTTCTCCAAACCTGTTAGCGGGCTGTACACGTCAAAGCGACTGCTGAGGCTAGTTGCGGGCATTGCCACCGTTGCGCAGAGTCGCTATTTTTAAAAATCGAATTCCACGATATTTATGCGTCTGTCGGATGAATGCGCACTTCGCATGGTTCATTTCAGTAGTCAGAGTAACGGGTTGATTGAAAAAAAAAAAAAAAAAATTAGCGACTGAGTCGCTTCTTGTCTAACTTCAGGATATATCCTTTCTGGTGCCATAATTCGTGGGCGTTTATTCATTCTCTTCTGGGGATAAGCCTGTTTTGGCTATCCCTTGGCTACCCCTTGACGCCATCGGGGCTGCAAGCTATCAAGGGTTAATGCAGCCCGCTTTGCTATGGAGATCTGAATTTGGAACAGGTACAGGGGCCCATGAAAAACACGGTGTTTGGCACAGAGAATCGCTTGTGGGCCTCGAGTTATTTGGGGTGTCTAAACCGGAGGATGATTGGCGTCTTTAATGTTCCGATGCATAAAGAGCAGTGTTGTTGAAGAATGGCCTTCTTCTTCTTCTTTTTCAATTCATGGTACAGGAAGCACCAGGTTGCTGCATGGAAAGGGGCAGACACAGGACGAACGAGGAATTTTTTGGAAGTCAGTGGATGCAAGGTTATTTAAAGTTATGGAAATATGGTAGCTCCACAAAATGTGGGTCCGTAACACTTAAAGTCGAGCGCTCAACGACCGTTTCCTATTCAAGGAGAACTTTCACGAATTTTGATGAATAAATGATTGATAAGTTTTTTTTTTGCATATATTTCTCTCGTTGTGATATTTTCTCGCATTCATTGACATATAATGGTCACTATACCTTCACTATACAAGTAGGGTCAATCAATTTCGACGGCTGAAAAACAAATATTCCTCTTTATACATCCCGTTCAGATCAAATAACCCTTCAGCAAGACCTTGCGTCAATTTCCAACTGGTGTTCCTTTTGGCGACTTCCCTTAAATGCTTCCAAGTGCTGCCATGTTTCATTTTCTCGCTCTAGGTCCCCCCTCACCTATCAATACCACATTGACGAGTCGGTTGTCAACACTTCTGATAACTACAGGTATTTAGGGCTTCATTTCTCATCAAATCTTTCCTGGTCGGATCACGTTCATACCATTGTAAGGGATGCAAATCGTAAACTTGGCTTCATACGTCGTAACCTTAGGCCTGCTCCCCCGGACGTCAAACGTCTTGCTTACCTAACCCTAATTAGGCCCAAATTAGAGTATGCCTGCAGCATATGGGATCCCTACCAATCAACTCTTACGGATCTTCTCGAGTCCATTCAAAATCGTGCAACCCGTTTTATTTTGTCCAACTACTCATATCCGTCGAGTATTACCTTGTTAAAGTCATCCATCGATCTTCCCCCTCTTGCACTCCGTAGAAGATACTTTTGTTTGTGTCTCTTTCACAAGTTTTACATCAATCAAGCCATCCGATCCTCTTTCATTGCATCAGCACACTACATCTCCGCCCGGACTGATCACACATGCAAAGTTGAGCATATCCATTGTCGTTCATCCCAGTTTCTCAATTCCTTCTTTCCACATGCTATTGACATTTGGAATGACCTTCCCCAATCCATTGCCACCATCTCTGATGTTTCTGCATTTCGCAGACAGTTGTGTTCTTTTTTTGAATTATAAAGTGTGTCTCATTTACTTGTATTATTTTGTTTGTGTGTTACTTCACATATGTAACCTCGCGTACTAGTTATATTAATATATTCATTATGTGATAGTGCTTGTTGTATTATTAGTTCACACCCCCCTCATGTAACGCCCCTCGCGGGCATTTGAGGTATTCACATAAATAAATAAATAAATAAAAAATACAGAAACACTCCCGTCCGCGGTATCACAGCAGGCATTTCCGCCAGTTGGATGGTCCTGGGATAGGTCACGTGCTGTAGAGAACCAATAGCGAGGAACCTGGCCGCGCGTGGCTCCCTATGTCGCCAGCAGTGACAACGCGTATACATATTATATAGTGTCGTAAATATTATACACATATCAACGTCTCGTAACCCCTTTGAATTAGAATACTTACGTGCTTACGTTAGGAGACAAACTACATAGTTCTTCCATTTTCCAATTTTCTCAAGTGCAACTCGCATACTACCCGATATTTCGGCCATTTCTCTGCGTGTGTTCTGAGTCAACACCTATAAGACACCCATGATTTACACAGACCGCACATCAATATCGCGGCAAGTGGGATCTTATGAATGGACTTAGAGCCGTAAAGCGTGTATGCCCTTCGCAAACGCACTCTGAGCAGATACCTGTTCACTGAAAGGGTTCACGTATGTAATAAGAGTTTTCGATTCACCTAGTCATGCAACGATGGGATGAGTTTGAAATGGAGTGGAAGAGAGGTATTGAATGTGAGCACAAAGGTATCCTCCAGCAGTCGAAGCGGTCGTAAATTCTTACCAAGGAAAGAAACGCGGAAGCGCGGCTGTTGCTTGCGTGTCGTTCACAACCGCGTGCGTCTCTGTAGTTTGTGAACAAACTATGAATCATTGCGTCGTGAAACTGTACGTGTTCGACAGGACAGGAAACGTTGTTTGAATAGCAACTATGTTGCACGTGCGTTTACAACACGATGCGAATTCCATTCGCGGAGGAAGCGAGAGTTTTGCGTAGCAGACAGGTATTTATATTAGCGGCACTTTAAAGGAGTACAGAGGGCCATCCAAAAAAAATTCAGATTAAGACATCTGATGAAAGTGTGTGTGTGTCATTATACCGAATAGCGCGAAAGGTTTTGATGTGTGCAGTTTGTTTCCCAGAAAAAAACTCACATAAACATAGCTCCGCGCCTTCACCCTTAACTCGCCACTCCAGCTATAACGAGGATGAGGAGGTATGATGGCACGTCACCGATGACGGCATAAGGAGACTCGTTCTGGTTTGCCGATCAGTGGGGGTCAGCGCATTGTTCCTTTGCCAGTTTTCCCGGAGAATTGGGGATACAAGGAGCGCCCGAAGCTTTACCGAGCAAGGAGAAAGGCTTTATCAGAACCCCGAAAAGCCGAGTAGCAGACGACAGCGGAGTAGCAGACAACATTTTTCTAGGCCAATCAGCGAGCGAGTCCTTATAGCGTCAGCGCGAGGTTCCAGGCAGATCACAGGCTGGTACTGCTCTTCACCACCGTTGCGCACGATCGCTTTTTACGGCATATTTTAAATTCAGTTTCTGCGATAATTATGACTCTGTGGTGTAAATTACTTCGCATGGTGCATCTTACTGGCAAACTTAACAGTTTTATAAGAAGAAAACTGGGTGTTAAAAATGACTTCTGTGCTACTTTAAAGAGACACTCCAAACGGATTGTTACCCCCAAGACTCCAAATTCTTACCCCACTTCAAAATGGGTGGCTTCAGAGTCGTATATCCACCACGCAGAAAAAGCTTATGTTGTACAACGCACTATTTGATTCACATTTACGCTATTGCTATTTAGTTTGGGGACACCGTGGTAAGACAACCACTCGGAAGCTAATTGCACTACAGAAAAACGCCTTGCGCGCTGTCGGTGGTCTCCAGTATACAGATCACTGTTCTCACCTCTTTCACAAATTTAAGGTTCTGACTCTTCCGTCGCTTTATGACTATCTGATTTCAGTCTCTGAAAGATCTCAGTCGCGTAAAAAAAAACAAGTACCCTCGCTGGCTGTGCTAGATTAAGGAGAAATAATATAACCCGCGCCACTCGGCATCCCGAGTATTGGTATGTTCCGCGGCCACGAACGAATTATGGGTTCCAGTCACTCGAGTATTCACTCCCGAGTACATTAAATAGGTATGGTCTTACTGAAGAACTTATATATAGCCTAAAAAGAAATGACATCTATATCATGACAAATTAAACTGTTTTACGAGGGAATTATGAAATTACATTTATGTAAATTTTTAATTATCGGCTATTGAATAATATTTTATATTATATATATTGTAGTCAGCAGTATGTTCATATTCCTAGGTTGCTGGGGACGTCCACCTTACTTTCAGTAATACCGTATATATCCTTGTAATGTATTTTGTATGTGTTTCCTTGTTTCCTTTTCTCTGCCGCTTATGCTGCTGGTATGTGGGGCTTGTCAAGCTGTTTCTAAGAGCTTTTTCCCCACAAACCAATGTATGTATTTCACATGTTTGTACAAATAAAGCTCTCTCATCTCATCTCATCTCTCATCATATTAAAAGGGAGTCTGGTCATTGGGAGGAGTCCCAAAAAGAGGTCCGACTTGTCAATTACAGTTCCGGGCCTTTGATTGGTTTGCTTTCTACACCGGGGTCGCCATGACACCTTATACTGCCGCCCAAAATGGCGACGAAAACAAACACGGTGGAGCAGGAATTTGGCGACAACAAGTTTTCACAGACTACTCTGATATTACGCTGCAGATGTACATCCTCATATAAGTTTTTCGAAAATCAGTTTCAATTGATGCTCCGCTATCGATATCTAACCGAAAATAGTACGTTTTGTTGTCGGTGTTAGGCCTAGTGAACATGACGATCACAACGAAATCATAACAAAAACGGCACTGTGCTGCACAATTTTGAATTTAATTGCTGAATCTGATGGATATAAACATTGTTGCCTTTTTATTCCAGCTGTTCATGTAGATAAGTTTAAAAACTGTACCGACGACAGGATGTGTACCAGCAGGTGGTTCTGCCAGCAGCGGTACGACGACGGAAACAGACAACAAAGCAGACGACAATTCCCAACGTGCCTTGCGCAGCCTAAAAATCCACACTTTTGCAGATGCGATAGGTATCCATTTCAATCCCATCCAATCCACTTGCCGCCCAAAATGGCGATGCCCATGTTGGATAGGGGGACAAAATGTGAGCATAGGGTGACTGATAGTGTCCCATATTTCAAGGCGTCATTGGTCAGAAAGCTGAAAAAGTGGGCGGAGCTTCAAGTATAGGCATGATCCATTAATGGCCAGACTCCCTTTTAGTATACGGCTCTGGGTGGCTTGCATTGGGAGCGCCACGGGGATAGAGGTAGAGTGGAGACAAATCAAGGACCAAAAACCACGTGTGCAGGTCCCGTTTTGATTCTAGAGTGACGTAACCACTTTTCTAATCATGACGTAGCCTGGCGGCTTCTCGGCGAACTACTATTGTCAGGCGGCAGCCTACATGCAGGGCACTCAACCACGAAGCGAATCTTGGAACTGGGCCAGCGGGGACTCTCGCCGTGTGCTCTCTACTGAGCACGTCATAGGTGCCACGCGCGTGGCGCAGAGGTTATTGGGGAAAGAGACCCATAGCAAGTACACTTTTGGGTGGACGTGGCAGATAGACATGGGAGACCTACATGAAGGAGACTGAAGAGCGGTTTCGAGGGCCGCTGAAACAGCTTGTGGCTCAGATAGCCGTCGAACACTAGCTGAAGCCCTTTTGATCGACTGGCATTCTTTAATCATAGGACCAGCAACACAAAATATCAAAGCAAGTATTTTAAGCTGGAGCACACCGCCAAATGGGCAGGCAAACATCCCGATGAACAATAACACCACTGTCATGTCCACGGTATGTCCACGAAGGGAATCGTGCATCAAGGAGGCCTTCTCTACTATAGATGGCGCTGTCACTACGCTAATGGCGACCACGGCCACCTTTTCATCTTCTACTTCCCCCGACGCAAATTGTCGTCGTCTGCAAAGGTGACCGGCCAGAGGTTTGACTACGGTATTTGCAAAGCCTGTCCTTTCATCAACGCTTCTTCATACCTCGCAGCTTGTGTGTAGCGCACGTGCCGAAGCAAAAGAGGATTTCGCAAAACAAAGAAAAATAAAGGTCCATATACCTCACATCCCTCTTATACTGTGCGCGGAAATGCGTTCAGTAAAAAAAAAGAAAACAGTGCAAATGCATAGCGCATGTCCTCGATGCACAAAGCTCATTAGCCGAATTCTCCATTAGCGCTTTTGAATTAGCGAGTCTTATAACCTTGCGCATACAGAGAGAAACTAAAAGCAGAAGCAGCAGCTCATAAGCGACATGAAACAACACGAAATTCATACTCGCTCTGTTGAACTTTCTTTGTTTTGCTTTTTCTTGTTTTTTTCTTTATGAAACAAAATTCCCATGAGAGCATGTAGAAACCAAAACTACACAAAGCGCTGGGAAACATGTGTATGTGTTCCAATAGATACCCGACTCCATGTATCTGAGGACAAAAAAAAACTCTGCTTCCTTTATTCCATGTAGTTTCATTTTCTGCCGCTACGTGAGCTTAGGTAACTGCCTTCCTCTTTTGAAAAAAGAAAAGCAAGATGCGATATCGATGCGGCTGCCTAAAAACAAACGAAGTGTGCGCGTTTTTTTGTTTACTTTTGTCGCTCTGCCGTTTTTCTTTCGTGCCGAGGTTCGTGAATCAAGTTCGGAATTTGATGCACAGTTTTGTGACGGGGAGTAAAATGGAGAAGATAACAGACGATAGAGTCGAAGAGTAGGACTTTTATTTTTTCCTGGCTATGATGTGAAAGGTATACCTTCCTAATGGCCGGAAGTGTGTCTGGTTACCGGGCAGGGATGGATGCTTCCTTTCTGTTTCCCTGTCAGCACCAGAGGGCGAACTGCATGGCACGTGTTTCAACTTGAATGTCCTTGCACTTACAAGTATACTGCGTGTGACACATGGTACTGTTGACTCATGAAGCACGTTCTCCGTGAAGATAGAACAAAAGTGAGCTCTCCACGCGCTATCGAATTCTTGCTCCGCGATGTCCCCCTATGAAATCGAATGAGACATATATCAGTAAATGTTCCCAGAAAACGAATCGCTCTAATAAGTGGTTCTTTTTTTTTTTTTTTTTAATTACCCGCTGTTGCGATTTTCCCCGCAGAGTAATGGCGATGGACCAGGTTTTACCAAAGCTCTGGACGCTTTTTAATCAGGAGGGTGTGTATTGCCATTAAGCAGGAGAACTATTTATAGACATTTCCCTGTTTGTAAACGAATGACGTCATAGTGTTCGACAGCGCCACCAATTTGGTTGAGTTGAACTAAGCTCGAAGCTGCAAGCTCGCGCCCGAGTCACGATCTTGAGGGGATTACGATGGTCCCTGAAAGGGACGCGACCTTCGGTCCTACTTTTTCTTTCAATAGGAGGCAGCGAACAATTGCCCATTCGTGAAACCCAGCCCTCCCTTGTTTCGGTTTCAGTCTGTCTACCAACGTCATGATGACGTTTCTCGGGTAGAGGTCTATTGAGGTAGCTCCCTCTTCACTGAGACCAACTCTGCCTTGACAGTCCTACATATGCCAGATAACAACACTGCATAGGGGATGTAATGTCTTTACTGACATTAGAAACAACTGTCCTGGACTAATGCACGAAACCGAATGACCAGAATGTTCCTGTTCGCTCTGCACGAGCTTCTTCCTTTCTCCCACCTCTCCACCCTCCTCCTCTTCCTTCTGGTCCTGGCATCGATACAGCAGGGGAGTTCGCTTTTCGTCAGTGTTGTACCCGTTACCGAAATATGGTATCGCGATACCGATACTCGTTACTTGAGTAAAAAGTATCGAAATATCGATATCGATACTTCTTTTTTAAAGTAACGAAGTACCGCTACCGTTACTAAAAAAAGTAACGCGATACTTTGGGCGATTTAGGTGCTTGACCGTTGCCATTGCGTGTCCGCTGCAATGGAGGAACCATGGCCTGCTACAGCAAGTATCTTTGACTATAAGGAGGAGAAAGAAAACAGTAGCGTGGTGTTCAGATGTCTACTATGCGCCTATGTGGGAAAGCTTTATCTGTGCGTCAAGGAAGTAAACGTCCAATTTGAAAAAGCACGCCATGGTATGTTTACTAACTTCTCGTTCCGGGGAATCTGAGTTCTTGTGACAAAGCTGTTGAGCCTGTTATCGGTAGACTTGCGTTGTGCTTTATTTGCTTTAGAGGAAGAGAAAAAGATATGCAGGATATCGAGTTATATTTTATTTTATTATTTATTATTTTAAGACGTTTGAAGTACGTCATCAACGATACTGTTTGTTTCTTTCCTAAAAAGTAGCGCATGAAGTATCGCGTTACTTTTTACGGGTAACGGTAGCGGTATTCCGCTACTTTTAGGTACGTGTAACGATATCGGGATTTCGTTACTTTTTGCTCAGGTAGCGCGTATCGGTATTGCGCTACCTTTTTCGGGTAGCGGGTACAACACTGCGGAACACTACAATAGGACCCGTTCCAAATCCACACGCCCACGGTAGGTATGCGCGTGCTTCTCCTGCTGTCTGATTGGATGCCGCCAATCTTTACCTCCTGGGGATCCCATTCGTTGCTGTCAAAGGAGACTCTGTTTTCATTGCGTTTTTCTTCTAAACGGTAGCGTTGTGTGAACTCACTTTATTTCAATTGTACTAATTGAAACCAGGGTGGGATAACAGACGTATTTTCGTTGCCGTTTCATATTTTCGTTAATGCTATATTTTCGTTTCCGTTATCCGTTTCTGATACCGGCTTCAACTTTCGTTTCCGTTACGGTTTCCGGTAACTGAACGGATGTTACAGAGCTGCGGGAGGACAGCCCATCTGGCTCTGTCAGCACCCTGTTTTGCACAAGTGCTGCTTCGGTGTCACAAGTACACAGTACACCAATAATTCTACGTCGTTGAGATGCGCACATCTTGCCAGATTTCGTAAAGAAATGTAGGAACATGTCTTCAGTCTTCATTCAGTCATCAATTGAGTCATCAAAATACAAAAAGAAAATGAAAAGTCACTAAAATGTCATCGCACAACAGCAAGCCATTACCCGAATTAAATACCGGATGATAATTTTCGTTTCCGTTCCTGTTTCCGGTAATGGAGGACAGTGGCACGCGTTTCCGCTTCCGTTATCGCTACCATCTCCAATTTCGGTAATATACCGTTTCTGTTTCCGTTACCATTACCGTTACCCTTCACGGGCTCTCACTTGAGGGCAAGTTGTTTTAGTGCTCCGGCTGGGGCACTTTCATATGTACAGTCAGCCCTCGATTTATGAACACCCTCGGTTCCCCGAAAAATCGTTCATAAATCGAGGGATTCATAAATCTAAAATTCCGTTAAGTGAGTACTATCGAGCAAATGGAACAGTATTTCCGAGTTGGGATTGTGTTTATAATGCAATATATTGTGTAATTTTGCTTTCGACCATGCCTTCTGCTGTGTCAATCTCAAATCTGTGTTAATCTCCGGGTGACAGCGGACACCTTATTCATCAATTGAGGTCGGGAACACTTGTGGAAAACCCGTTTGTTGTTCGGATTTCGAGGGGTTAAGAACCGAGGGTGCAATACCTGGTAAACGTTTTGTCTGTTCAGGCGTCATTCAAAAGACCACGAATAGTCCCTATGAAGGTTTTTGTTGGCCTCGAAAGGATCCGTTCATAAATTGAGGGCAAAAACGCTGGGCAACTCCTACTTGGTTCCCAGAAATTCCATTCATTATTCGAATATCGAGGTTCATAAAACGAGGGAAAAATGCATGTAAAAAGTTTGGTTCCTCGTGCTAGTGTTCATAAAACGAGGGAATTCATAAATCAAAAGTTCATAAATCGAGGGTTGACTGTATGTGGTTCATTACATCATGGGCGCATTGTACTGCACGCCAGAATACTGGGGGGGAGAGAAATATTCTTCTACGTGTTCTACTTAGCGAGATACGAGCCCTCGAACACACTCCCGAGCAAAGCGCAGACGTCACAGCGCTCAGAGTTGCGTCCGTTCCCGTTGGCAGCCGTAAGCACGTGACTTCTCGTGCGCTGCCTCACTGGCGGCTCCGAGGGCTGTGACGTCAAAGTCCCATGAGTTTCGTTATTAGCGTTGCGTATTTGCTGATTTGATGTATCGATTTATTGACAACTTTTGGCAATTTTTCTTACAAGCTTTGAAGACAGCAAGAGAAGGCTTTTGATTGTTAGCACACGTTGCTTGTAGAGCTCGCTGTATCTCGAAGAGTTCGTGCAGACCACGTGACTTATCTTACTGTTCCTTGGACGGCTTTCTTTCTGCACCACACCAAAGCATCCACAGACTCGCCTCCACTTCCCTATTGCAATAATCCCTGTCCCCCCAAAACACGTGTCGACCCCATCCTTGCTCAGACGACCCGACAAACATCAACGTCAAAATAACATACTCTCACGGAGAACTTTTTCCCGCTTTCATATTTACACGCAAACACACGACGCCAAAAATAAATAAAACAAGGACTCCGGACGCCCCTTTCCCTATGGGACATCCCCCCTCCCCCAATGGCAATGGCATCGATTTCTTCTCTCCCACCTGAGAAATCAATATAGGTACAAAAGGGTCCGAAAGGAAGACCAAGGGGGTTATGCCCTAATACGCCCTAAGTGATTTTCTCAAAATGAGATCCCCTAATCAAGATTTTGTTCTTCCTCTTGTGCCTTTCCAATCGATTCCTGCAGAGGCTATATAAGATGGGGAGTTTGGATCTTCCTGGGCTGCGCCCCTTCTCAAGTCTCGGGGAAAGGTCGGAGGGTCGAGGTCGAAGGGAAGCAGCATCCTCACGCTGATGAGATATAGGGCCGTACGTCTATACGTAATACGTTTCGGTTCGAAGAATGCGTTTATTTATTGAAGGGTTTCCATGGAATTCCATAATGGAATTGTTCTGGGAAGAGTGTAAGCTAATTTTAAGGACACATGGAGAGTGTGCACTATAAGAAGCTACAAATGCACTGAAAGTAACCCCCATGTTGTTGTTTTTTATTATTATTATTACAGTCAAACTCCTTTATAGCGAACACCTTTTTAACGAAAATACCACTACAGCAATTTTTTTTTGTGGTCCCGCTGGAGCCTATAGGTCCAATAATGGACATCCTTTTTAACGAAAATACCTTTACTGCGATTTTTTTTTGCTGTCCCCTGAGTTTCGTTGTAAAGGAGTTTGACTGTATTTATTTTGGTTGCAGCGGTGTCTGCAACAAATAAGACACTCTCTCCCGCAAAAAAAAAAAAAAAAAAACTATTCTCTTAGCTGACCTCTAGCGAGCGAGGGAGCTGAGTTTCATCTGCGCACACTCTAGAAACCCCTCAACTGAAAAAGGGTAAGCCCGTCAACTCCATCTGAATGTTGCCCACACGCGCGCCTCACAGGATGTACAGAATGAGGAAATGTTGCTCCCCGAATTGTTCCACCTGCGACACACTATCGGAGACAGAGCACATCCTCCTAACACTGTGCTGCATATGAACGGCGCAAGATTACCACCGGCCCATTAAATCTGAAAGTTCTTCTAGGGCGACTCTTTGTGACTGGGGCTAGATCCCAGTGTCCTAGTGATGCCCATGTTTCAGTGGCTGCAGCGGCCTGCAGCCACAGCATATTGATCCGGAGTAGCAAGTCCCCACGCATGACTGCGACAAACCTCTCCGTGTATGTTAACTACACATATCTCCGCCTTCCCCCTCAGCTCCTTCGGAGACAACGTAACCGTACGAGTGATGGCGAGACAGGACAGGACAGACAACTTGTCCTGTTGCTCCTTCTTCGTCGTTTTCTTCTCTCGATCTCAAGGAGTGTCACCATCTCCAGATTATCAGCACCTCGCTTGCATCCTACTTTATGCTCAACAGTGCTGACTCGCGCTGCGGCTTTCTTTGCCTCGCGCATAACGCTCACAAATGTCATCACTGATCATATCGCTGTCAGCAACGTCACAACGAATAAGTGTCACGTCGAGACTGGGAGGTACCCGGGCTCGAATCGTGGTACCCGCTGTGCTGTCTGAGATTTTTCCTGGGTTTTCCTCTGACGTTATCAGACGTCGGCACGGTTCCCTTAGTAGTCGGCCCAGGACGCACATTTCCCCCAGAGCGTTAGTCATGACGTATAGCACACCTCTGTGAGGCGGACAACTGCAAGCTCCTTCAGCACCACTATACCATTACTACGAATAAGTGGAGAAGATCTCTTGTGCGTTTTGTGTCGTGAATCACGGGGTACATATGCTGGGGAGCGCCAAGAAAATAGTGCCACATTGTTTCGCACGCAGGCTTACATCAGTGCTGGTAAATAAAGCAGGCAAAGCGGTGGAAGAGGCAAGAGAGGCTTCCTTTTGCGACATTTTGGCTTTACTGCCCTTGTGCAAGGAGAAATAGGCCGTTCCTCCGTCTAGTCTTGTTGCGTGACTACTGGGCTGTCAGAGCTGGTATGCATACAGACGTCTTTTATCGATTGGCTATGTAGGCAGAGATATCGCCGACATCCGTATTACATAAAATATACATGGCATGCCATCAGATCGGGTCGTCCTTATTACGGCTCGAGCCATACAACAGGACAAAGAAACAGGTCTAGGCTGCGGTGGGAGCCGGCGGCACACAAGACAAAAGCAGTCATGCGTGCTAACTCTCTTAACGTATACGGGTGATATAGTAGACCAAATGTATAGTTCAGTTAAAGTGAACTATGTTCTTATCAGTCACTTAGCTCCTATGGTGACGTCATTATTGGTGAACAGATTTACGAACAGAACGCGAGACAATAGCTCCAATCAAAGTAGAGACTCGTTGTAAACAAATGCAGCATGGTGTTGGTAAGCTAATGCTGATGCTTATAAGCTCAAAGGAATTTCCTAGACAACACCTTCCGAAGGATTCAGTCAAGTTCGCGGCCGACTGGTCGAGTATTCTAAGCGTTGTTCCCTACCTGGTATACACTCTTAAAAATGAACTTCACCGCATAGCACGCTCCTAGCCAACCATTATCTGGGATGATATCGTTAGATTCCCCGATTTGTTGAAAACGGGGGGCGTACGCCTTTTTTGTGACAATTATGAACAGCATAAGTGTCACGGAAAAGGCGTACGCCTCCCGTTTTAAACAAATCTGGGAAGGGGGATAACGATATCATTCGAGATGATGATTGGCTAGAAGCGTGCTATGCGGCGAAGTTCATTTTTAAGAGTGTACACAAGAACACGATTCAAGGAATGGGCGCCGCCATTAGTGCTGCCACCCCGTGGTAGTCACAGGAACTGTGCATGTGTGGACTGCCGTATGCCGTGTTCCTTTATCTTTAGGTGTATGTTTTCGTTCATTTTCGTATCCGTTCGTGCTCATTTCGTGCCCGTTCATTTTGCCCCGCTAGGGAACCTGCGTAGAAACGGTATGGCATCGGCCAGCACTCCTCACGTGAACAACTGCGTGCGTAGCGCACGCGGAAGCAAGCGATCTTCTTTTTCCTTGATCTTTCGAACGGTGATACACTACTCAGATGTTTACTGGATGACTAGTTATATGAAATATGCTACATTATCTTCAGTCACACTCATTAAACATGGCGACCACCAGTATTAATCCCAATGGGAAGAGATTTTTTGCAATCCGCCCCTGTAGTGTCGTCGCTGGGAACGAGGCTAAGGAGCGCACGGAGACTGGTGGTTTGAGAGTAACGCGACAAAGTCTATAGACTTCAGTCGCACCGGTGCGACCAGCTGCTTCATGACGCTTAGGTCAGTTCCCACATGTAGCGCTTTGGTACATAGCGCTAGAAAATTGCTCTATATTTTCCTCCTCGCATTGCTGCGGACCGCTATAAAACCACTTGTCGAAGTAGAGCCCCGGTCAACTTTTCTAGCGCTATCTTGAGCGGTGAGTCTACGTTAACCAATCGCAAGCTTCTTTCAGCCGTGACGTCGCGGAAGCTGGGGTTTGTTTTGCTTCCGATCACTCGGAGCAGCAAGGCGGGAAGGCTACGACGACGATGACGTGAAAATGGCTGCGAGTTTCATCTGCTCGCGCATCTGCCAGTACATGGCGGTTTGGTTACTATTCGTTGCGAGATCGACCTATAGGGGGAGACACTGTCACCATTCTACACTCTTAAAAATGAACTTCACCGCATAGCACGATACTATCCAACCGCCATCTGGAATGATATCGTTATCTACCCTGATTTGTTGAAAACGGGAGGCGTACGCCTTTTTTGTGACACTTATGCTGTTCATAATTGTCACAAAAAAGGCGTACGCCTCCCGTTTTCAACAAATCAGGGCAGATAACGATGTCACTCGTGATGATGGTTGGATAGGAGCGTGCTATGCGGTGAAGTTCATTTTTAAGAGTGTAGTGTGGATAACACGTGGGCCGATGTTCGGATTTGATGGTTCGTTTTCGTAATTCTTGCGTATATTCACCGGAAGATCACTTGTGCCGCGATGGTACGACACTATTCGGTTCCACCTACGGCACTGAACGCGGAATAAACGTGTAAAAGCAGACGACGCGTCCACACTGCGATAGTTCTCTGTTCTCCGCAGCGCGCCGACACCGTTCGATCTCGGAGCGAATAGTTCGGTATCGCGATCACAGCATCGAAAGTGTCATCCGCCTTCATGCTGCGGATATCCGACGCGTACAGTAAACAAGCACGGTAGTACCGGTGCATCACGTCGCAACGAGATATCCCATGACTGCAGCAGGATAGCGCTCTGTGCTCGGTCGTATGTGAGAACGGCAAACGGAAAAACAGCGCCACATTTTGAAGGCGAGTTTCCACGGCCCGAAACCTAGCGCTGTTTTTCCGTTTGCCGTTCTCACATACAACAGAGCCCATAGCGCTATCCTGCTGGGGTCACGAGATATCTCTTTGCGACGTGATGCACCGGTGCTACCGTGATTGCTTACTGTCGGCGTCGGGTATCCGCAGCATGAAAGGGGATGACACTTTCGATGATGTGATCGCGATACCAGGCTTAGCAACCAAACACCCATGCATTGGCAGATGAAACTCGTGGCCATTTTCACGTCGTCGTCGTCTCCTTCCCGCCTTGCTGCTTCGAGTGATCGGAAGCAAAACAAACCCCAGCTTCCGCGACGTCACGGCTGAAAGAAGCTCACGATTGGTTAACGCAGACTCACCGCTCAAGATAGCGCTAGAAAAGTTGACCGGGGCTCTACTTCGACAAGAGCGGTTTTATAGCTGTTCGTAGCAATGCGAGGAGGAAAATATAGCGCAATTTTCTAGTGCTATGTAGCAAAGCGCTATATGTGGGAACTGGCGTTTGCTATTTTCTAGCGCTATAAAGCGAAGCACTGTATATGGGATTTGGCCTTTATTGCATGAGACCAATGAATTTTACAGGTTGAAAGATGAAAGTCACTGAAAAGGTTAGCCAGCTGTAGGACTCGAACCCACATCTTCTGGATTGCCGGTCCAGGGCTCTACCAATTGAGCTAAGCTAACACGCCTTCTCAGCGACTTCCAGGGTGCGTCATCTGAAGGGACAAACCAGCCACTCTCTCTCACTCATCCTCCTTTCACTCTTACATTTTTGCTCACTCACACGCACATTCATACGACGGGATCGACGCAGGCGGCAACTGATGAACATGAAACAACTGATGTTCTGAGGCTGGAACAACATAGAAGAGACAAATACATACAAAGCCTGTATTGGCTGTACTGGCTTTGTATGTATTTGTCCCTTCTATGTTGTTCCAGCCTCAGAACATCAGTTGTTTCATTTTACAGGTAGTGCTATCGTCAATAGACGTTTCAATGCATACCACACTCGATATTCGTCTGGCGCATTGCAGCCTTAATGTATATACACTGCGGTTTTACCATTCTATCAGTTGTGTTTTCTGACAAACCCAAGCGCACGTCTCTTTCTTTGCCTTCGCTTTCTCAAGGCATACAAGGTAAGGCACACCGCTGCCCCCAAACATCAATTACGAGCGACATGCAAGTTGTGCAACTCTTCCTTTCTCGACTGTTGGCCTCTGACCCCGTGTAGTACATCTTCATCGCTGCTGCGCCAATAAATCGCGCGGCCTGTCCTTCCACCCGATCACTCCTTCCGACCTTGCATAGCGACTCCTCTGGCCCCGTTTGCTTGCGCGTCCCGTGTGTCCTTGGTTGGCCACATTCTTTCTCAACGAGCCTTCGCCGAGTCACAAAGTCCGAGCTGATTGCGAAGGGCGTATGGAAGCGGGTTACTGATATAACAAACAGCGTCCGTGCACAATAGGCTGCAACTAGGTTTGTTTCGGAATCGCGCGAAGAAGTACAACACGTCTGTCAGAACAAGAGATAAACTGATGTTCTGAGGCTGGAACAACATAGAAGGGACAGATACAAACAAAGCCTCAAATTGCCTAAGAAATCAACGATGAATCGTTGATCGTTGAATCGTTGAATCGTTGATTTCTTAGGCAATTTGAGGCTTTGTTTGTATCTGTCCCTTCTATGTTGTTCCAGCCTCAGAACATCAGTTTATCTCTTGTTCAACAGGTGCCGCTTGCGTCGATTTCCGTCGTATGAATGTGTGTATGAGTGAGCAAAAATGTAAGAGTGAAAGGAGGGTGAGTGAGAGTGAGTGGCTGGTTTGTCGTCCCTTCAGATGACGCACCCCGAAAGTCGCTGGCGAGGCGTGTTAGCTTAGCTCAATTCAGAGTTGTACGTAACTCGTTACAAGTAACTCGTTACCCAGTAACCAGTTACTTTTTTCGGTAACGAAGTAACGACCTAGTTACTTTTCTAAAAATTGTAACTAATAACGTATTCAGTTACAAAAATCGGTAACTTGTTACTCACGTTACTCGTTCCTTTCCTTCGTTTACGCTCGGCTTCAACATGGACGACATGGTCAGTTAGTATGTGGAAATTCCCGAAATCTCGTAGGCTTCTAACACGAGGTGACCTGACCTGGATGTTCAGCTCCTGGGAGCCTCTGGTCGACAGTCACTCTTTTGTTGGGTCCTAAGGTGACTCACATGACGAATGCCGCAAAACTTCCCGGTCGTGTCATTGACCATGAAAGCATTCTTGGAAAAATACCCTGGATTTGTTTGTGGGTGGAGGCGTTATCTCCCAGCAGCTGCCAATGGATATACTAGAGTAGCTAAGCTCGCCGAAACTCGGATCCTGAGATGGCACTGTCAATCTCTGCTGATTCGCCGTGTTGTTGTAAACTGGGTCCACCCGACGTGGACTACGAAATCCCAGGTTTATTACATGCAGCTCGCGCGTGTCATTGGCCTACCAGCGTATCCCAGGAAGAAACCTTAGTCCCCGTATTTTCGCTCCCGCCTCCACACTTGTGAGCTCCAGTGAGGATCACTCGTTGGATTGTAAGACGGCGCAGATGATAATCACGTAAGTGTGGCCTGGGTTGGACGAGACGTTCAGGGTGAATGCGGAAAAAGGTGACGGGAGTGTAGTATTTTAGTGTCTTCTTTCCCTTCCCAAACAAAAATGACCGAGTGCATCTCACTCGTCGCATTCGAATTTGGAGAAGCGTGCCCAGGTAAGCGTCTTCAATATTTTAGTTAGCTGTATCAGTTACCGTATCGAGGATTACACGTTAAAGGCACTGCTTTCCACGAACCCATCGAATACCTCGTGGAGCAAATGCCGTGTTGTGAGGCCCGAGAACCTTTGTTGGTTTGATGGCTTACAACGGGAAAGGGGGGGGGGGTATGTTTACTGAAAGAAAGGAAAGGTTAGCTATGCAAAGAGCCAGCTTATACAACGGCTTGTAGACGTTGGTGTAGCATTTATCAGAACATATTAGATATATCACATATTTATCAGAACATAAACGCACAATATCGCGCTGACGTCGTGTAGCCTCCTAACCGTGGTGCCAAAATAAGGGAATAAAAGCAGCTGTTGACGTTGAATTCACAGAACAAGAAAAGAAGGAAAGTCAGCCTCGCTACTAACCAGGCGCATCCAACTCATGCATCAAACAAAGGTGGTTGTATTTGATGCAACCATGCCTTTCCTCAGCAATTTTTCAGTCTTGCCACAGAGGCTCTCTCGAGCAAACGCACCAAAATAACCGATGCCCATTTCGAGCGCCAACTATTCTTCAAAGCAAATTCCATGGAAATTGTCGGACCAAATGAAGCACGTGTCAATTTTGATATGGTTGTGGCTCTGTAATAGCATGGTAACGTAAAAGTAACTCGTTACTATCGAGTAACGGGAACACGTTCCTTTTGTTACTTTGGTAACGGGTAACGTATTTAGTTCCTTTTTTTTCGTTGTAACGAGTAACGGTATTTAGTTCGTTTTTTTCGGTAACGTGTACAAGTCTGGCTCAATTGGTAGAGCCCTGGACCGGCAATCCAGAAGATGTGGGTTCGATCCCTACAGCTGGCTAACCTTTTCAGTGACTTTCATCTTTCATCGTCTGTCAGGTTGCAAGAGGTTCGCAGCTGAAGTCGTCCGACAGTATTGGAGTACTCGTGAACCGTTCAAGTTAGTTAGCTAGTTAGTTAGTTACCAGCCTCGGTGGCTGAGTCGGGAGCGTATTCGCCTTCTGATCCCGAGATCGCAGGTTCGAACCCGGCCGAGGACGCCAGAAACTTGGTGGCAGGGTACAAGTTGCTTAGACCCGCCGTCTTCCGCGAGGGACGTTAAATACGGGGTGCCGTGTGGTGAGCTTTCATCGCACGTTAAAGAACCCTCAGCTGGGCAAAAGCAATCCACAGACCGACCGCTGTGGCGTCGCTCATGATCTCAGTAGTCTCGCGACGTAAACCACCAATTACATTAAAAAATAAATAAAACAGAGTGAGTGAGTTAGTCAGTTACTTAGTTAGTTAGTGAGTAAAATAACGTAAACCTTTACGCTTTCATTAGCCTACCAAGGGTGCTAGCTGCTCCATTGCAAAAGCTGTATTGTACTGTTCAAGTTAGGCCATCATAGACATGTAGCTGCTTCTCGTGCTAAGAGACATTTCTTGTCGTCAGTATTCCCAGTTATCGCCATCATTATCACGTACAATTATATCACCTGATGCGAGTTGAAAGGAGAGAAACCTATACGTCTCGGGCGTTCTAAAGTTTCAGAATAGGAGACCCAAACGTTTTTGGGTCCCTAGAGCAACAGCGACGTCGCCAGAGCGCATTCTCCGAACGCAACCCACGCTTTGGGTTTCTTGGTGGCGCTATTTTTCGAAAATAGTGCGGGGCAATAGCAAGCCGCGTACGCGTGTCGTCTGCAAACGGCCGAAAATATTGGCAACAACAACAACAACAACAACAACAACAAAACTCTTTCGTTTTACGATATCAATTATTTTTACTGCTAACGACGCAATATATTTACAAATGGCGACCATTTCTCTCTTGATTTATATTTCTTTTGTAGATCTTGCCTGTTAGCCGTAGCGAAGCTGCAAGCGCACTGCTCTGCGCTCTCAGCAGGACCCTATTTTATATAACCCGTGCGCAAGGACAAGCCGCTGCGTGCGCGGGCAGCGCTTTCGTTTGGGTTCCCTATTCATACGCGCCCTATTCTAATGTCTCTAATATGTCCGACGCAAAGCACAGTCTTAGCGTTAGCCTACTTCTCCCGTGCCGACTGGTCCAGTTCCGATGACGCAAGAAATGCAGAGTAGCGGGACCTAATTTCTTGCGACCAACCCTATCTGCATAACCCTTCTTATATATCTCCGCATCCAGGAAATTATAAAAAGTAGAACAAACAATATCAGGTATCGATCAGACTGCGGTATACTTCTATTGCACGAGGACTTCTACATAAATGTTCGGACGGACAGCTGTTGCGATACCTTATTTTCATTTTACGATGTAGTTATGTCGGTTAGCTCGGTACCCCTGTTATTGGATGACTCAGAAACGGAGAAGAAAAAAAGTTACGTTGTACGATACGCTGTCACACTTCGTGGAGTTTTGTGCTAAAGAAATGCGTGTCGTATTAGGATCAGTTTTCGATGATCGAGAGTGACATTTAAAAAAAAGCAAGGACTGTACAAGAAATATTGAAGGGACAATATGTCATCGGTGCCCCGTTGTAGCTTCTCAGTGTTCAGCTAGTTTGCCCGTCGACTTACCTTTGATGATCTCCCGTCGGCACGGTACCCTGAGACCGTTTTGTTCTACATTCTCAGGTTCAAACGAGATCATTTTCAACCAGGTTTTTATACTGTCGTTTGACACTAAATTGTACGAAATTCTCGAACCCATTCGAGTTTATAGTTGATACCGCTTTTTCATTACCTCATTTTAGTCTTACTTAACTGCCTTTTGACAGCCTCATTCGAGACAGTTTTTCCATGTCCTTAGGCTCCGCTGAGACAAATTCTCCGCCCGCTTTTCTCAGTCTCATCCGCGTCCTAAATCCAACTTTGTACCAACTGCGAAGAGTTCAGTCAACCCAGCGATCCCCGAAATAAAGGAACCACTTCTACCTCCTCTCTCAATTTTATTACGCTTCGCCGCCTTCTCGTATACCTTCACCAAACAATTACAACCACAAAACCCACACTCCCTCTGCACGCTGTTCGGAAAAAGGTAAAAACCTCGTAAAAACGACGCGACCTTCGAAATTAAAACTGTCGGATTGCCCGAACAATAAGTCGGAAGGAAATTCGACTGCCTCAAGCACCGACGGCGAGTATCCTGTCGCTCTGTGTTCTGTGCCGACAAACGTGGTTAAAGCGTTTCTGTCATTTTTCTTTTTCCCCCGTCTCCGGTTGAAATGAATACGATATTGCACTGCGCGAAAACAAACGGAGAGTCCCCCCCCCCCTCCCCTCGAACCGCCAAGTGGTTTCCTCTTTTTCTGCCATGTTTTTGACGGACGGTGCCAGCCAGCCACTTCAAAGAGACCCGCCCGCAAAGCTGTCCTTCGTTTTCCGACCCTCGGAGACACCCTAAAACTCCCTATTGGGTTGATGGCCCCTTGGGGAGAACGCGCAGTATCGCGATTGCAGTTTGGGGTGCTCAGGTGCTTCTGTGGTGCGACACCTTGCGGAGCTTGTGGCTTAGCGGACAGGCGGCACCTGACGAATGTTATTGTGTTTGTTTGTTTTTTGTAGGACGTTGACTTTAAGGGAGAGGATGTCGGTAGTGTGACGAGAATTAGCTGAAGGCGAGTTGCGTTGCGTCTATAAGGACTACAGTGAACCCTTGTTAATATGACCCCCAATAATCTGACATACCCGCTTTACGACCATACACCTGGGGAACAATGCAGTGAAAGCTCTGCAAATCCCTCTCGTTAATATGACAATTCCGCATTATGACCAAAATTTTCGGGAACGACCATGGTCATAATAACGAGTGTTCACTGTACACGCTTTCATTTCATGAATTACTTCGGTTGTCACGTGGTTACGGTCAAAGGGGGGGGGGAGTGTCTCGATATTTCCGGTTACGAAATACACGATCTCGAAATTTACGTTCTCGTATTGTTGACTCTATGAGATATGAGCCACAGAAGATTGTGTACTCATTTTCCTAAACTTTCCCTAACCATTTAGCCCCCTCGTTATCCGTATCTTGCCTATCTCTATCCTTGAGTCAACAACTGAGGCAAGTTCTAAAACATTGCCACATTGCTATCATACCGAAGTGCAGCATCCCATCGTATATACTCTCGAGGAGTGCCAACACCGCTGTGCTTCACATTTAAACCACCCCGCATATCTTACCAATTCCTTGCCCTGGAAAGCTTTAAAATGCTGGAGAAACATGATTTCTCACTGACGTGGAACTTGATGATTCCCGTCCACCACCCTAAAGCCTTTGCACTGCCACTGTTTGAATCAATCTTGCGGCCCCAAAACGTAACCGTTCCCTCCCAAGCCACATGCGCACATAATAGCTTACGATATTTCTAAATTTTGCCTTGCTCCAACAATCACGTCCATTTACGTTCTCGAAACAAGGAAAATTGAAGAGAATGCTTGCTTGCTTCGTTAAATGATATGCCGTGTTTAAAAACACGACATCACTATTTAACCACTCAAATTCGCGGGATTTCCATGTCTGTCCAAGTCGTTTTAGCGAACGACAGCCATATTTTAGCGGCCGTTAGGCTTGGCAGGGCAGACACGACGGAACAGGATTAGTCTATTATTAGGTTAGTCCAAGTTATGTGTTTGCATTTGTACGTCCGGGTTAGTCTAAGTTTCACTGTGTGCTGTTTCCCGCGCGCGACTCTGCATTCTATTGCCCGATGACATTTATTTACGGTAGTTTATTTTGTAACTGGGATTTTGATCACTTTATTTCGAGGTACACCCGGTCAACGTGGATGGGTCTCAGGATGAGAAGTGAGGTACAACGTTAGGATTTCTGAGAGCCTCACAGCGCAAAAAGTGCGCACTCTCAGCGTAGCAGATTAATTTTCAATCTCCAAAGCGTAGCAGACGACAGAACACAACCGACGCTCACTCAGCGGACAGCACTAAATCGGTTATGTCGTCTGCAATATACGCTTCGTGGATTGAAAATTTATATGTTACGCCGTTTTGGGGTTGATCTGGTTGGAAATTTATCTGTGCCGCAAAGCGATTGATCTGGCCAGCAGATCAGCACCTTCTCCAACCATCTCCATCGGTCCAAAGCAGGTGGCCCTTTGAGGTGGAACGAGCGCTGTCCTCCCTGAGCTCCTGATGCACGCAGTTTCGACTCATTTGCATAGCAAAATTCGGCTATGGATATTTCAACGTATCTCCTCGTTTCAGGATTAAAAAACGAAACAAATAGAATGGCTTTCAACAAGGATTGTCTCATGTTCTGCTATCCCACTTCTGCCTTAGAGTCCCGTTAAAGAGTTCATTAATGAGTTTTAGGTAGTAATTAGTCGTCTTGTAGATACATACTCTCTCCAAGAGGATGTCCGCCTGGCGGTATTGCTCAACTGCAAAAAAACAACATCTATGTTGCTCTCATAGTCTTTTTTATAAAAACTCTGTAAATGATAAAAAAGGACGCCCTGTATAGATTGTACTGATCCAGATGCAAAACATGCGCTCATGTGAATATAGATTAGTCGTTCCCGATTTCCGCACAGCGTTCAACCTTTCTGTTTTATTGTTTTTGTCGTGATTTATCGAGAAGAAGATAAATGCCCTTTGGAAAACGGCGAGCAAATACCCCTGCTGCGAAGCGAGCAAAATACCAAGTAAGTCACGTCAACATTCCTGTCTGCTGTTCAGAACCACCTGCCATTCCTCTTCGTCTCGCTCTTCCAACTGTAAATCAACACTCCCTTCTAACCACAAAGATCGGACGCAGCTGCCAACCTTCATTAGCCATACAGCTGAAGCTCCCAATCGCTCTGGATGCACCAAAGGCAATCGAAAGCGAAGAGCAACTCAACGTCGTCTGCCGTCCGAAATCCGAAATGAAACCAAAACAACAGAGCACGCACGACGTCTCCCTACCGGCGACGAAGAAAGCGTACGGAAGTAGCCGAAAAACTTTTTTCGAATACAAAAAAGGGCGGGAGTCGGCCGTCCAATCGCTCAGGGGTTGCTATCACGTGACGCTGCGCGGCGCATGCCGGGAACGGAAAGGCGTCTGCGTGCCGGTCGTCTGCTTGCCAAACGGAGGGACATCGGCGTGGGGAGAGGAGCGCGATCGCCAGCATGGAGCCTGGCTGGTCTCCGCACGGCCGATCGAGATCTCACATCTCGAAACTGTATCCAGAGATCCTAGCTCTAATCTTCAGTTACCTAGACGTACGCGACAAAGGCAGAGTGTCTCAAGTCTGCTCCGCATGGCGGGAAGCAGCGTATCACAAGAGTGTGTGGCGTGGAGTGGAGGCAAAGTTGCACTTGCGACGCGCAAACCCGTCTTTGTTCCCAAGTTTGGTACGGCGTGGGATTCGGCGGGTACAGGTGCTCAGTTTGCGACGGTCCCTTCGTGATGTGGTGCAGGGTGTACCCAACCTGGAAGCCCTCAACATGACTGGATGTTTCAACTTGACAGACGCCTGGGTGAGTCACGCCTTCGTCGCTGACATGGACTCTCTCACGGAGCTCAACCTCAGCATGTGCAAGCAGATCACGGACAACAGCTTGGGCAGGATAGCGCAGCATTTGAAGAGTCTCGAGACGCTAGACCTCGGGGGTTGTTGCAATGTGACCAACACCGGGCTGCTTCTGATCGCCTGGGGGCTGAAGAAACTTCGCAGCCTCAATCTTCGGAGTTGTCGGAGCGTCTCGGACGCGGGAATCGGCCACCTGGCCGGTATGACGCCCGAGGCGGCAGAAGGAACGCTCGATCTCGAGTACCTCGGCCTGCAGGACTGTCAGAAGCTAACGGACGAGGCGTTACGGTACGTCAGTGTCGGCTTGTGCAATCTGAAAAGTATCAACCTAAGTTTCTGTGCCAGTGTCACGGACTCTGGACTGAAACACGCTGCTCGCATGCCGCGGTTACGAGAGCTCAACCTGCGCTCCTGCGATAACATTTCCGACGTGGGCATGGCTTATCTCGCCGAAGGGGGTTCTAGGATCAGCTCGTTGGACGTGAGTTTCTGTGATAAGGCGGGGGACCAGGGTTTGCTCTACATCTCGCAGGGCTTGTTTCACTTGCGGTGTCTCAGCCTGAACGCCTGCCCCGTAAGCGACGATGGCATCGGCAGGATCGCCAGGAATGTCACGGACCTGCACACGCTGCACATCGGCCAGTGCGGCCGCATCACGGACAAGGGACTCAGCCTTATCGCCGATCATCTTCAGCAGTTGAGGTGCATCGATCTGTACGGCTGCACGAAGATCACGACGGTGGGGTTGGAAAAGGTGATGCAATTGCCCCACTTGAGTGTCCTCAACCTGGGATTGTGGCAGAAACAGATTCGGTGACAAAGTGCGCCACTACGTCGTCGGACCAGGAGTGACGTTGACGGCGGATGGTGGCAGATGAAGACTTCAACGCGTCGACCCAAGCGTCTGTGTGTGCCTGCGTTTTAAAACGACGCAACAAAGTGCTCAAGTGTGTGCGGCGAAATGTCCGTTCGGATTCTAAAAAACCGGGACAAAGCGTTGTTCAAGACGGGTATGTTCATTTCTTTGAAAATCTTCCTTAGTGTCGACGGACATGCAAGCGCGAGGTGTCCATGCCAAAAAAACAAGATCGACGCTTTTTTGTAAATAATTCATCTTTTTGTTGGGACATTGCATGAAGAAGAAGAAAAAAAAAAAGAAATGTTGAGCTTTTTCAAATTCCCGAGTCGTCTAGGGTGGAATGTAGTCAAGAACATGTGTTCGCTAGGATGAGCTAAAGGCTTAGTTCTAAAAAGAGAAGAGGACGTCTTTGCATGTGCCACAGTATATTTTGAGTCCAGAGTGTGTATATATGTAAAAATTTTGTACATAATAGATTGCAGAGGCCGGAAAATGTACATAGAACTTGAACAGCCATAGCGCTGGAGCAGAAAAGTGTAGTAAATTTTTGTTATGAAAACGACAACTGTGTCGGTGTCGTTCTTTCGGCATGTTTCGCGTTTTCTTCGGCAGTTCGAATGTGAAGTTCGAGGGAACCATGTTTGATTCGGTTAGCTTAGAGCTGCTTATCGCACATTGTCGATGTTTCTCAAAACGAACGAACCATACTGCGCGTTGTTCATCCTACAGAGATTTTGGGTTATCATACTCTTAGATTAGATAGTCTGTATCCAACTGGAAGGATTAGGTTGAAAAACATTGTAGAGGGGTCAGTTCACTAGGATACTAAATACTGAAAGGGGAGCACACTAAGGGTACTGTAGGAATACTCGGAAAAGAAAGCAATTAGACTAGAGTACTAGACATTTGAAGAAGTATTTTAAGGGCACTTAATACTAGTCAGGAAAATTGTTATTGTAGTTTTTATTTGTTTTCGTTTAGGCATAGACGTTGCTGGCTCGTTTTAAGAGTTGTATTTCACCAGTCAGTCTTTCTCTAAAATAATTCAGTCGGTTCATAACTTGTTGCCCTTCTCCACAACCTGTTGAAATGAACACAAACAATATGGTACCTTGCTGTGAACAAGAACACGGCACGAAGATAAACAGAATAATTAGAGTATTGAGTAGAAAATACTGAAAAAAAAGGTATTTTAAAAGTATTTAAGTGTTTCAATACAGACTACAAATACCTTCCAGAAAAACTGCTGAGTAAGATACAGAGCAGTGCTATTTAAAATACAATATTCTCAGTATAGTACTCAAGATACGTACAACTTTGGCGAAACGGAACAATGGATTGGAAATAGAAGAAAACTCGAGGAAATTGCCGACAGAAAGCAATGGGTACAGGATGCATATATTTTTGTTGTTACGTTTCATCCAATCGCCTCCGCGTTGCGCTCCCATCCTTGGGCGTGCCTTGTGCGCGCCACTTCTCAGGACGACGCGTGGTACCTGACGATAAAAGACGAGACACAGAAGGCGTGGTGGCTATTACACAAAATAATATGCCGTCACTCGAAGCCGTACGCCACGGAAAGCCGGACCTAAAAGAAAATGTGTACGTCTTGCTCACGGCAGACACGTATCATATTTTTATGCCGCTGCCTCTCGGATACATCTGGACGTTTTTTGTACCGAACTAAGCGTTCGCTACGAGATACCACCAGGACAACTTACGAAGCAGCGCAGTTTTGAAGTACACCGACGGATACGCATCCACACGCGAGTTCGCATAATATATTCCAAGACGGAAACTCGTTTGTGCTCGCGTACATCGACAGGAAAGTCTTCGAAAAACACTGTCGACGCGCTGGGTAGTACTTTTTTTGTGGTATTGCGAAGGACACGAAAAAGTATGTGCGTGAAAAAAAAACTAAAAAACCGGGGTGTTGCACAAGCGGGATGCTTTCCTGAAAAGGAGGAAAACGCGCGGACTAAAGGTTACCAGGTGAACTGGAACTACGTGCAGGAAACGACGCGAGCGCCACCACGCGAAGCAAGCTTATTAACTCAGTATGTGACACAACAGCGACGCTGCAGTGTTACGCGGACGACCCTTTTTCACGTAGTTTTCCTGGAAAGCACGACGCATGCGTTGAACGTCTGTTATTTTTTATTCTTTTAAGGAATATACACTTTTGGTTTCTCCTGTAGTTTTTCTGTTACGCACGTCTTCTGTTCAGATGGATTGATTGTAGTGGCACCCCCTGGTGGGCCTCTTTGTAACGAGGGTCCAGCACGAAAGCGAAAGTGCGGACATGATGTAGTACACAGTGTTGCCTGTACATCAACGACGAAAACCGCTCAAAACTAGATTGCGTTCATGTTGGAGTTGGAGGGCAGAGTCACTTCGCGAGATTCCTCGAAAAATAACCGCGAGAAACGCGACTTTAACGTTGCGAGACAATATCATTGTTGCCATCAGTGACCACCAGTGGATTAATCTGGCGCCCTGTATTTGCAACCAGTACTTATTTAATGTCCCCCGCAGACGTGCGTAATAAGCACCAAATTTGCTTCGGTGCAATCTTGGCCGGTGCATTCCTCTTCCCAAGTGCTTATTATAGTGCTGAATAAGAATGATATGGGCCACTTGCAATATTGTATTTTCCTTATATTGCTCCATGGTCCGTGGCCATTGGGGCGCCAGTTTTATCGATATGAAATTCTATTATCCCACTGTACCACGCAGTCATAGTTTTTACGCGTTAACCATCATAACGGCACGAAGCCTGTGTGTTACACGAGTTACACACGGTGTGTTACCTTTGGTAACACACCGTGGTACCACACGGTACACGGTGTGTTACCTTTGGAAAGCGGGGCACATGCCTCAATCGAGTTTTTCAAGCGGATATGGCAAACAGAAGGCCTGTGCCCTACGTCACACAGGAAGGCCTGCTGTTGATATACTGCTATGACGTCACTGAAAGAGCGAACAAGAGAAAAGCTCGAAGCACTAGCAAAGTTGACGCAGGTCTCCGTGCGTGACGTTAAAGCGCAGGCCTTCCGCTATCCAGGAGGTCTTGATATGGCCCGGACACCAAATCGTCGCCTTCTGACTGGTCCTAGTCTCCGCGTATATTGTTTCAGCTTTGCGCATGAGCAGAGGAAGGCGTCGTTACAAGAAGAACACGCGCAAAATGCAGGCAGCGAAAGCTGTAAATGAGGTTTTTAGAAGTTGTAGCAGCGCATGAGTAAAACGGCTCAAGTATCCGGACGAAAGCTTCTTTGATTCTCAAAAGATTGCGATGCAACGCATTTCAATAAAATATACAATCGAATACTTACAGCCGAATTTTATTGTCAGCTGTCTTCTCTCCCACGTAGACTCACCGTCAGCGGCTTCCGATTTTCGCCCCGTGAAGCTTCAGAGCCACAGACTCTGGGCGTGAGCTATGTTGTAACGAATCCTTGTTAGTTTTATTTCAGTCACACATCCCAGTGACGCCCGCCAACATATGCCTGCTAATGCCTTTCGTCGCTTCAAAGCCGAAACCGATAACCACACACGGTTCATTTTTCTCGTTTCCTTTTACCACGGTACTGGCGCATTATGACCCTTGCTGTTGTTGCACCAAAAAACACAGAAACAATCAATCAATCAATTTTTCTCGTTTATCTCGCAAACTACGGGGGCTTTCTTACGATGCAAATTTGTGTGCAGCATATATACCTCGCGGTTAGGCACAGCTTCAATGACCTGGACCAGAGGGTGGAATGTCCCTTTAGTTCTCAAATACTGGAATGTATATTAAGTATATGTTGTCTGTTTTAGGGAGGAAATTGTTTGTTGTATTATCATCCTGTTTCGTCCTGTTAAACCTTGAAATTCCTCACGGAGAGATTTTGCGGTATGTCGCGCAGGTACTGCATTGCACTTCACACATTTACACGCAGAGCCATAAGCCAGCTAGGTGGTAAATTTTACAGCGTTCCTGTTTCCAGTGTTGCGTGCACATTAGCGGAAATGTGGAACACATCCGTTATCTCCGTGTTGTGCCTGGGAGCTCGCCGATATCCTTATATAAGCTCACTTACAGCGATAAGAGAGACAAAGCACTGCACACGACCTTCTGCAGATATGCCCACCTTTCTGCAGCTGCGCCGATGTACACAAAACGGCAGGACGAGGGTTGCATTAGCCAACGAAAGAAGTTCACGTGATGTACGACTTTTAAGTAAAAACATCTTTATTCTGGAACATCTGGGGAGACCTCGTCTATGTCGTGTTGGGAGCAAACGAACACCCGGAACAGAATAGACATCTCCCTGTTTGTAAACAAATGACGTCATAGCGTTCGACAGCGCCACCAATTTGGTAGAGTTGAACTATACGCTCGAAGCTAGGTGGCGTCCGAAAGCCACGGTCTATAGAGGGGTGTACTATGGTCCCTGAAAGTAATAATTGGGTGTTTACGTCGCGAGACAACTGAGATCATGAGCGACGCCACAGCGGTCGGTCTGTGGATTGCTTTTGCCCACCTGAGGGTTCTTTAACGTGCGATGAAAGCTCATCACACGGCACCCCGTATTTAACGTCCCTCGCGGAAGACGGCGTGTCTAAGCAACTTGTACCCTGCCACCAAGTTGCTGGCGTCCTCGGCCGGGTTCGAACCCGCGATCTCGGAATCAGAAGGCGAACACGCTACCGACTGAGCCACCGAGGCCGGTTGGTCCCTGAAAGGGGCGCGACCTTTGGTCCTACTTTTCTTCAAATAGGAGGCAGCGAACAAGTGCCCATTCGTGGAACCCGGCCCTCACCTTCCGATTTGTTTCGGTTTCAGTCTGTCTACCAACGTCATGATGACGTTTCTCAAGTAGAGGTCTGTTGAACGCCGTTGTGTTCGTTTATTATCCTTGATGAAGTGGTCGAAATCCCCGTTGCAAAATAAACTATACTGTAACTAAGCGTTATCTGACTATGAAATGCACAGTCGCGCGCGGGAAACTGCCAAAAGCTCCTGGAGCTCAATCTTGATCAGCACATAGCGATCGTTATAGCTATTTCTCAAAATTTGCGCGCTCATTCCGTCACGCGCATTGGCCGTCAACCGGGGAGCACGGGCGTTTAGCAAGCGTTACGAGATAGCGAAAAGTTCAAAATCTAGCCCCTGGTCAAACCCAATAAGGAACTAACCTACATGCCGTTTCGTCGTGTCCGCCCTGCTAAGCCTATAACGGCCGCTAAAATGTGCCTTTCGTTCGTTAAAACACCTTGGACAGATTTCGCATCGAAAGCCCGTGAATTTGAGCGCTTAAATAGTGATGTCTTGTTCTTAAACACTGTACATATCATATATAGCATTGTCGTTGATTCCTTTTTTTTTTTTTTTTTTTTTTTGCGTTTCGAGATCGGAGATTTCGCAACCGAGAATACCGAGGTCCTCCCATCGCCAGTGCCGCCTGCACCCCGAAGGTTTCAAGACGGTTGGCAACATTATCACATTTAAACTACAAGGTTATAGTTACGTCAAGCTATAACGTGTTAAGCCTAAACCGAGACTACGAATGACTCTCTTGACGCGAGGTGCATGCTGACCCTTCTGTGTGTCGTCAGCTGGCTAACCAACAATGGTTTCCTGATTAGGTTACCGCCGTCGTTTCCGACGAAGCTTGCACACACACACACACACACACATACATAAATGGGATGATGATGCGATGGGTCATTCTTGCACGTTTGCTACGTAGATTTAGAAAGGTAGACTCCCATAACTGTCGCATGTGTGGGTCTGTAGAGGACACTGTGCGTCATAGAGTCCTGTCGACGCCATCAGCAGCACTGCAGCAGCGGCAGCATCTCATGATACCTTAGCTTGTCTGGACAGCCGCCCTTTTCATTCAAAGAAGGTACTGGGTCCTTGGTTCGTGCAGATTTTCACGGACACTATAAGCTGGTGGATGTACTGTGACAATCATGTGACGTGTGTGACACGTGACTGCTGTTGTCTTTTCATTTTCACTTCTCAATTATTATTTTCTTTACTTCACTGGATATTTAATTGAACTGGAGTGGCAGACTCCCTTCGTGAGCGCAACATTACCCATTTTATTTTTCCCTGCACCAAAACAAACCCACGAATGACTCTCGCCTGCGTGGTACGGAAGAACATGACGCTTTGTTGTCATGCACGGCCAAGCCTGTGAAGTAAAAAGAAAAAAAAAAACTTACTTTCATTGTTGCTCGAACTTCCCGTGAAATACGCCGGGGTGGCGCCAAAGTGCTCAGGTGCCGCATGCGAATAAAATGCCATAAACCCGTTTATTTCGCCTTTTTGGGACCCGGGCATGAATTGGTGGTGGCGGTGGGGGATTTGAAGGGGGGGGGGGGGCGCCGGTTGGGATCCCGCAGAGGTCCCCCTGAATTCATGACGTTGCGCCGCCCCTGATCACGAGTAACTCATTCGATTCCAATTAAATTTATTACTATAACGCGATTATTTTCAATATTATGCAACTGCAGCTGGAACGTTACTCAATAACTTTTGCAAGTATTTTTTTAGTGCGGTAGGAGTAACTTTTGGAATTACTCTGCATGGGGTTTTGCCCGCGAAAACCACCTTCCTCAGCGTTCTAGTGTATGGCATTTTTAAGGCCGTGGCGGATCCAAGAGGGGCTGGGGCGGTTGGGCGATCGCCCCCCCCCCCCAAAGAAGGTTAGTTTATACATTGAATTTCCCTCTCCCCCTCCCTCACTACACGCATAGAACCCCCCCCCCCCCCCCAAACCGAGGGTCTGGATCCGCCCCTGTTTTAAGGCATCACCAAACTTCTGTGATGCTTTTGCAGTCTCATTTCAGGCAAGTTCTCATGCTTCTGCTACGCGCATATTTCTAGTCTTCGAATTCCACCTACGATCATTCCATTTGACTTTCTAATAAATATTTGCATGTTTGTACCGCATTCCTCAGGCAAAAAGAAGAAACTACCTGTACATGTATTGTACTTGCACGTGTACATGTGCTCAAAGAATGTAACTCGGTGTAACTCAATTTCTCCTTTCTTTCTTTATCCGCACTAATGCATTTAAGAATAGCGGCCGCGCTGTACGATGAAGTTACAATTGTGACCTTGTAATTGTAGCGGAATTTAATCACTTTCATGAGCAACAAACACAGCTGCGTAACCGGATTGAATGCACGCGCAGCATACCTTATGCGGATAGAAACACCATGCATACATGCGGACCAGTTCATGGCGTAACGCTCACTTTGTTTTATGCCCTCTTTTGTGCCCTTTTGTACCTTTACACGTGCAGCTTCCGAACTATTCGTGTCTTTTATTTTTTATTTTTTTGTCGGTTGAGAAGAAACACCGATTGGGGATCCAATATGGGTAATCTCAAATTTCATTCCAATTCCGAGTTCAACACAAAATTACTCGCTTCGAATATTATATTACATATTTATTATGCGAATATTATATTTTAAAAAATCCAATATTCACAACGACGTCGTCCGCAAGAGAGCGCCACGGTCGCTAGCAGATTTACCACCCATAATTCTCTCTATAATATAATAAACTCTATATTCTTTCCAGACTAGGTCTAGGATGGGAAACTTTGGAGATGCGCAGGAAACATAATAGATTGAAATTAATCTCTGAGGTGTACAACTGTAGCACTGGCCTAGACAAGAGTGTATTCCTTAGACCTCATGTATACATGTCCGCCAGAAACGATCATGTCAAAATGATTGAGCCGTATCCTTTCAGGTCTAATGTATTTAGGCAATCTTTCTTTTGTAAGACAATTCCAGAATGGAACAGTCTGCCCTCTTCGTTAGTGGAAGCCCCAAATTTACTTTCAACTTTTTTCATTCTCGATGGGATAACTGCTTTTGTAAAAATTTGTATGAATATGTCACGCGTGCAATATTGTGTAATTATGCGGTTACTTTGCCTTATGTCGCTCCACCGCCCTGCTATAATGCCTACGGGCGCTGCAGATATTCATAATAAATGAATAAATAAATAATGGAGGTCCATCAGGTTTTGACTGTCCAGCTTCACGCGCATCGCATTCACCGTACATTGCTGAATGTTACTGTACTGTGTGGATATTATTTTGTACCATATTCAAGTAATTTGCATGTTTTCAAAACGTTGGCAAAGACTCCTAAATAGCATACGACCAGGGAAAGAAAACCGGAACCAAACTTCGATGGGCATACATCGATGCTGCGATTTCTCTTTTTCGAAGCTAGCCCCCTCTGGAGGGATGACGTCAGTGAATAAACTCTATGAGGTAACTAACAGGCAAAAATGGGAGAAGTCTAGCACTCGCAAGTGAATAAAATAAGCATTTAAAGAGATTGAAACATTTATTTTACCGAAGAACAAGCTTTCGGACGGAGTCCGTCCTTCATCAGGTACAGCTTGGGACAAAAGTTTACGGAACACCGGGGTCTCGCATTTGTCCATTGGGGTGACACCCAAGCAGCCAACAGGAGCGCACACACATACAAGGAGATGGACAGAATAACCGGTCACCCGTTTCTTATTTGAACTCCCCTTCATAGCTAGCACGAGACGCTGTGATGAAGAAATACGCAAGTGCTGTGTTCCGTAAACTTTTGTCCCAAGCTGTACGATACATTGAACACTTGGTATACTAATGTATATCAGAGAAAGGGGACAGCGAAGGTGGTGAGGAGGAAATACAAATTATTATTAGAGAGGACTGAGGGCGCGAAAAAGAAAATACAAAAGAAAGCGATGTGCAGTCGGAGCGTTACCGTAGACGAAAACCATTGAGAGTCTTAACGGTTTTGGTCTCCGGTAGCGCTCCGACTGTACATACGACTTAATAAGCGTTTCAATCTCTTTAAATACTTATTTTATAAACTCTATAGTACACAGCCCCAGTTGTAATTGAAATTCAATTGCTTCAAAAAAAATAATTTGTATACGTCTGGTTGTATAAAAAGCCTTACTCCCTCTCGTACATACTATATATATACGACGCGCCTCTTGATGACTCAACGATTCCATACACATACATATCTACCCGTGCTCTACGTATCTCACTGCACTGCGACAGAAACATCCCCGAGGCGCGCGTGAAACGGACGCTTGCCAACTGTTGTTGCGATGATGAGTCCAGCCAGCCTCGATGACTCGTCCTCATAATGGACGCCGCCGGGTATGGACGTCACGTGACCGCATCACGTGACTCTTATCGTACGTAAGGGGGGGGGGGGGGGGCTCCGTGGGTGCGGCTCTCGATATGCTGGCACTGAAGCCTGAAGGACGAACACGGGGTCCTCGTCGTCGGCGTCGTCGTTTATATTTCGCTTATCGCGTACGAGCGTCCTCCCGGTCTCACGAGCCGTTCGGAGATGGGCGGTGTTGGTTTTTATTTTGCGCGGAAAAGAAAGTGGCTGGATTGTGTGTAAGAGGACGATTCTGGATCGGGGATCAGTGTGTGTGTGCATGAAGTCATCCAGTTCTTTCCTATTTCTCTCTTTTTTTTAATTGTGTTGCTGCGAAAAGGTGATAATTATGGGGCGAATGCGACGAAAGTGTCTGAAAAAAAAAAGAAAAAAGTAATAGATGAAAGATGAAAGTCACTGAAAAGGTTAGCCAGCTGTAGGGATCGAACCCACATCTTCTGGATTACCGGAAAAGTAATAGATATTCTGAAAGCATTTGAAAGATTGATTCAGGGATTTTATCCATAAAACTCGTCTTATTCGTAGAAATATACTTCATTATTAAATAAATAGAGGTATGATAAATTATATAAAATAAATAAACACATAATAAATATAAAATAAATAAATATAATAAATATAAAATAAATAAATATAATATCATACTCATACTCATCATCATCATCTTCGATGTGGAACATATACGTCTCCGTTCCACCTGTGAATTAACACACTGGTGCTGTCATCGAAGCTTTAGACGAAGACAGAAATTAACGCAGACAGGAAACGATAAGAGCTTGCACTACCAGAAAGTGGGAAACCTCTCCAGTTGACTGACTTGTGTATACTAGAAGTATACTGGGTGTAAGATAGTTTGCATACGAAGAACTTTTGTTCTGGGAGAATTTTGGATATGGGACGAATCCAGAATTATCCGAATCCGCATCCACGACTCTTTCGAATTCTTTCTTTAAAAAGTTTAAAAGGCCAGGGGGGAAAACACTCCTACTGAAAAGTGTTTTGAAACAGAATTGGGTATCTTCGTTTAACGAAAAACAAATTAAATAGTAGTTTACTTTCGAGAGAAAGCATACCCATATACTACTTCTTAAATGTAATTCATTTAGCACGTTACAGGAAATATGTACATAAACTTCTCTCGTGTCTGAATTCTTTCCACAAAACTAAGAAACAATGAAAAGCAAAACCACGTTACTTTTCATTCGTTCCTTCGTTGGGGGTTGAGTTTGTGTTGGAGCAGCGTGGCTGCCCGTTCATGTTACTTTTAAACTTGTAATGTCGGAGCTTTATGCTGTGATTTTGACGCGCCGCGGCTCAGGCCCATCAGGCTTTCGGTCGACTCCGGAAGCGCCAATTTGAGAAACAAAGAAACAAACGTGATTGGTGGATTCGAAAGATTCGATTCCTCGTTTTGGGCACTGGGATTCGGATCAGGCCAATCAGGCTTTCGGTGGACTCAAGAGGCGCCAATTTTAAAAAGGAACAAACAAACGTGATTGGTGGATTCGAAAGATTCGATCACCGTTCTGGGCACCTGGATTAGGATTCGCGGATTCGCGGTTGACCCACCCCTAGAAAATTTATTATGTACGTAATACATAATTTGTACTCATCACATTTAGGTAACATTTAGGTGGTAACAAGGAGGGATAGAAGACAGAACACGAAGTATACACAGAACAAGACTCATATTCGGTAATCAAAGTGCATTTCGGCAAAGTTCGGCAGACAACCCTGAGTCTCAAAGAAATGTTACCATCTTCGATTATACACCGAATCCTACATTTTGTCTTCGGGGTTCATATGCCACGTTGCTTGCGCAGATACACTCTTAAAAATGAACTTCACCACATAGCACTCACGGGAGGAGGAGCCTATTTTGTGTCCATTATGCACGGCACAAAATAGGCTCCTCCTCCCGTTTTCAACAAATCTGGGGCGAGAACGTTGTCATTCGGGGTGATGGTTGGCTAGGAGCGTGCTATGTGGTGAAGTTCATTTCTAAGAGTGTAGTTACGTACATTGCGAGGTATTTCTTCTTGTCATTGGTCACGAACGGTATACGGGTCGCGTATGACCGTTTAAGCGGAAACGATTCACTAACACTAAGATTCACTGTTACCGCGGAATTCACTCCAAACTCCAAATTCACTCCAAACGACAGACGCTAGCCAGGGTTTCCAACATACACAACCTGCTGAGCGCGGAAATGTTGAAGCGAATCAATCATCGACTGAAATTATCCGAGCAGGTTTGTTATGAAGTCCCTTGACTTTTCGTATTATTGATGGCATGCTGCACACGCACACACACACAGGAATACTGCCTGGCCACCACCTGCGAGTGAAATGTCGAAATCTCTCTTCAGCAACAACTCGACAGCTGTGGCCCAAGGAAGTCCGTTCTAGCACAGCAGCCTGTCACGTAATTCTGCGGTTCTTCTGAAAGGGGCATCTTCACATATAGGTACTTGTAGAACAGCGTCGAACCGGCGGAGCTTTTGGAAAAAAATGATTAATAAATCGTTGGTCAGATATAAATAAGCGTGTAGGAAGAAGAATGACGGGTTTGATTGGCAGGGGAGGAAGAAGAAAAAGATCATCGTATAGGTTTCACCTGCCATTTTCGTGTTTATACTGTGGGAATTTTACGGTTATCAGGCGTGGACCTTATGTACTTTGTTAAGACGGTCATTGGCCGTGAAATGTGGTGAGGCGCAAGGTGTTTAGCAACAGAAGTTCGATGGTGCGGCTGGTTGAAGTGGCCTAAGCCATAGCCTCCTATGTACTATATAGGAGGCGTACTATATATAGTACTACTACATACTATATAGGAGGGGTATATAGGAGGCTAAGCCAAAGCAAGTCATGTAGAAACGCCAAATGAAACTTGATCTCTGATCGTGATCAGTGAACTGCCAACGGTCCGTTGATTATAAAGTCCCGCATATGCGTAAATAACGAGAATATGCGTTGTCTCGAGCTCCGAGTGACCAATCCTAAACCACGTCGGGGCTTACATCTCCATGTTTTCTTTTCTTTATCTATAATTTGACCGCGTCATTTTATTTTTGTTCACGTACGATAGACAAACAGCCTAAAGGGTAGTGCACGTACAGCTTCACAAAATAGAAGGAAACAATGCCAACAACAACAACAACAACAGATAAATTAATTACGATGAATGGAGAAATTATCCGCGATGCCAAATACGAGACACGCGTGTGGAAAAAAAGACGTATCGTGAAACATATCGTATAAGACAATAACGACGGCATTTATCGGTGACGGATATCTTCTATGTGAACTCCTCATATGGTCACTGAAAATGTTCACCACTGTATTCACCAGCTCCCGTGCCATAGAGGGTGATCGCTTTCCCACGCCGAGACTGGGAGGTGACACGGGTTCGAATCCTGTTACCGGCTGTTCTGCCTGAGGTTTTCCCTGAGGTTTTCCCGAAGACTTTCCAGACGAATGTCGCCGCAGTTCCCCTAGGAGTCGGGCCAGAACGCATACTAACCCCCCCCCCCCCCCTGTTCCCCCACTCCTTCCTGCCGTCCTCTCTCCACCTGTCGATGTCTGTACGCCTCTCATAGCCACAGTTGCTTCGCGGCGCTAACACGTAAAGGCAAAAAAAAGGACTGTATTCAATCCAGGAGAAAGTGGACCAATAGAGTCCAGAAACAGTTAACGAAGGAGGACAGACTTGTCTACGAACATGTCGTATAAGCTTTCTTTACTTGAACACAAAAAAAAAAGAAAAGAAAAAGAACGTCGAGACATTCATATAGGAAGGCGGCCGTCCTCCAAAACCGTGACGCTTTTAATGCCCGGGCCGTAACTTCCGGTATCCCACGCGTACCGAAGAAGACACGACCTCGCCCATTCACCGGTCTCAGCCCCAATTATCTGCAACCCTTTCGCTCGGCGTCGTTAAGGGACGGTGTTGCCCAATAATTCCGCGTTACGCAAGACGCATTTCTCAACAGGGTGCGTCAAAACCTTCCCACAAAGGACCTCCGCGTGACAAAAGCCGCAACGACACAGACAGACACGGCCCTTCCTCGCACCAGTAGCTGTGCGGGCCGCGTCTTCCATCACGGCCAGGTCTCCCTCAAACTTTATGAAAACGTCAAGCTGTTCGGTTGACAGTCGCAAGAGGTTCCTGCACGTGCAAGGCCTTCCCGCTTCATAGTTCTCTCTCTCTCTCTCTCTCTCTCTCCCTTTTATGGGGTAGGAGGGGAGGAGAAAAATGCCATTCTCGTTTAGGGGGCACAGCCAGAGGGAACAAAGGGACTCTGGAAAGGGTGGAGATGATGCATCCGGGATGTCCTGAGGCTGGTCTGTATATAGTCGTTGGGGAAGATGGGACACCAAGTAGCAGGCAGAGAAGGATACCGTGCTTGTGCTAGGATCGTCGAAGTGAGAGTGTGATGGAAAGAGGTGTAGGAATAGGAATGCTGTGCACTGAGAGGGGCATCGGGGAGGTTAGTTAGTCGACGGTAATGCACAGAAGAACGAGGGAGTGCAGTCAGTGGAAATAGTAATTCTGCCGAGCAGGGGACTTCGTGTGTTTGTACTTGAGTCTTGGCCCTGGCGGTTTGAAAGAAGCTGAAAACACAAATAGCAGCAACGTTATGGAACATATGTAGGTAGGGCGGTTCCCGTTATTACGCTGAGGAAGGTGCCAGAATGTCAAGCAGGTTCAGGCGGGAACACTTTCGAGCAAGAGTGCTAGGAAAATGCTGAAGGATCAATAAGGTTTGCGCGAGTTCCTGCCAATGACGCGAATATGACTGCCGTGGTGAGAAAAGGTGTATCATTGGGCGTGTGCGATATGTTGATAGAGCTATTAGAGTTGAGAATTAAATGATACCAGGGGTCCAGTCTATAAACTCTCATACACTTTGAAATCACGGATGAAACCACGACCATTCGAATATATGTACTACTTCACCAGCTCTCACTGAAAATCCTATTCGCAAATGCGATTCTTCACGTAAGATCAATAGCAAGCCGTTCAGCCTTGCCGCAATCTTGGGCCCTTGCTGTAACCCTGCGCAGCACCGTCAATGCCTGCACTTTTTTCATCAGTTCTTGATGTCTACCAGACAGCTTGAACTCTTCTAACCTCAGAGTCCTTTGCATGAGTGCGGAGGTGTGACCTATGAGACTTCATCGCGCACTATACATCACATGTGGTCGACTGGATGAACTACTAACCCCGACAGTTGGCGACGCCCCCGCATGTGTGGTATCCCATTTGCTATATGTGTTCTGTCATGTGTGTGTGCGTGTGTGTATGTCTCATTGCCATCCTACTCATATATTAAACAACAGGCACTGGAGTATGGTATCGCAATGGTTGCGGTGAAATACCTCATTCCATCGTCATTCATGTGGTAGTTCTTGTCGTTCATAGGAGATTGGTGCTGCAACTTCACCTATGTACTCAACCTGTGACGTGAGAGAACATGCATTCGCAGCATATTCTTATGGAATGCGGTCGCTTTTCGTATACACGCCGACAGGTGCTTCAATGCGCTATGGACAGAATCGATGGAATATTTTTTGATGCCGTTGGAAGTGTTGGGTGATGTGATGCCTACTCTCCATCGACAAACTCATATCTTAAGGTCACCACAGACAAGAAGACATCACAGTCATAGACATATTTCTAGCCATGTACTTAAAAGGAACCGTTCTGGAATACCGGTTGCACGCTAGGTGGGGCTAACATCTCCACATTTTTTCTACTATCATCATCATCAATTATATCGTATTCGCATCAAAGTCCAAACACACGGAGTGGCAACCACAAGCAAGATCCTGGACTGAGTCCCGGAGCCAACTTTACTAAGAACTCTTTCTTCAACATCGTTCTTAATTTACTACTACTCTCTAGTTCTCTCCGCCGACACTACGGGGAGCTCCGTTCGAGCACGGCACCTCGGGGCCGTGCTTCGAGAAAGCCACCGTGTTCTCGGAAAGAAGAAGAAGAAGAAAAAAAAAGGACATAAAAAGTTGAGCTCCACCCCGCGATTCCGAACCCCGCGTTCTTTCATGCTGGACCTTCCTCCACATCCTCGAAAAAGTTTAGTTCATTCGACCCCGACCGGTGCGCCCCCCCATCCCTCCTACCCTCATTGTGCCGTCATTGTTGACTGCTCCTCCCTTGCGCGACAACCGTGAACTGAAAAAGAAAAGTCAGCGCCCCCCTCCGGGGAGAAGTGGAGAAGAAGACGGCACCGTGAAAAGAAGACACCTGCGTCTACGTTTCGCGTTTCTTCGCGTTCGAGAAACTTTTTTTCTTTTCTTTTTTTTTTTTGTACCTTTGCAGTTCAGCTTTTTAGGTTCCTTAGTTTGACTACTTTCACGGCTTCTTCTTTGCTTAGTTTTCGTGTCTGCTTCTTGTGGTGGGGATCGCTGTTCCGACCGTGGTTTACGGTAGCTGAGAGAGATGCCCCAGACCGCCGTCTCGGGGTCTTCTCGTCTTCCACAATATGGTCCTGGTGGCGCCACCGTGGCTCGAAGGTTTCTGTCAAGAGTGGACAGCGCGCCACATTCGGCGGGAAGTTGGAGGAATGCAGACTGTTATGTCCCTCCCTCTTCGTCTTTTAGTGCGACTGCTGGTGCTAAGGTGACGGTTTCCAGATAAAATCAAAAGAAGGAAGTTCTTTGACGGGAACTGAGATTCAATGAGTGACGTTGTGAAACGACTTTATTTGCTGCCCGTCTTGGAGGCGTTTAAGCAGGACTTGTTTTAAGATAGTGTCACAGTAACCGGACTGTGGCCTTCTTGCGAAGCGGGAAAAAAAAAAAAAAAAAATTAGGGCTTCGTCTGGAAAGGGGCGAGCGCTGGTGTTGACTGGCTTCACTGGGTACGCGTTATAGTCTTGACCGTTTGAAGCACTATACGAATAAACCTCTACAGAAGAAACGTCATCATGACGTTGGTAGACAGACTGAAACCGAAACAACAAATCGGAAGGAGAAGGCTGGGTTCCACGAATGGGCACATGTTCGCTGCTTCCTATTGAAAGAAAAGTAGGACCGAAGGTCGCGTCCTTTTCAGGACTATCGTAACCCCCTCAAGACCGTGTCTTTCGGGCGCGACCTTGTTCGCCCCCTATAGCTTCGAGCGTAGTTCAAGTCTACCAAATTGGTGGCGCTGTCGAACACTATGACGTCATTTCTTTACAAACAGGGAGAGGTCTATTAGGCTCTGTGGAAGGAAGTACATAAAACAGCCTGCAACCACGAGTACTTCATTCAGCACTCCTTTAGAACGTGTCTGCACCTCAGCGCGCACAACGCATTCATTTACAAGATCGAGTTTTATTTCTATTTTGGACAATTTCCGCAGCAAGCGACGCGTAGGACGAGAACATTGTGTGCTTTTCGTGGAAACGCCCGTTTTTCAGTCTTAAATAGCAAAGGTGACGATCACCTTTGAAGTTTGTGATATGAGAACCACTATAGCCATGATGCTCGGTGAACGGGTGGTGAAACAAGGACGCCAAATAATGTACTTACTTCGATTAGCTGGGTGAGTACAGGCTACACTATCTAGATAATTGAATGCAAATACAGTCAAGCTCCTTTATAGCGAACACCTTTTTAACGAAAATGCCAGTACAGAAAAATTTTTTTGCGGTCCCGCTGGAGCCCTATAGGTCCAATAATGGACATCCTTTATAACGAAAATACCTTTACTGCAATTTTTGTTTTGCTGTCCCCTGAGTTTCGTTGTAAAGGAGTTTGACTGTACCACGAAAATATTCGAAAATCACCAGACTATGGCCTTTCAGACTATATGGACGCGAAGCCTCGGGTTCCCGTAATTATGCATACAGATCGAACAAGGACGTGTAACTGTGTCGTAATTGTACGGAATACGCTATGCAAGTAGGTCAGCTGTCTGCGCAGCTCCACAGTTTCCCTCTCTCTCTCCTAATTGCCCGTGGAGCCACCTCATTAGTCCCTCCTCTCTCAAATAAGAGGGCAACATTTCATGGTTGAGGCGTGCATGTGGTTTCTTTCTACGAATAAACTCCCTTGTTGCTGCCTTGTTAGTGGGCGGACACTTGGTCACGTGGTTCCTTGAACTTACCCTCTCCTCAGCGTGGAGACAAACTGTCATACGTTGATGTGGATCGCAACAGGAGTCACGTGAGGAACGTTGTCGCATCTTGAATGTTACACACGAAAATGTTGCTTTCCTTTGCTTAATTAGTTCGTATCACCAGAGTGGTCAGCCAAAGGGGACTTGCTGCTATGGCTATTTTCCTTCTTTCCTTTCACACTAACGCATGCGTATGGGATGAACCGTTCACTGTCGCTATGGTGGTTCACTGCCCTGTTGCTTTTGCGGAAGGGATAAGAGTGGGATGACTATGATCTACGATTAACATGTCCCGTTAGAGTTCGCCCATTAGGCCAGTGCGCGGGCAGAAACTCCCCAACGATTCGGAGTCCCTGCATCTCTCGTGCGAGTTTCGCCGACGGGTCCACAATTTTCGCTGTGGTGAACGGGCGGTAGTCGGCCCGTTGCACGTCATCTTCCATGAAGGCTCGCTCTCGGCCGCTCTGGCGACGTTCCTCTGGAAGAGTGGTCAGCAGGAACGATGAAGCGGTGTCACGTGATCTGCTCGACTCTCGCAAACTCCAGTTGGCTCCGATTCATTGGTTACATCAGCCGCCGCCCACCCATGGTCCAGTTAGCAGGTGCAAGTTCACTCAGCAATCTCTCCGCTCGGCACAGGCCCTGAAGCGAGGTACTTGGAAATGCTGAGACAGAAGGCAGAGATCTTCCAGTGGCCGTTGGAGTTGGAGTTGGAATTAGGAAAGAAAAATGTGGAGATGACGGCTCCTACAAAATACAGGAGCCGACTACTTCGAAACACTTGAAAATAAAAATCAGTAAGTCTAAAAAGTCGTAAAAAGATCCACTGCCGGTCATTATTTGAGCCTGCGTTGTTTGCGTCGCAAATATACGAATTTCCATCCCACGTTATGCTTACCTGGGCATATACGGCATGCGGAACACATCTTTAAGACGCGGTCGTTCGTTCATACGCTCCTCGTGGGGCTGGAATACTAACATACTATCGTCACTGCTCTATCCTTAGCCGCAACAACGCATTGGCGGCTTAGTGTATATTTCTGGCCGACTGCAGAGCTTGATCCGAGGAACAGCGCACGAATGAATCCGTCTTCTCTCTTTGCCTGTACGGCAATGCTTAATTCGCTCCAGCGAACCGGGTGGAATCCAGGCACAAAATAGACGTGGAAGGAAACAACGTGGAAGTATAAAATAAAAGCGGGAGAAGCGACTTGCAGCCCCAGAGAGAGAGAGGGGAGGCTCGGGAGGGAGGGAAGAGGAGGGGGATAAAGGATTTGCTTGATCCCTTCTAAATCCCCCAGGAGACGTAGAAGGCGGGAAAGAATGGAGGAGGAAGCTTCTCTCTCCCCGAGGGATGGGGAAGAGAGAGAAAGTTTGATAAGGCCGGGTAGGGAGAAGGAGGAAGGGATGGATGCAAGAAAAAGATGCGGCAATTTATCATAGAGGCTTACCCGTTTTGTAGGTGTCGTGCGTGCGTGGGATGGCGTCGACCCAGAATATGAAAAAAAAAAAGAAACAGAAGGGAAGGAATGAAGAAGAGGAGAGACGAAAAAAAAAAAAAAAGAGCTAACGCGGGAGAAGAAACATCCAGCAACTCGGGGAAACAAAAGGAGGAAAAGAAAGGAAGAAAAAGGTACGGATGATGGGAGAGCGGGAATAAAAGGGAAAAGAGGAAGGGTGAGAAGGAAGGAAGGAAAGAGAAGGATCGTAAAGTGATAGAAAAACGAACGCAGAACAGAAAAGAACGAGGAAGAAGAAGGAAAAAGGGCGGAGAAGGAACGGTTATTTCTTTCTTTCTTTCTGTTGGGAGTTTCGGGGAAAAAAGTGCGAAGGAGGAGAAAAAGGGGGAAGAAAGAAAGGAGGGAAAGGCAGAAATACAAATAGGGATTCGTTTTTGTTTTTGAAGGGGGAGTGGCGGCGTAATAAATGTTAGGGTTAAAGCCTAACTGTTTTTCTTTGTGTGTGCGTGCGTGCGTGCGTGCGATGTGTGCGAAGAAAGTTTTTTGTGAGTTGGGAGTAAGGTGGGGAGGAAAGTTTTTTTTTCTTTCTTCTTTCCGATACGGGGGATAGAGGTCAGGAAGTTTGTTGGGGTGTGTAGAGGTGTGATAAGGTGAAAGAAGGAGGTTTTCGTAGGGGGTTTCGATGATATGTAAACATTGTGTAATGGTTGCAAATGATGCTGTAATAACCAAGAAGGTACGCGTTCGTGTTGTTCGCTCTGTTCGATAGAGATGGATGATGCCGTTCACGTTCTGTTGTGAACTGTTTGGTCAGATGCGTTCGCTAAATCATACCTCTCGATCGCCCGTGTGCGATGGATGCTTGCTCACCGCGAGATGATGATATTGCTTCTTTCTTCGGACATTTTTCTCTCTTGAATGTCTGTATTGAATGCGAAGTTAGAGTTGTTTCTGTTATAGGCCGGTTATATGTATTAATATTTATTTACCAGCGTTGACATTCTAACCGTCCCGGCGCTGACCATCATGTTCAGTATGGTTACCCTGAACCAATACCGTAGCCTTTTTCCGCGTGACGTCACGACGGAATCAGCTCCGAAGTGCACGGGTGCAATTATCTAAAGTATCCAAGGCTGTATGGTGAGCATGACCTCTACATGTTCAGTGGGATTCCGAACGAAGTCTCACAGCTCTCCCGTACAAACAAACCTTTTATTTTTTCATGCGAGAATCATGTGGATGGTTGTTTCTGTGAGTGGGAAGCAAAACAGAGGTAACATTCGCGAGATCACATGCAAGGTATACACGCGGGTTTTGGCACACATCACCTGCCTATTTCCAAGCCAATCCAAATCAATATCCAATACTTCATCTTCGTTGTCTTTAGCCACAGCCAAGGACCAGGAAAGCACACAGATTATCGCCCGTCCTCATTTATTTATCATGAGAAGCGTCACAAGTGTCAGTATACGTATAGGTTCTTCGCAGGTCAAATATTAACTTTGTTTTGTTCCTCCTGCATCCATCAAAGCTACCAACAGCTAGCTGATATTCCACCGAGCACTGTGCATCGGTACAGCACAGATGCGGACAAGCAAGTAAATAAAATAAATTAACAACTTATAGCGAATTCGGGTGGTCATTTCGTAGCAACACGGCCGAGCGCTCGGAAATTGCTAGGTCGGCGACCGAGCTGGATCACGTGACCGTTGCCACCCGAACATGATTGCTAGGAATCTAGCGGTTTTAGGTACTTGGATCACGCTAGGGGCGTCGCGGTCGCAAGTCTTCGAGTTCTGTCGTCTGCTAAACCACGTGATTTCAACATGCGGGCCAATGAGGGCACTCGCCACCGTTGTAGTGCGGATGTGACGACACCGGATACAGTTGAGCAATCTGCTGCTCGATCGTTTTGAGACTGGGCAAAAAAAGTGCTACCTAGCAAATTCCGAGCGCTCGGAAAGCGCCACGCGATCATGCGAGATTTGCTTCATTTTGACCAAGCGAACATGACTGCTCGAGATCTGGCAAAAGAAGTTGCTCCGAAATGACCACCCGAATTGGCCATTACAACGCGACGTCACACGGACGGTGGAACGGTGGAACGGCGAAACCAAAATCATGACGAATTTTGCGTGACCGTTACGCGTACCCGCGCGATTGTTCTCCGGGACTATATAGTTTCTGTTCTCTGCTTTCTGATATGCCGGACAGAAGGTGAAGAATCGCTCGGCGCACATCGCCTCTGGGATAATCGTGACCATATTCTTCCACCACGCACCCCGCAGAAGGCCAACGCGTCCCCAAGATGGGCCATCTTCCCTCCAGAACAGAATTACGCGGGCCAAATCAACGCCGTCCGCGTTGTCGGGAAGACCTTTAATTATTGGGTGGACCGAAGCGGGCACTGTTATCAGGCGCAGTTAGAAGTGACGTTGATGGAAGGGACAACCGAACATTTCTGTCGGTGACAGCGTGGTCCGTGACGCCTCGCACGCGGCATTCCCACTGACGTGCAGATGGCCTGATGGAAGTGCGCGCTGGCGTGCTCTCCGCGATCTGATGACGATTTTTGGCGCTGGAAGGATTTTTGGATGAACGAGAGTTGCTGTCGTGCTGATCGCGTTAGAGAGTTTTCGCTTTTTTTTTTTCTTCTTTTTTTAGAGTGGAGGCGTTCTGCATGCGATGGGATGTTTTCTTGACTGGGCTTCAGAAGCCGTGATTGCGCGGCAACCCTGTTGAAAGTTCTTTTGTGATTATGTTTGCCACGCGTAATACACGAGCTGAGCCACCTGGAAGAAACTGGCAATATGGTTTGGTACCTCTTCTGAGAGTTCAGTGTGTCTTTCGGCCACGTATCACCATCACTAAGCAACATGGGTTAGGTGTGGTGTACAGGACGTTGATAGGTGGAAGAAGGACAACAGGAAGGAGTGGAAGACATGGGACTAGAGTCCAGGGCCCACTTCACTTGCGCCGCCATCTGCCTGGGGGAACCTGCTGCATACCCCAAGGAAAAGCAGCAGACAGCACGTCTTTCAGTGGGGTTCCATCTCAGCACCTCGGCTCTTTTAGCAACCAGACACGGCCGCCTCTGTAACATGTTGCTACCACCAATGAGAGGATGCTGTATATATGTCTGCTGGGCCACAACACTGGCCAGTGCTTCGAGAACTAAGCTACGTAGTGCATCGGGGAAGGTTTACGTGATGTACGTGACGACGTGACTTTTGGCGAATTCGGGTGGTCATTTCGTAGCAACTTTTTTTGCCAGATCTCGAGCAGTCATGTTCACTTGGTCAAAATGAAGCAATCTCGCATGTTCGCGTGGCGTTTTCCGAAAGTTCGGAATTTGCTAGCTAGCACCTTTCTTGCCCGGTCTCAAAACGATCGAGCGGCAGATTGCTCAACTATATCCGCTGTCGTCACATCCGCAGTGCAACGGTGGCGAGTGCCCTCATTGGCCCGCATGTTGAAATCACGTGGTTTAGCAGACGACAGAACTCGAAGGCGGGCGACCGCGACGCCCCTAGCGTGATCCAAGTAACTAAAACCGCTAGATTCCTAGCACTCATGTTCGGGTGGCAGCGGTCACGTGATCCAGCTCGGTCGCCGACCTAGCATTTTCCGAGCGCTCGGCCGTGTTGCTACGAAACGACCACCCGAATTCGCTATTTGATGCGCGCAAGAGATGAGACGACTCGCGAAAAGACAGTAGAATGCACAGGAAGGAACACAATGACCCGGAAGGGCTCCTGCGGCTAACGGAAGCGAGCTTCTTCACGACATCTCGAAGACGCGTGCGTGTGCTTCCTTTCGCCACCTGTCTGAGACCTATTCGATTTCGTGATACATTTAACCTTTTCCCTGACGAGCCGCCTTTAGCAGCAAGGGCGTGACACGACGAGGTCCTCGCCCCTGCGTGCCCGCTGTCGAAACGAGGTATACGGAACATGTCCAGGTTTTTCCGCGGTGCGGAGGGAGGGAGGGGGGGACAGCCTATTAATTTGGTGTCTCTGACGAGCCCGTGTCACGTGAGGCAGCGTGAGGGTTGCCATCTTGCGGTGCCCGTTTGATTAATGGCGACAGGAGCACGCGACGCGCAGCCGGACAATGGGACGGGTGACGCCTCGGCCATCGGCGGCATGGCACGCGACGTACAACTCCCCTGGGATCCATGGAAGGGCGATTTCCCAACGAAGTCTCGCACATGCTTCCAATAGCTCTTGTCGAAGGACGCGTCCGGAGGGATAGGAGTTTCGTGGGTGTAGTGCCGCTGTGATGTAGGGTTTACGTATCAACCATGCAGGCCAGTGAGGAAATGTTGTGGTTAGTTGAGAACATAGGGATGTGTTGTAAGCGAGCGTTTCGAGTAAATTCTCGTGGCGCTGCCAGCGAGATACGGTTTCCTAAACGCAGTCATGTACGCAGTTATTTGAAAGATACCGCAAACTGACGGACGTGGACCGGAAGCTTTTTCTCTCTCTCTCTCTCTCGCAGAGTCATCACTTGGTTCAGAACGCAGGCACCCTACATATCATTTTCTGCCTGTTGCAAAAACTAGATCAGATGTCAATGCTCTAACCAAGCGCAGGAACTCGCAGGAGAGTTACCACAAGTTATTCGAAGAAAACAAGAGCAGGTTAAGCGCTCCGACAACGGTGTGGGCACCACTCGATCCACGCCCACTGTTCATGGTACGGGCACGACTACGGAACAAACGATTAACGTATCCTGCTGTTACTGCAGTAACACATAATTTTTCGAGTCTTTTTCTTTCCTCGTTCCCACCCTCAGTGGTTGAACCAGACCACAGACCAGACCTTGCAGAAAGACTTGACGCATGGCTCCACCCCACTAAAGCGGTCATTGTCAGAATAACGACGTGCGCTCACCGCGGGTCATATATAAGCACGAGCCTTCTTCATTCACAGAGGACGATTTCTTAGCGTCACAGACAACAGCGTCACACGTTTGCTGAGAAAATCCCAAAACGAACCCCCGATGTACTCCCACGCGAGGCCACCTTTCCCCGGGAACAACGTGAACGTCATTGGTCCTATTCAAACAACGCTGCCGCAGCACGAAAGAGACCGCATCACGCGTAAAATAGACCGTGCACGGCGATCAAACACAAAGCATTTTCCGGAAAACCTCCAACCCATGCCCGGCACGCATCACGACCACCGGTCAGGTGGACACTTTCGAATGAGACGCCGTCGCCCGTCGCGCCGTAGCGACGCAACTGTCAAAGTGAGACGCTGGCTGGCACCTCCACTACCCTCCACCTCCTTTTTTCTCCCTCTCTCTCTTTTCTTTTTTTTTATTTTTATTTCCTCTCGAGGTTTCCATACTTTTGAGCGGATCGCGCTCAGGCGATGCGTGAAAGCGGGCTTCGTTGTCTTGCCTTCGCAGCAGAGGAGAGACCGAGTGGACTGGAAGGCTGACAGGACAGCACTTTTTCTTCTTGGTCGTCTTTTACATTTTCTCTTGCGTTCGAATATGCATAGAGTAGATAGACTCTGCAGCGCAAAAGGATGGCCGTACATCCGTGTCTAACCTTATCGAACGATGTACTGTATAAGGACGCACGCATGGCACATGTCTGTTTGTTTTTACTTTCGGTTTGTTTGTGCGGTTGTCTCAGGGGAGGGGGGGGGGGGGGTGGGGGACGTGCAGTTTGCGTTGGGTTCTTCTGTTTGTTCAGCTTGGTCGGGTGGAAAGAACGTGGTGCAGAAAGTATTGAATGGAAGGAATTAAAGAGGAAATGGGATTGGCACTGTCTCTCGTTCTGCAACGGACGTTTTTCAACGTGTTGCCGTATTTGAGTACTATTACATGTGCTGTAAAAGCGTTCGACATTTGGGGTGCTATTTCGGTACTGATGCTCTGAGCCGGCATCTAGCACACTGGCAGCCGCCTTGACCGCGCCACCCACTGCTGTTCCTGCAGAAAGCAGCTTGCGGTAATGGCGGCGGACTAACAGTACAAGTCGGGCAACCCTGGACCGTAGCATCGTACTGTCCTTTTTTTTAGTTCCGTGTTAGCGCCGCGAAGCAACCGTGGCTATGAGCCACATGCATATACGCGGACAGATGGAGAAAGGAAAGCAGGAAGGAGTGGGGGACACAGGGGTTAGTACGCGTCCTGGGCCGACTTCAGGAGGTACTGTTGCCGACATTCATGGAAAGTCTTCGGGATATATCAGGGAAAACCTCAGACAGCACAACCGCGGTGACAGGATTCGACATGGTTAGGATCCTCTGTCGCCTCCCAGTCTCGGCGTGAAAGCGCGCGATCACACTATAACCACTATGCCACGGGAACAACATGGAGTTCGTGCTGTTCTCTTACATAAATGCGGGAACAACAGCAACAATTACATGAGTGACGATAGGATGGGATGGGACTCGGGAAGTTGAGATGGTTCGAGTGCAAATGACAGAATACTCCTGGCCGTGGAGTCCCAATGGCGATTCGGAAGGAACTGTATCCATGTCCAGAGGGCAGTATAGACAGTGGCGTCCCCAGGGTACGCGTCGCCCGGAGCGGGGGCTCTCTGCGTCACGGGTCCCTTTCAGTACCAGGCTATATACACGCTAAGCGCGTTTTAGTACATCGTACGCTATCGCATTTGCGTACGTAAGCGATATAGCGTTGGATGGTTCTGCGCATGCGCAATACGTAAAGACAGCTTTGCGCATTGCGCAGAACCACCACGCTATCCCATGCGCACGCTAAGGCGACCAACGTACGATATACTAAAACTCACTAATACCGCACCACACACGGCATCGCGCCGCAGAGATAAGCAGGAAGCGGCGGTTCTGTTACGGCGCCGTCACACCCTTCCGTCGCGTCACTCAGTGCTCACCACGCCCCCCTAGTGACTTCACTGTCTGCCTGTCGAGACAGCGCTGTACTTAGCGCTGCACGTATCATGTTAATTTTATTGAAGAATCAACAACAGAAAGTATTCAATAACCATTAGTATTACATTTGAAAAAAAAGAAAAGTAATCTGGTAAGCGTATAGTGCAACGACGCCTTCCGCGCTCACCAGCTCCTTCACATTGTATTTTCGCTGGAGTGACAGAAATGCAGAATGACATGTCGATGTTGATATCCATAGTGCTTCCCGTTGGTCCGGTTCCTCCAAACCCACGCATAACTCGTACAGCTTTTCATTTTCCATTCTGTCTGTCTTCTTTTATTTTTCTGAACACTCAGGTGCATTAGCGCAGGGGCCGCAATATATTTACCTAAAAATAAGGTGCAGCGGCTTCGGAACGTTCGCTTGTGCCAACACAGTTAATGGAAGTTTAACCCGCACCCATTTGTCCTATCAGATTATGCAGCTTAATTCCGCAGCGAAAGTTTGCTTATTCATTTTGCAGGAGAAACAGCAGTCAGCATTAATGCGTCGATCGCTTGTCCATGCGGGATGGACACGTGATCCTCGAGACGCAGGCCTTCAATGTTGATCTAGATGAAGATCTTCTTCTAGATCTTGATCTAGATGAAGAAGAAGATGAAGGCCTTCAATGTTGATCTAGGTTCATCTAGAATGATGGAATTCCTGCAGCGGTGTGCACAGCTGGCTCAAACCTTACCTGGGTACGTGGAACGACTTGACTAAAATCGTGCTGAGACTTCAATATGTATTGGTGCCTCTCTGGGGCACACCTGGTGCAGGGTACTCACCCGGCACAAGGTTCAGCAGCTGAACATAATATGTTTCCGAAGCGCCACCTATTTACCTGTTACCTGTTTACCACATGTGGTCATTGCAGGTGTTGCGAGGTTCCGTTAACGAACAATTTGCCTGTCGAAGTATAGTGGTTACTTTTCGGGATACTGTAGAAGTGGTTTTTTCCGCGTGGAAAATATTTTCGCGTTTTCGAGCAGAGCTGCTTTGAGGATTGATTCGCGAGAACTTAAATTCGCGACACAGGTTTCCGGGAGTGCTTTGCTCTTGCATATCGTGCCGTCGTCAATACTCGGGCATACTTCGGCACGTACTAAGACATCCGTTGTTCACGTGGATTGCGGCATTCTAGGTCTATTCCTTTCTTCTCCTCACCGAGATAGGAGGAAAGGTCCTGTCAAATGGCCTTTAGGGACCCTGTAGGAGGCCATAGTACTGGCCGTGTGCAAGTTAGCCAGTTTATTTTAGCAGTTCTTATTAATTATCACTCGGGCACTGACCAGTTCGGTTGAGATGTGGTACTATCATTCAAGCTGGTTTTGAGAATGCGGGGAAAGGCATGTTCTGGCTTCGTGGTATAGTGGTATATTGCATGTATAGTGCAAAGCGTTTATAAGAGTAACAAAAGCATGATGAATTTTCATTTCTTTTCATCTTGCCTGATGGGATAAAACAATCTTGTACGCTTGCTTAAACTGCCTACGCTACATGGAGTAGAAAGCGTCACGTAGTCGCGGTATAGCGTCGAACGCCGAACGATTTTTGCCCTCATATGGCCAAAGTTATTCGCGGGAACTTAAATTCGCGATTTTGGAGAGGTGCGCGAAAAACGCGAAAAATAATTCCGCGCGAAAAAAACCACTTCTACAGTATAGGCAGTACTTCCTGGACAGACTTCAAAGGGAACTCTGCCGAGATATGTCTGAAAGCATCTGTGGAAAATCAAAGAAACTTCGCAGATTGCGCAAGGACGTGCGGGTATTGGAACCCGCGGGTCACCAGCCTCAGTCCCAGCGTAGAAATACGACTGAAAGAAACCGCAAAAAGGATCAACCTAGGCTGAAACCTGTAGAGAACAGTGCACCATGCGACAGGGAACAGACCCAGCTGCATCGCCGATTGAATGCAGCATCCGCTCGCTCGCTGTCAGCTCAAAGTTCATGCTGGAGACTGAAGATGAAAGTTGTGCTGGGTTGGAATCCGACCACCAGTTGCGCCGTCTCAGGTTTTCCCTCGATTTTTCAGCTGGCTTTTCAGTCTGACGTCGGCATAGTTCCCCATGGTCTCAGTCAAGGACGGCCAGGATACCCGGTGTCCCCCACACCTTCCTGCTGGCGTACCTCCATCCGTCCAGTTCTGAACACTGCTCATAGGCCCCAACTGCTTCGCGGTGTTCACACGGACGAAAAAGACACGGACGTTTAAATAATCAATCAATCAATCATACGGATCAAGGCGAGATGCCATCTTCCGCGCCTCTTTACTCCGTGGTCTAGTGAACGCTCGAGCGCGTTCGTTTCTCTGTAAGCCGAGAAGGGAGTGGATCTCAAACGAGAAGGCGCCGGAAGATTAAAAGCAAAAACGCGTATCAAGATGACGAGAAGGCGTGTATATGCCATATGGCCACCATCATGTGTAACGAAAGGGCGTGAAGTCAGAGATGGTCTTACAAACGACCGTTAAGGCTCGGCGAACGCCGCAGAAGGACGTCACGCGGGCGAGAAGCGAAGATCACGATCCACATGGCGCTTGTTTTCCGCTAAACTTTCGGAACCGAAGCTTTGCATCCCCTTCTTCAGAGAACGTGATGTTGTGCTTGTGGGGGAGCGAAGGCCGTGTTTACGTACGCGCGCTGGAGATTGCTTTCAAAGATGTGTTATGGGAGATGTTTTGTATAGGGGTTAGTGGACGTGATTGAGGCGAAGGACATGATAGTGTTGTTGCTCATTGCGGGAATTTTTATCCTGATATCTGTCCTCAAGCTAGAAGAAACTTAAGCTCGATGATTTTTCGTCGACTAAAAAATAATGGTGCCGTGACGTTACTACAGATGCAAAATTTCCGGAAATTTTGAATCGCTCGAAAAAAAAAAAACGGTTTTCTTCGGGTTTTTTTCCGAAAAATTGGACAAAATGGAGACGAACGGGGTTACTGCTGGGTCGAAGCATTGTCGGCCAAGCCACAGCATACAATGAGCTAGAAACTTTAGTAGTGTTCACCCTCTAGGCATAAATGCAGAGCAGAGCATCCCATGAGACTGCTGTCTACTCAGCGATAGGTAATTTGAACAAACCGTCCACTCCGACCAGAACTCCGACATTATGTGAACGCGATGGCGATCGCTTGGAGCAGCCAGACGGAGCTCTAAGCTGGTGGTTGTTTGCAGATTAGAGGAACCTAAGGCACTGTTGGCGGGTTGGAACTTGAACGCATCGAAGGCACGAAAATTTAAATTTTTGAATTTTGTCGCCTGGAAATTTTGGGCTATTTTTCCGGAGACGAGGAAAAAGCCGAAAAAAAAAACTGTTTTTCCCCAAAACTTCCGGGTTTTTTTCCCGGGGCTTCGCATCTCTAGATGTTACGCGTAAAGTTTGTCTGCCCAGTGTGGCGACATGTTGCACGTGCCGCAAAGTATGACTGCGGATAATTCCGACCAATAGACGATTTCAGAAATTGCATGGATGGCCCACCAGAGAGCGCCGTGTTGCGAAAGCCCCGCTGCACCTTGGGATTTAGTTTTCATGAGTCAGAGAGAAGAAGAAGAGCGCAAACGGTTTCGGTTTTCTCTCTCCTTCACCTCCCGCACCTTCGAGCAACAGGCAGACGAGCCCGAATGTAAACCATTTCCCACGACGCATTGCGCGATGCGCGTGACTTGGGCGACGGAGGGCCCCCGTGCGGAGCACAAGGGCAATATCTGAAATCGCCTATACGTTTGAAGTGCGCCGGAAATCTCCGGCACACGGTGCTAGAAGCAGTATCTTTACCTCCCCCACATTGCTGCCGTCCTCGGCCGTGTTTGAACCCGCGATCTTGAACTCAGCAAGCCAACACATTACCGACTGAGCTACCGGCGCTCTTTGTCGACTTGTGAGGCTCGGTCCCCACCTATGATAAGAAATTGATGATATGATAAGCAAAATACTATATGCGTTTCAAAGTCGGATGGTGCTGTGGCGTTTCCCTTGTGTACAATGCAGTGCAGTGGCGAGATTACATGACCACCTCGACTGCCTCTGTTTTTATTTCGATTACGCGAATGTTGTTCTATCGCCGGAACGCTATCATAACAGACGGTGGATGGAGATTGCAACAGGAGCCACGCTATACTTCTTCATCGCAAGGATGGAGTTCGAATGACTATATCACGTAAGCGGAATGTCGGAACAGAAACTGCTGAAACAGGTGATCAAAAGCAAACGCAAAATCCATCTATTCCCGTATGACGTTTCATCGAAACAAATGCTCGCTGCACCGAGCTTAGTTACATTCACCAACAACAGCCGCGGCGCCACCACGACGAAATCTTCATGAACAGCCGGGCCATATATGCCGAGAATTCACAGCCGACGAAATTTAATCACGTGACCGTATCCGAGTATAGATGGGAATTCGCATTCCCCCTCAGTACTCCCTCCTCTTTCTTTTCATATCCACACAGTGGCAGCACTGTTGGCGATGGGACGATCACTCCCTGCAGAGTTGATGCCCCGCCGACTGACTCCAGAGACGAGTTCAGTGAGTCGAACTGGAAACGCCTCCCGCCGCACTGCTGCTGCTGCTGCTGCTGCTGGCAGCGGCTGGGTGCAGCTCCGAGCGGGTCTCCACGCTTCACTGGAGGCAGAGATATTGAAGCGCGCTGTGGGTCTCTGGGACGTGCCGTACTGGACCGACTGGCACAATGCTCGAATTTGTCTGGCGCTGTGATGGTGACTTTGACGCGTTTCTGAGTGTTCACTGTTGGTTCGCGTTGTCTTCGTAAGCAGCCTAGGGTGTAGAAACTATGAATTAGAAGTAACTTTGTAACCGTAGTTAATTACCTCATGCCATAGTCATGATTTATTTGTTGTTGTTGTTGTAGTTAATTACTTTTCTGCAAACGTAACTTTTCATATAGTTTCGCGCATGGCGTCAACCGAGTGCACTCTAAAAATGGGGAGTAATTGCAGCTTTTAATCCCCTAGAGTGCAAGTACTCCCCATTTTAGACCCCTAACTCCGAATTTTACTCCCCAGGACTGGAGATAGTCACTGAATTTTGCAAACGGTCTCCTGACTGGAATATTCTAAATAACTATATGCGTTCTACTTGAACTTGATGGAATAAGGCTATTCAGCTTAGCTAAGTGAGCAATTCTCCACCTGCACAGAGGAAAAAATTGTTACACGTTCTTTCTTGCGAAATTGTGCCCCGTGTATTATGAAGGATTTTATATATCACTCGACATATATCACGGTTGACGGTTTAATTCAAAGTCTTTTCATTCATGCACACGAATTATGTACCTGGGATTCTTAACAGAGCGTGAAATGCAGATCCCCACTTTGTGACGTTCATTTCCTCCCGTACATTTCCTCCCTCTGAAAGGGACTAATTTTTGTGGCAATGTATTTAGTCCCAAAAAGGTCTAAGAAAAAAATTCTAAAAACTCGAAGAAGAAAAAAAATTATGTCACTTTTTTTTTTCTTAGAGTGTAGCGTAGAAATGAAATGTTTTATGTTTACTTACTTTGTTTAAGTGCAGTTAAGCGTTATACAGGAGGGAGTGGGTTATGAGAAATTAACAAAACGTCATGAATTCATTAGAACCCAAAAATTTTGAAAGGACACACTTACGACCAGTGAAATGAACAAGGGTTCGATTCCTGGTTCAATTCCTGGTGTGTCTTTTCCCTGAGTTGTTTGAATTCGTTACTCATACATAAATTATAAATTATCGAGTTTTCTTTCTCATTTGAGTGCTGTTTCGTTCACTGTCTGAAATGGTTATGAAGAGAGGCGACTATATAAACAGCAAGAGCTGGCTGGTGCAAGTTTCATTATATCCGCTGTATTTTCCGTGATGTGCAAGTTCGCTTCGCGAAAATCGCCGTGGTATCAAGAAGCAGGTGACGATGTTGAAGAGATGGGTCATGACTCGGCGATTACTGCTCTTGCTGTTATTATGATTGCGCAATTGAAAAGGTAAATAATGACCAGTACTCCGGGTAACTTGGTACTGTAACTAAGCTGATTTTGTTTAGCTTTTAACTTCTGGAAGCACTAGTTACTTTTTGAGGTAACTTCGCGAATGGAACTTGAGTAAATTTACAGGTTACTTTCTTTTTCGCTTCTCGCCCACGAAGAACGCGAGCTTGTTTCTTCTTCTTTTTTTTTTCTTTTTTTTTTTCTGTTCAAGAAGGCGATGGCAGTGAGCCCGCCGCTTGCACGTGTGCTGCGCCAGCTTGCTGCTTGTCTGCTCCACTTTCTGCTTGCTGCGCGGCGAGTGCGTGTTACCAAGTTTTCGAGTTGTGTTTCGAAAGTCAAGTGGCGGCAGAGCGTTCATTTTTGCAGTGACCAGTGCATTTTTAATGGGAGAGTGCTCTGTGCAAAGGGATAGGGCTATACGCTTGGCAAGGTTCTATTAAATGCGAGCGGAAGGTGATGTCTCACAGAACTACGAACTTATACAGGGTGAACATGAAGGGAATTGATGTTCTGGCGAGGCTGGAACACATGGAAGAGACAAATACATACGAGCCCCTAAGCCTAAGCCCGAGTGCCTAAGATGTATTTGCATGTAAGATGCCTTGTATGTATATTTGTCCCTTCTATGTGTTCCAGCCTCAGAACATCATGTATGAACTGATGTTCTGAGGCTGGAAATCCCTGGACCGGCAATCCAGAAGATGTGGGTTCGAGTCCTACAGCTGGCTAACCTTTTCAGTGACTTTCATCTTTCATCAGAACATCAATTCCCTTCATGTTCAACAGCTGCCGCTTGCGTCGCCCCGTCGTGTGAATGTGTGTACGAATGAGAAAACATTTAAAAGAGTGAAGGCAGTGTATGTGTTTGTCCCTTCAAATGATGCATCCTTGGAAGTCACTGGAGAGGCGTGTTAGCTTAGCTCCATTGGTAAGAGTCCTGGACCGGTAATCCAGAAGATGTGGGTTCGAGTCCTACAACTGGCTAACCATTCCAGTGACTCCCTTCTTTCATCGTTATACAGGGTGTTTCCTTCTAACTGCAACACATTTTCATAAAAATGGGAGTTTCCTTAGGGCGGTGTTACTTTTGTTATTGGATTACTCGACGGAGCTGCTACTGGGAAACCAATTTTTTGCTCAGTTGGGGGACTAATTAACAGAGATATTCTAATCAACTTTGTAATTATTGACTTTAGGGAGCAGGTGGCGACTGTAATATTAAAGCCTGATCTCCACAGGATGCGCTCGAACCTCTGACGAAGCACGAATTATTTTAGCTGTGCCGTCTGTTGCTCACCTCAAGTGGTCGGGCAAAAGAGGGACGGTGACGTTGATATCTCCGCCCTCACTTAGCTTAACAGAAAAACGTAATGCTTCACGATCTTTATTTTGTTTTTCTTTTTTGCTTGCAAAGAGCTTCCCAAGCAGCACTATGTACTGAAAGTCGAGTGCAATAGGGGTGGACGGTATTTGTCTTATCAATGTTCTTTAGTTTTACGAGTCTGTTCAAGGCCACCCACCTACCCGTCCACCCCTGTTGCACTTGCCTTTCAGTACATTGTGCTGCTTGGGTTTGCGCATCACCACTACTATCAGCGCTTATCGGAATGGGGAAGGACAAGAGCTGTGTCCGGCAGGATGAAATGACTGATGCAGCAAGCGACTGGGAACACATGAAGGAACGAAAGCAAGGTAAAAGAAAAAACAAAATAAAGGTCGTGAAACATAGCACGATAAGGGTTTGCCCACATCGCGTATGACGTTTTTCTGTGACGTTAACTGAGGGCGGAGATGTCGACGTCACCGTCGCTCTTTTGGCGATCACTTTCCGTTTCCAGCGGACGGCCGAGGTGAAATACTTCGGTCTATAGCACGCGCTGAGGTTACTGTAGTGCTTTATCAGTGGTTCGAGCGGATCATTTGGTGATCGGGCTTTAATATTGCAATTGCAATGTGCTCCGTCAATAATTACAAAATGATTAAAATATCTCTGTTAATTAGTCTCCTAGTTGTGCAACAAAATGGTTTCCTACACTCTTAATAATGAACTTCACCACATAGCACGCTCCTAGCCAACCACCATCCCGAATGACAACGTTCTCGCCCTAGATTTGTTGAAAACGGGAGGAGGAGCCTATTTTGTGCCGTGCATAATGGCACGGCACAAAATAGGCTCCTCCTCCCGTTTTCAACAAATCAGGGGCGAGAACGTTGTCATTCGGGATGGTGGTTGGCTAGGAGCGTGCTATGTGGTGAAGTTCATTTTTAAGAGTGTAGTAGCAGCGCCGTCGAGTAATCCAATCACAAAAGTAAAACCGCCCTAAGGCAACTCCCCTTTTTATGAAAATATGTTGCAGACAAAAGGAAACACCCTGTATATTGAAGTATATTCGATCCTCGAAGTCATCCAGCGCGAACATAAGGAAGCACATGAAACTTCTTGCATCATATAAATCGTTTATGTAACTTTGGCCTAGTTCGATCATGCTCTGCTGTCTCGTACGTACGTGGAGGATTCTTTTGCTGTTGTTGCGTGTGTGTTTTACGAGGGGTGTTCAATCCAAACCGGGACTTTCTTCTTCTTCTGCCAATGAGATAATGGCCTGTCTCCTGACTGTACAAATGGCTCGCGCTACTTCTTTTTCGTCATTTTCACATGCGACAGGCCTACGCGTTCACCACGTAGTGGTCCAAAGTTTGTGCAAAACAGAAGACACGTGCTGGACAAGATGGCCGAACACGAGGTGAGCGCGCACGTCGAACAGCGAATTGTCATGAAGTATCTCGTGAATGAAGGAGTAAAGTCATCTGAAATTCACAGAAGACTTCAGGTTCAGTATGGCCACGATACACTTAGCCGCAGCAAAGCGTTTGAGTGGTGCAAACGGTTCCGAGACGGCCGTACGTCAGTGCAAGACGATCCCGGCCGGGGTGGCTCAGAGCCCCGTGTCAGAGTTCCTGAGAACATCCAACTTGTGGAGCGCCTGATCCTCAAGGACCGACGGATAACATGTCTCGAACTGGCTCGAAAGACGAACCTTTCTGTGGGAACGTTGAATAGTATCATTCACGAACACCTCCAGTTTCGGAAAGTTAGTGCCCGTTGGGTACCGAGGCAGCACTCCGTGTTTGACCGGCAGAGAAGATTGGAAATCTCCCAAGAGCTAAGGTACCATTTCGACACTGAAGGACAGCCGTTCCTTGATCGGATCATCACGTGCGATGAAACATGGGTGCACCATTTCACTCCTGAGTCTAAACGCGCATCACAACAGTGGAAGCATCTGAGCTTGCCAGCTCCCAAGAAGTTCCGAAGCACCCCGTCTGCTGGTAAGGTCATGGCCACGGTTTTCTGGGAAAAGGCTGGCGTTGTTCGTGTTGATTTTCTGCCCAGTGGTACCACCATCAATAGTGCATATTACTGCCAGATTCTCGGGGATGTACATAAGGCGCTGAAGCAAAAACGGCCCGGCCTCATCACCAAAGGAGTCCTCCTCCTACAGGACAATGCACGCCCGCATACCGCGCATCTCACGACACGCACCTTACAGGAACTTGGCTGGGAGTTGCTGCCACATCCCCCTTACAGTCCAGACCTCGCCCCCAGCGATTTCCATCTCTTCGGGCCACTGAAGGCATTCCTTGGGGGCCGCCACTTCAGCTGCGACGACGAGGTCAAGAATGCGGTCCGATCATGGCTGCTACGCGCTGGTAAGGATTTCTACGCTGCTGGCATCCAAGCCCTCGTGAAACGCTGGGACAAGTGCATTAGTGCGGCTGGAGATTACGTTGAAAAATAAAACTAATTTCTCGCCCGTAAGTTCATTTTACTTTTGCGAAAAATGAAAAGTCCCGGTTTGACTTGAACACCCCTCGTACTTTTCGGTCGTAAAGCTTACTCTCATTGTATGGGCAATAATGTTGCTTGTTAGCGTGCTCGTGGCAGTCAGATGTGCACCCTTTGAAGACGAGAGGCATTCCAATTGTCCAAAAGCCTTCTGAACGTGTGGCTATATCTGCCGCTCCCTGACACTAAGGTCTGAACTGATTACGCATGCATAGGGCAAGACCTAATTACGGAACAGTAGTGAGTAACTTGCAAGTAACTCGTTCCTTTTCCTGTATAAGCAACTATATAAGGAACCCAAAGTTCGTTTTCAGAACTTGTACCTTGGCTAGTAACTTAATTAGTGAAATATTTCGCTCAGTAACGTAACTCGTAGCTAGTTCCTTTTGGAGGGGAACTTCCCCATCGCTGATATGACACACACACACACACCTTTTTAACAAAGCACAATAGCTAACAAGAGAGTAAGTAATATAAGGGACCGCCTCTCCGATCACCTGCAACGCTGCTGCAGAGATAACATCCAGCGCACGTCCTAAAGCAGCTGCTCATAGATGCAGCTTAAGTTCACTTCTCAAGGAAGTATGTCGCAGAGAAGGCCGCAATACGTGCCGGATGCAGAGCACTATACTAACTGAAACAGATAAGCTGAGCCCTATTTCTCATAGAAATTACGATTTTCTGTATTTTTACGACCGCTCTATAAAAAAAAAAAAAAGAAAGGTAGTAGAAAACTGTTCTTTCCTGTTGTTTCCTTCTAATGAGTCGACTACAACCGCGGCCTTGTGACCTAAGGTGTACGCTGCCATAAAGTTTATCTAGCCGTTAAGAGTTGTTCGTTGGCGGTATATACTCTTGGCATGGTCTACCGAGGCTATTAGGAAGATAGTTTAGTGTGATTGGGAACGCTGTGCAGACTCATTAAATACTGGTGGGACACACGTTACCACGGTGCTCCCTGTACTTGGAGAGGACGTGGCTGGGATGTTTTTCGGGGCCTCGATCATCCCCACACGGCTAGCAACAATGAAACGTCTTTGTAGGTGGTATCAGTAGGTCATGACATCGCGTCCGGTTTCAAAATAAGGTAAATACTTAGACGGCCCAGATTCCCATGAGGGAGGAAGTACATGCCCCACTGTGCATGTTAAGGCATGTAAGCTCGCGTCCAACCGTGAGTATATGTACATGCTGAATGCAAGATTCAGTAGAAACATGTTTTATCAGCTCTTCGGAGTTCCCAAGCAGCACAATGTACTGAAAGTCGAGTGCAAAAGGGGTAGACGGGTAGGTGGAACGGCCTTGAACAGACTCGTGAAACTTAAGAACATCGATAAGACACATACCGTCCACCCCTATTGCACTCGACTTTCGGTACATTGTGCTGCTTGGGTTGTAGCATCAAAATCATCGTGTAGGCAATTCTCTCGGGGCCTCTTCTGAGTCACGCGGCGGACTGGCACCGTGCTTTTCCCCTTCGAGTTCGTACGTTTACAATTGTTTACGGCATTAGGAATAATTACTGCGTTTGGAGATGACTTCTAGCTGATGAATGGATCCAACCCCACAAACTACCCCTGGTGTCTTGGTTTTCCCTTGGAATTCCGACATGCTTACAAGAAAGATATATGTCCACCCAGTTCGCTCTCAAGTCTCCAGTTATGTCCAGGTCTGTGCACCGCTTACAGACACTGTTGCTTCGCGGTGAACCCCGCGAAACGTTTGGAAAGTTGTGAAAGCTATATACTCGAACACGACATGGTTCCTAGGAGTCGCTCTAATCACGCTCGCCATTTCAGCGCTCGTGGGGGCAAGCCACCTTCAGCGTGGTAGTGGCGCTGCTTGTGGAAGCGCTCGTCGTTGTCGGCCTCACAGAGGTGGACAACGTCACGATTAACGCTCTTGGGAGAATGTGCGTCCTGGGCCGACTTGTAAGGGAACTGGGCCGACATATGTCTGACAGCGTCTGAGGAGAACCCAGGAAAAACCCCAGACAGAACAGCCGACACCAGGATTCGAACCCGGGTACCTCCCAAGTCTCGACGCGACATGGCGAGCACGCTAACCTATCAGCCGCGCCGAGCTGGTTCACCTTCAACCGCATGGAAGCCGCTATTAGCTTTCTATGCCCGCGAGTCAGCCAATCGTGGGCGGCGATTGGCTGTGGCCGATTGCCACGTGTCCGTGTTTGTCCACGTTGTGAAGGGCGAAAAGTATACATCCAGATGTAAGTAAGTTTTCTTTACCATAGACAGCGTTATCTCTACTAGGTACTTGTCCAAAATGTCCCTTGATATGGAAGGAAGTGCCTTTCCTGAGAAGCTTTGCCAGTGCTCTACGAACGAGCAGTTTTGAGGACGCTAGCGTGCGCCCGAAAACATTGCTGAAGCTCCACCGAGGACACAACTGAGGAATTTCCACAGCGTTCGCGCAAGCGGACCCGGACACTATGTTGGTGGATGATACGCATCTGAAGACCAGGACATGCAAAGCGGTCCAGTCAGGTGATTTACGCCCGTTGTTTTCTGTCTGGTTGTAACCGTGTAATCCGCATCGTAACCGTGAGGAATGCAAACAACGCGTAATTCTTTAGAATACAACTTTGAAAGGCTGTGTAAATCTGCATTCCGCCCTTCGGGCGTCTGTCCGCCGCCGACCTACTTTCCCGAGCGTGGTCCTATGGCCGCATGACGTGTGACGTTCAGAGGCTGTGCCTCGAGCGGAGACAAATGCGCGATGGCAACAATGGACGAATTTGTCGGGCCCGCGTTTACACGCCGCGTTGCACTTCCCCAGTTATATATTTTCCGACTGGCTGACATTCTGACAGCGCGCGATTCCCTGGACCGTGCGCTGTCGCTTGACACGAAGGACTCGTAGTGTCCGTTATGCTCCACTGGTAATGCGTCTCCTGACTCTGTGAGACAAAGTGGTGAAAAATCTGCGGAAACTAAATGCGCCTTGCAGCACAGATATCGCTATTTTCCTTATATATATATATATATATGTTTATAAGTCCCAAACGTCGCCACACCAGCATTGGACAGCTGTTTCGTCCTTATTGGGCCTTCATCAGCAATGCGTAGGTGGGCGACGTTTGAGCGAGTGGCGTCGGAAGGTCACGTGGAACGTGATGTCCTCCCGTCAGGGTGAGTGACTCACCTCTGAAAGCCCAGTGCGAAGCCAGTAAAGTATTATATATAAGTATATATATATGTTTGTAACTCAATATATATATATATATATATATATATATATAGATAGATAGATAGATAGATAGATAGATACTCATGGAACGATGCGACAGCACCAGAGGACACGTGTTTCGTCGTGTTTGCGGCTCGTCAGCTCTGAGCTGACGAGCCGCAAACACGGCGAAACACCTGCCCTCTGGTGCAGCCATAGAACGATCTTAATCTGTAATTTTTATTTCAAACACATCTAGTGTCATTTACTTGTTTCTTTAATGGCTTTTTTCCCCTCATTATATATATATATATATACATCATCATCATCATAATATCATTTTGTAATATCTGCTTTTATTCCGTGCTAGCGCCGCGAAGCGTCTGTGGCGCGAGGCGTACAGACGTAGATTGATGGAGAAAGGACAACATAACAGGAAGGGGTGGGGGACAGGGGGGGTGGGTTTAGTATGCATCCTGGGGCGACTTCAGGGGGAACTGTGCCGACATTCGTCTGGGAAGTCCGCCGGAAAACGAAAGGAAAACCTCTGACAGCACAGCCGGCGGTAGGATTCGAACCCAACACCTCCCAATCTTCAGCACGACCGTTGGTATACTACCAAGGAGAAGATATGCTTTTACCCGCTCGGGGAGGCGGATGGAGGGGCATGTCACTGGTTCAGACATTTTCTTTCGTTCTGATTGATTGATTTTTAAAAGAACGCTGTCTGTATTGTTACGTGTGTGGTTAGTTTCGTTTTGCTTAGATACGTTTTAATTTCTTGTACGAAATGTTTCTAACACTTGGAGCGCGGACTACGCTTCTTTTTTGAAGGTAAGCTATTCTCTCTTTCCTGTGGCAATACGTGCGCAAGAAGCACCGGGAGTTCCGGAAATATAGTCCATCTTTATGGTAAGTGAAACCAGAGACCTCTCGATGGCAGTTAACAAATCATCTGAAGTACAAGAACACTTGCGAAGGACTAGGACTTCGCCACGCTAGATCGTCGCCCTTGTGATACGTCTAAGATACCGTGGGTGCTTGTCCTGCACACCAAAATCGGAGTGCACTGCAGGCCCTGGTGACTTTTTTTGAGGGACATCGAGGCGGAAGACAATTTCTAAGGTTCCGTGCTTCGAGTAGCTATTAAGTGGTGAGTGATAGTGACTGTTACTGTGTCAGCCTTGTCTATGTTGTGACTGTTTCTGAGGGAGAGAGAGAAAAAATATGTTTATTTACAAACATTGCCGGGTGACACCCATCAGGTGTCTGCTGCTTCATTTCTTGAAAGCGTTTCAATTTCGCATGAATAAAATAATAGACATGCAGAACAGAAGCCACATGTGACAACACACACACACACACACAAATGTATATGTGTGTATTGGCACATGACTTGGAATGTGAGGTACCTCCCGGTACTGATGTGATTTAATTTAGATAAACGTTAGTAACGGGTGACGATACGGAAGTCTAATTTTGGCGTGTTTGTGACCGTTATTCTAACAGCCTTCTCTGTACTGTGACTGTTGGGTTGAAACTGTTCCTGAAACAATTTTGGCGGTGTTTTGTGACTGCTTTGTGATGTGATGTGATTTGATAAAGAAAACAATTAATGTGGATGTGAGTTTCGACGATGTCGAACTGGCTGCCCCAGTATACTTACACACGGAAAGTTCAAACAAATGCTGAGGTGATGACAACACAAGATGTTGTCCAGAGGAGAACAGAGACGACAATGGAGTTCAACATGTAGTTCAAAAGTTCAAAAGTTTCGACTAAGTGAGAGTAAAATGTCGGAATCGCTGGGGGCACACACAGGACACATCACACATTCAGCGTGTCATACGATGTCTATAAGCCCGGTTGCATGCAGAAAGTCTTCAAGTGCCCTTAGCGCCTTGCCGGACGACAGAGGACCTAACAGCTTCGTGATGTCGAAGGCTCGGGAGTCCACACGAGAGAGGCTTGCTTGACTGCTTTGATGGGTTGCTTGCCCCTCTGGATCGTTGCTTCCTGTTTGTTTGTTCGTTTGTTTGTTTGTTTGTTGTTGTCGCTATATTTTCGCTACGGTTCGCTAACCGTAATGTCCTTAAGTGAGTGGAGTAGCTGATCTCCATGTATGTGCATGGAGCCAGTTTTCTTCATCATATTAGGTCTTATAAACAACCAATCAATTAGGACTTCTGTTTCCATCAACTTGCGCCGGGTCCCTGGATTTTTCAGTTCTCGATTTACGAGCCTTCATCAGATTGCTCTCACGACAAGTGCACGTCTGTGCTAAGAATTCTGCGGAAACAACCCTTCCGCTATCACATGGCTGATTGGTAAGCCCGCTCGTTTGCTTGCGTGGCTTTAGTGTATGGGCGACTGCGATTGTCATTACCAGAAGAGCATATCTTAGCGTCATTTCGGTGATGCACGATGATTTAAAATGCGACTGTCATTTGACCCGGTGCGGCAGCAACAGCTACGGGTGCACAGAAAGATGGAGGCAGAACACGGTGGGATTCATTTCGTTAAGTGCGAAATGGCGATGAAATGGCGATGCAAAAAATAAAAAAGAATAAAAAAAAAAACACTAGTCTCAGTGGCGCTCTCAACGTTGGAGCGAATGTCGGTGACTCTTCAGCGGGTGATGGTGGCACGTTTGGGCTCGGCTGGCGGAAGCGGGTGAGTTCACTGTTTCGGAGGGGTGGAACCACAGGGGTGGCATCCAATGTATTGCTCTGTAGACGAAAGCGTGCTGGGCGAACGCAATGCATCCTGGACAGGTCCTGGTCGCACGTCACAGCAAACGTCGAGGCACACGTGACCTTAAAGATGGCGGCGCCCGTGATCGGCGGCCAAACCGTTTGTAAACAATGCGGTTATTGTTTCTGGACGACGTTTTGGATGTTTTTCGATTACGGTAATTATTTTTTATCCGATAATCTCGCAATAAAACGCGCAGTTTTACATATAAAGCCTCGTATTGTTGACAACTTCCAAAGATGTGATGACGACCACGCGTTAAGACTTACCGAGCCGATGCGATGTACTTAAACTAAGGTGAAATGGACTACCATGTTGCGGAAGAAGCACCGCATAGTTTACGCTGGCAAAATACGGTCATCCGTTGGTGTTATAACGGTGAAAATATATCGGTAAGCGGCAAAACGACATGTAAACAAAGTCACATGACCTCAAAATGACGTTTCCTATGACGTGCGACCAGGACAAGATGGCAGTTTTGCCAAAAGCACCCGCTTGAGGGTAGTTACAACAATGGCGGGTTTGTGTCACCCCTGTGGGTGGAACGGTGCCCTGGTATAGCCGCACACAGCGGTATTGCTTCTGATTTCCAGGCACACCTAAGCGGCACCGGAGTGTGTCGCTAACAGCGCACCCTTCCACCCCTCCGAAACAGTGAACTCACCCGCTTCCGCCAGCCGCTAGGGTGTCGCATCGAAGGGAAAGTACGGCGCTCGCGTGTTCCGTAAACTTTTGTCCCAATCTGTACGTGCGTATGAGTATTTATGCGATGAAACGGAAGGGGTTGCTCTTCTATTACGCTTATCTCTCAAGCATGACTGAAGATTCGAAAAATACTTGCGTCAGTGCCGTGTATGCTCCACCCACTTTTTGAGCTTTCTTGCCAATCACGAGGCAAAATACAGTTCGCTATTAATGCCAGGCTATCCAAGCTATAAATTATCTGTGTTCACCGGGTGTCGAGATTTTCGGGAAACTGGATTGGATTGGATTGAATAGTATATTCCCTGACGACCGAGCAACATAATGAATTTTGCGTCCACTTTTAACGGCGCCAGCTGAATGGAGAGGGGCATGTCGGGAAGACGCAGAATAGCAGAATGGCAGAAGTGCATGCTAGGAGAACTGATTGGCCGGTAGAACCGTTAATTGGAACAGACTGCCAGTATTATACGTATTTTAACTGTAAAACGTAACATGATTGAATCGAGAATGGGCAAAGGTGTGTACATGAATAAAAGTATGTCATGAAATGCAAATTTTTGGCAATCCGTAGCGTTTTTCTTGCTATTTGCCTGTGATTCCTGTCTTTACTATAGGCCTAACAAGGACGACGAAACATGTTATTTTCGGGCAAACATTGATACTGGAGCGTAATTTAAACGTGATTTGCAAGATAATTGCAACAGAATGTACACTTACGAAACAAAATTTATGTAATTTGTGAAAAAAAAAAAATTGGTCATGAAATCCTCGCTTCGCCGTTCCAAGCTACGCCGCCATTTTCATGAAAATTTTGGTGTTATGGCGGCCCGCATAGAAAACAGCAGCCAATGAAAAACGCTCAATTTGATTGGCAGCTCGAGCCTCTTTTTCAGCCTCCTCCTAATGACAAGACTCGCTTTGGCATACACGGCACTGACTTGCGTTAGCAGTCAGTGCCCTCTTCCTGCGTATATTTCAATTTCAATTTCAATTTCAATATATTTTCCTTTCGGATAGCAGAGAGTAAAAAGCCAGAAGGCTTGACGAAGACTCTGCTCCCAAGAATACATCGTACAGCAGCGTTACAGAGAAATTATACAGAAGAAGCACATAAAGTATAGAAATTCACTTAATCCCTGGATATAAAAAAAAAAGTACAATTCCCGTTTAGAAAACAAGGAAGGGTCTACTGACGCACCTATAAACTGATTAAACAAAGACGACGACATGTACTGTAGTGACTCTTTCTTGTATAGTTAGTTCTACATATCAGTAAAGTTTCTTCCGTTGTTGCTGGAAGATGGTCCGTTGATGTAGCTCACAGATCGGAGATATTCCCAAGAGACGTCCGACAGGCGGTATTCTCGAACAATAACTGGGCTTTATTTACATAGTTATTTACATAACTATATACAAGACAATACGCGACTGAAGTCACGGGGCTTTCGCCTCGTCTTCATCAACTCGTTGCGGCTTCCACACACGAATTTTCGTGTGTCCTCCGCTTAAAAGGGTGACATTTGAGACACAACCCCCCGCCAGCAAACACCAATCCCAGAAGCCCGGTTCAAACGTCTCGAACTCATGGTTGGCCTAGTTTGAATTTAGAATGAACCAGGCACCTCCTAATTGTCCGCCCACTACTCGGTATTTATGGGTAACGGACCAAGCTGTCAATCCGTGCACCATGCAACTTTGGACAGTGCATCTTCCTTGGCCCACTCTACTGATTTATTGCCAGCGAGCATCTGGTCGCGAAGACCCCCTGAGGCGTCAAGTGTCCCCCGTCCAACGTGCCTTCCCCGAATCTCTGTCGGGTGGCTATTCCACTGAGGTGGAAATGTACAATATTCTCGAGGTTTGTAAAAAGTACAACTCTTACATCTCCCCCCTTAAGTTACTTGTGGGGCACAATTGCGACACAAGGAACAATATTACTAAGAGTTGTGTAGCCTAGTCATTTGGATTACGATAACAACAGGCTGCAAACACTGTATACACTGCAATGCACTCGAGTAAGAATATTCCCTCTTATAGTCGCAGGATCATTAATACACACGTCGACTTAAATACGGGCTACGACACTGTACAGTACAAACGTAACTGAAGATAGAGTTCACAAGCAAACTCCCACTGCATTTGCACCCTATAGGTGCCTCATTGCCCAACCCGAAGTGCACTACGATCAACCACGGGCGATATGCTTTGCTTCTAATCTACTGTGTCGAACACTGTCCTGTGTAATATACATGTATGATCACTGACACTCCTCTCCCACGAATCTCGCGAGGGAGCTACTTCTCGTGCACGTTTGCCACTTGAAACTGAACATGCGCTCGTGCCGCGCCCGCCAGCTGACCGTGACTCGAAGTCAATCAGTGTCTGACTTCTCCCAAACTCAGGGCCTGTGGGCGGCACGTTGTGATTCCTCACACTGATTAGGGACACTTCAGCGCCTTCCAAGTTAACCACGAGCAATCCTATGCCATGTTCTGCCTTTGGTGTCGCTGCGGTTCCTGTTCCGCGAGTATTTCCCATTGGGACGACTCTGCCAGTACTGTTTACACTGGACGTCCTCGCAACGTCGTTGTCTTTAGTTGACTGATTTACGGCGACGTTGACGTACCGATCATTGGCCTCTACAGAGGCACAATGATCATCAGAATTCCAAGGGCATTCAGCCCTTGTTTCTACTTCTGGCATGCTGCTACATGCGCCGGAACGATCGTTGCTATCAGTGCACTTTTGACAAGGTCTTTCCTTTGCTACTGCCTCTGGTTCGTTTTGACTAGTGTCCCGCCTTGCGGCTTGTCTAACGACAACCAGATCAGTGTTCATCGACCGCTTTACTATAGCTTGTGTCAATGCCTGAAAGTTGCTTTCCTCGTCGGATGACAGTCCCGCAAACAGTTGCTCGGCCCGTTTATTTAAAAGCGGGTACAGAAATCCCGTCTTCCACTGGGCAGGAACGCCTTCGTCGTCAAACGTCCTTTCTACGTCTCCTAACCACTGGCTTACGAATGATTCATCTTCTGGCATTTTTGGAAGGGACACCCTTAATCTGCTCAGCATGTTCCTGATATCCACAAACTTTTCGTTTGAACATACACTGACCTGTTCCCGTCGCTCGTCATGCTGAGACAGGCGAGAATTGTAGGCCCTAAGTTGCGCCAGCTGGAGTTTCATATCCAAGACCTCCCACTTCTTGGCGACTGGTGCGCCGAAACTGAGAACGTGACGCTCATACTCAATGGCGTCCGTTAGCGCCGCATCTACTTCTAGCTCCTCGCTACTCCTCATCTCCCTGTCTCTACGCTCGTTACTAGCCTCGATCATAGTGCACATGGGATGTAAGCAACGAAACACCTACCTCGTGTATCTTGCTTCCGGAGGATGCGTTGAGGTTCTGTCCAACAATCCAAGAACACAGTTGACCCCGGTGATGCTGCCGCTACAACGTCGCGTCGCCGCTGCTTGGGTCTCTGGATTGTCCTTGCTACTCGTCGCTGGCACAGACACCTTCGCTGCAGTCCGCTGCAGTTAGCTTCCGCTGTCCGTCGCGGAGCTGCTTCTGGGCTTGGCTAGCACTGCTTTCTGGTCACAGCCGCTCCAACGGCTACGGCCGGCAATGCTCCGCCTAACTTGCCTCGAAGTTGTTCCATGTTGCTGCTGGTCGTTATGCTTCTTCGCAAAGCTGGGATCCTGACGATGACTGGAGCTGTCCCTTCAGTTTCCTGGACACTCCGATGGTCTGCCGTTGTCTTGCGCTGCTATGCCCTCGTTGTTCCGACTCGAAATATCGTCCGTCCGTCCGGATGGTTCAACTCTCCGTAGGTGAGCATCCTGTCGTGCTGCGCCAGTAAAGTTTCTTCCGTTGTTGCTGGAAGATGGTCCGTTGATGTAGCTCACAGATCGGAGATATTACCAAGAGACGTCCGACAGGCGGTATTCTCGAACAATAACTGGGCTTTATTTACATAGTTATTTACATAACTATATACAAGACAATACGCGACTGAAGTCACGGGGCTTTCGCCTCGTCTTCATCAAGTCGTTGCGGCTTCCACACACGAATTTTCGTGTGTCCTCCGCTTAAAAGGGTGACATTTGAGACACAACCCCCCGCCAGCAAACACCAATCCCAGAAGCCCGGTTCAAACGTCTCGAACTCATGGTTGGCCTAGTTTGAATTTAGAATGAACCAGGCACCTCCTAATTGTCCGCCCACTACTCGGTATTTATGGGTAACGGACCAAGCTGTCAATCCGTGCACCATGCAACTTTGGACAGTGCATCTTCCTTGGCCCACTCTACTGATTTATTGCCAGCGAGCATCTGGTCGCGAAGACCCCCTGAGGCGTCAAGTGTCCCCCGTCCAACGTGCCTTCCCCGAATCTCTGTCGGGTGGCTATTCCACTGAGGTGGAAATGTACAATATTCTCGAGGTTTGTAAAAAGTACAACTCTTACAATATCGGTACATCAAATTGAACAGTTCGAAGTTGATAGGAACAGGAATGTTTCCGAAGATTACACAAATCCAAAAATTCGGCACGATTATTACGAACACTTAGAGAATACGTTAATGTCAATTTATAATTAAAAAACTGTGAAATTGGCACAATGTTATAGCACTTAAAAGGGTATCTGGAATGCATAAGAGAACGCGCGAGCCAGTAATAATTTTCGAGGCTCTTCTTCGCAGGACATATAGTACATTTATGTTTCTGGCAGTGGTAGTATATCAGACACGTGTTTACGTGACAAATAGTGTATGCGAAAACACAATGCTCGTTGCACATCGGAGTTTTTCCCGGATCGGTTATATAAGATGTGCAGTCTCTGTCCTTACACCTTGGTCAAGCCGACTCACATGGCCGTTAGCCGTTCGTTTAATTAAGTACACATGCTGGGAAACCTGGGAAAAATGGATGAGAGACGGCGCGTAACTGTATACGAAGAGCGTGCAGAGACATCGTACAACCGAGGTAGCTAGGTGGCTTCAAAAAACATGGGACACCTTCAGTAGGGCTTAATAATCCACAGCTCGATTTGAGAAGAAATTTGGAACAGAGTGTGGCGAAGAGACTCGGGTCGGAGTTTTGATGGCCTCGAGTAAATATAGTCTCATGATTAGATATACTAAAAGCGCTCATAGTCCATGCACGTTCTCCGAATACTGCGCGAACTAACGGAGCGTTTAGACGTTTTTCAATATTCGTTCATTGTCGTTCGTTCGTTCGTTCGTTCAAGTGTCGAAGGTGCGATTTATACATCGGAGGCAGAAATCCAATGTAAGTCGTACGATGGCAGCCTTATTACCATAGATTGAGAAGTTACCCGTCAAAAAGAACTCGTCACGAGTTAAGTTACCGTGTGAAAAATGTAAGTTAATAACGAAGTTCTTCATCCTGTAGTGTAACTCCCAGTTACTGAGTTACTTAAAAAAAAGAACGAGTTACTTCCAAGTTACTTCGGACACAAATTAGCATTACGCAGGTGCAGCGCGAGTGAGCTGTTGAGTTATACACCCAGAGTTGCCTGCAGAGGAGTGCGACACGCTGAGATCGTTTTCCTTTATGTCCAACAACAGACCTCTCCCTGTTTGTAAACAAATGATGTCATAGTGTTCGACAGCGCCAAAAATTTGGTAGAGTTGAACTACGCTCGAAGCTAGAGGTGAACAAGGTCGCGCCCGAAAGCCACGGTCTTGAGGGGGGACTACAATGGTCCCTGAGAGGGACGCAGCCTTCGGTCCAACTTTTCTTTCAATGGGAGGCAGCGAACAAGTGCACGTTCATGGAACCCAGCCCTCTCCTTCCGATTTGTTTCGGTTTCATTCTGGTTACCAAAGTCATAATGACGTTTCTCTGGTAGAGGTATATGAACGTTTTGCATCTTACTCCCTGTGGGCGCACAATGGTTCAGCATCATTTCAATGGCAGCGGTTCTTACTTCCTGAATAGAATACTATCATTGATTGAATATCACGTTTTATGGCAAAAAATGCCATGAAGGAACCGGAGAGAAAGCAAGCAAATATGTGGACCTGAGTGAAAAGCGAATTAAAAGTAACTTGGAACTTAACTTAAGTTACTTTAGCAAAGTTACCTGAAAAAGAAACGAGTTCCTCTGAAAGTTAGCACGGTGCAAAAGTACCGAGTTAAGTTACAAGTTACCAAAAAATGAACTTAGTTACAGTAGCGAGTTAGTTGTAACGAGTTACCTCGAACTCTGCTTATTACACCCGCGTTCCAACTAAGAACGTGATGAAATGTAGTCCGCCAAACTTAACAGAGTTACTCCGCGCAGGATTATACTAGACCGCAACCAGGTCCCATAGTTTCATAGTTTCAGTGTCATGGCACTACTTGTCCCGACGTACTTATATCGACCCGTCGCATGGCCGAGTGGGCTAAGGCGTCCATTCGCTGGTGGTAACCAAGGTCATGCCGAAGACTGCATGGGAGGTGGTGGGTTCGATAATAATCAATAATCTTAATCAATAAAGAAGAAGGTGGTGATGGTGAAAGGGCACGCCGTTCTCGTCCTCACATATAGGTGGGCAACGTCACGAATGATGCCCTGGGGGAATGTGCGTCCTGGGCCGACTTCTATGGGGCCAATAAAGTACATATATCGGTTACCAACTGCATCCACTAGGAACAGGTGTGCCCTGAATATTTTTGTGACACCGCAACGTCGGCTGTCTAGCATTCCTGACAGTCTACGGTTAAAGGTTTATCGTGATTGATTAACGCAGCAAAAGGACCTTCCATTTCCCCCAAGTTCCTACACGTTCAACCTATACGTGCACCTTGTGTCTATCCTGCTTTGCCCGACGCGTCCTACGCTTTAAAAGAAAAAAAAAAAGAAAAGAAAGAAAAGGGAGAGTCAACGTGATTACGAGCACGAAGTGTATCCGAGAGGTGGACTTCTAGTCGATGCATAAAAGACTTTGCCGGGGCCCGACCGATTCATCAGTAATGAACTTACTGTTAATTGAATTAATTAGCAGACACGTCTGTTGGTCGCTGGTACGAGATTACTTCTTAATGAGTACCGTAGATAGTCGGGGCGCCCTCTTTTGTCTTGGCGACAAAGATCGTAAGGCGCATGCTCGTTCGAACCGCGTCTTCTCTGTGCAACATTGCCAGCAGGGTAAGCGGATTAAAGTCTTTCAAACTCCCAAGACTTTCGTAGAGAACTGATTACATATTAAGAAGTCTTTCCAACTCCTTCCTCATGGTTTGCAAAGGATGGATGGCAGTGATACGTGCGGAAGTAGGAATCACTCTGCAAGATAACGTTTGGTTGATTCATTGATTGATTTTATTTTTGTCTGGACCCCTTTCCAACGGCAAGGATAGATGTTAGAGCCTTCTGGGCAGCGACAGCCGCCTGGTGGGTCTGAGATGAGACTCGTATTTGACTTTCAGTTACGCGTAAGTGTTAATACACAAAATGTCATTCATTCACACACTACTGGCGAGCTCTTGTCCGGCCCGGAAGCCTGCGAGATCCAGGTACGAGACCTGCAGCCTGCACGCTTGTACTCTGCCTTGTACTGCGACTGGGCTAAAGGACTCATTGTAACCCCGACGGAACCCTGGGACGTACATTGCCACCATCACGATCAGGATCGCCATCGCCACTCCGATCGTCACCTTCATCTGCCATCATCGTCATCGCTCATATTAGACCCCTAGCTACGGGGTAGCGTTCCACTCCTACACTCTTAAAAATGAACTTCACCGCATAGCACGCTCCTAGCCAACCATCATCTCGAATGATATCGATATCTGCCCTGATTTGTTGAAAACGGGAGGCGTACGCCTTTTTTGTGACACTTATGCTGTTCATAATTGTCACAGAAAAGGCGTACGCCTCCCGTTTTCACCAAATCAGGGCAGATAACGATATCATTTGAGATTATGGTTGGCTAGGAGCGTGCTGTGCGGTGAAGTTCATTTTTAAGAGTGTAGAGCGGAAAACCTCCCCACTTCATCGTCAGAATATAGTTGTTGTTGTTGTTCACAAGTTTTATTGAATTTCTTTGCGAGCGTTATGATCACGTAAAAAGAAAATTAAAAATCCAGCAAAATCATCTCCCCATGCATTTTCAGTGGCCTATCTCACACAAACACCACATTTTTTTTCTTGTGGTGTCTGCTTCACATTCACGACACCTCACACGGGCGGCGCTGCCTACAACGATGTGACATGATGCCCATGCTGACATCACACTAGACCTCTTCTTCTCCATGTTGGTGCCGCCTGTGTGCGGTGAAACGAAAATGAAGCTCACACAGGAGAAAATGGCAGCTTTTGAGCGAGAGGGGGCCATAGAAAATGAATTGAGTGAAATTTTGCTTGATTTTAATTTCTCTTCTACAGCTCCATAGCGCTCGCAAAAAAATAAAAAATAAATATAATAAATAATAAAAAATAATTAAACGAAACTCCAGACAAGTGTCTCTCAGTCTGCAAAGTTTGGGGTTGGCTAAACCCAGTCTTCTATTTTTATGATGCGGTCGAAATGTGTAACGTTTGCTAGACTAGCCCTATAGTTATTTCTTGCAGTAACTAATTACTTTTCTATGAGTAACTTATAACTGTAACTAGTTAGCTCTTTTGGTTAAAGGAAGACTTCGCAAGAATTCGAAAAAAGAAAAATAGGTGAGCATCATACCGAACACGAACCATCCCCTCGATACCGAATACAACATTCGCGTTCATTTTAAGCGAGTAACTAATTCGTAAGTGACGACAATAGCAAACCGAAACCGAAATGCGAAGAGCATAAAACGGAGCTCCATACTACGGCGGTTCGTCCGGAGGAGGATTCCGTGACGTCACCCAGCATTGTCGTCTGCTTCCAAGCCTGCGTTCTTTCTCCCTTGCAGTACGCCAGATGATGTCAGCAGTGTGTTGCTTTCAGCGCCCCCTCGCTTCACAGAGGAGAAGCGCTCGCTTCGTAATAACTCGTTTGAGTAAAATCTGCGCAGTTTTGGACCGAGATATTTCGTACACATGTTCCTAACATCCTAAAGATTACGGGGATACGACAACCTTTGTGGTGATTTTGTTGCGTTCCCACTTTAAAATAAGTGTAGAATGTCACTGTAACTATAAGTTACTCACGTATTGCAATATTCCACGCGTCAACCCTCCAGCGGCGTTTTCTTCAAATACTTCTTCCCTCCTCGTCTCGTGTTCCGCCTCTCTCACTTCACATTCCCTACCGTTTTTCCCGACGAGGAATTCCAGAAATTTTATCATCGCAGCCAAGATGGCCTCAGACTAATTCCCGTAGCCTTAGACTGATCCATAGGAAATCCTCTGTTTATATAGCACAACATAACTGTGCTTGTACAGTACACGCGCTACAACATTTTTTTCGTTAATCATATTCGGCTTTTTAAGAATGTAATTGTAAAGTAACTAATTTACTTTAATATGGTAATAGCACACGCTCTCACGCAAGAATCATGGCCGTAGCTGTCCTCTAGCGCGAGAGAGAGAGAAAGAGAGAGAGAGAGAGGTCTCTGATATACACCGTCCCTCGAAATCCCTCAACTCCTTCAGAGAGCCCGTAAGTGAAAGAGAGATGTTGACGACGCTCCGTGACGTATAGAGTACGTTAAGAGTACGCCGTACGCAGCGCCGTGCCGTGCCCGAAACGGACGAATTTTCGCGCTGAAAAATGAGACTTTCCGGCTGCTCGCACCAGCTGATGTTACGTCACACCGATCTGATTACGTCGGGAGATCGGACCGAGCTTTCATGACCGTGCCGTATACCGCTCGTGGTCGGAGACACCGTTCACTAAAAATATTTTGCACGGTGGTTCCTGTCCTGAAAGATCCTGGTAGATCGTATCCTTGATGAATGAAGCACGGATTCGACCAGTGCTGTGCCATTCTCATGGCATTGCTCTCTCTGCCTACCTGGTCTTCCCGTAGCCACGAGGTCGCGTAATGAAAGTCCCTGTTCTTGAGTTGCTGCTAACTGATGATGACGGAATCGAGGGCAGTATAGAGAGTAAAGGAACCGGTAGGAAAGTTAAACTAACAATTTGTGCTGTGGCCACCTATCGATCATTTGTGGAGTTAAACCTTTCGCTGGTTAGAGATAACGCTGTCCAGTTGAAGCCACGCGTGATATTCAGAGAAGATCAATCAAGCTATCAGACAATGAAGCTGTCCTAATCTGGCCAAAACATTGCCTGTACAAAGGAAAACCATTGCTCCTTTCCTCTTGCGTCGCACTCAACGGCAGTGTATGGAAAATACTGGTGAGGGACTACTACGTGTAACGTAAAATGGCGTCGCGTTCCCAAAACGTTTCCTGTTTCGCGGACTTCATCATGTCTGTGGCGTTGAGCCGTCTTTGTAGCCTATAATCCTGTGCTTTATTACACTGTAGACTTAATCCTGTAGACTGTACTTTATATCACTTCCGTGACACATTTCACAGACCCCCTAGCGTACAAAATAATTTCTTCACTCCTCGCAATCAGCGCCACATATGAAGACCACTTCTTGTGACGCATAAACAAAGACGGAGTGTTCCCCGCTTGTGTATATTCTAACTCCACATCTCCAAAGTTCCTGTGCCTCGACACAGATCTTCAAAGAAGCACACACACACACACACACACACACACACACAACTGCACGGATTCGAATGTCTTTGCCGTGACGAAGGTTCTTTGAAATAGCAGGCCTGCTGTGCCCCCCTCTCCAGGATTGCGAATGAGAAAACTGTTTTTGCAGTGTTCCCTCTCCACTGTGTCTACAGGAACATCCGGGTATGTGTGTGCCGTACGTGCCTCAGTGTACAAACACGGAGGAAGAGAGAACGCGCAGCGTAGACAAATATTTACCCGGATTAAGTTGACACAATAAATCGATGCGTTATCATTACCAGGCACGCGCTCGCAGCGCCGGCTTGCCCCCCTGGCGGAACTTCGCGCAAACATGCGTTCCTTGCCTCCTTTTTTTCTATTTTTGATTTCTTTTCTTTCTTTCTTTTTTTTTTTTTTTCTCTTTACGCCTGAGTCGCTTCCGACCGTTTGTTCGGCTATGTTTGTGGTTCGTGTTTGTTAGTTTGTCTTGAGTTGGTCTTTGTGTGCTCTTGCGTTTTCCGAGTGCGATCTTTAACTCTTAATCGTGTCTTTTTTTTTTCTTTTTTTTTAAGTTTCGTGTTCTTATAAGCACATACACAGGGAATTAACGAAGCGATTCCAAAGCAGGCAGCGTGTGAGGCAGGTGGAACAAAAGCGAATTGCAGTTTGTGTTTTTAAATTTAAATTTAACGTATTCTAAATAAATAAATAAATGTATATAACAGTGTCGTAGCCGTAGCACATTTCGATTCCTGTACTAGGCAGCCACCTGCGCGTTAACGTTTGTGCTTTGACGTTTAACGTTGAGTAACGCGTGCGTTAACGAGCGCTTTGTACGTGTCCTTTATGACCGCTTCTTATGTCCTTTGTCTACTACAACTATGATAATACCAAGTTGAACATTGTATCACTATCCATAGTCGCCATACTCTTCGCGACACGCTCTTTCTGATTAAACTTGCTAACTATCGTGTAAACTGCAGTTATCCATTATCGCTTGTCCTGTTTCGCGTGCCTGTATTTTTTACTCGGATGTTTATATACTCCATTTCGTGTACCCTGCCGTTCAAACGACCATTGCCCCTTGTACCGATTTTTCAGTGAGTTCAATGCGACGTCTTTAAAGTCTGATCTTCATTTGTTTTGTAACAGCTGGGATGTAGTCAAGTCCAGTCTTCTTAAGCACTTTGATTTTGCCGGCACTAAGTGTATATTGTAAATGTGTTGTTCGTTCTCATTTTGTGCACTATCCTTTACAGCCCCATCTCATGATCGCATCTTTATGTGTGTGTGCGTGTGTGTGTGTGCGTACACCATTACCCAGACTCACGTCGTTCATGGGCACAAATAAATTATCTATCTATCTAACGTTAACATATGGGATTTTAAACGATGTATTCTTAAGGGCGGCATTTTGGGATATACCCCATCATTATCCCGTCTAAAATCCCATCTGCTCAAAATCCCAAACGGCGCTAGCGTTGCGTTGCGCGCGTGCCCAGATGTGTGGGGAGCCCCCAATCTCGTGGTGAACTGTAAAAAAAACCAGCCTAAGCTAACCTAACTCCTGACAACTAACTTAACCTGACGAAATTCTAACCATTTCTGCTGATCTGATGTGACCGCCATGCTAAACCCAACGATCGCCCAAAGCCTGGCTTTTATTGTCAGTAATATGTATTATTCAAAACTATCGTACTTAAGCTTCAGCTTAGAAGTGTGGGATTTTGAACATCTGGGATTTTAAACGATGGATCCTGACACAGTTCAACAACGATCAGTCACAAACAACATGTACAGACGTATCGTAGCGGATAGTCAGTGGAACGAATTTACAAATTTGTCGAATTTAGTAGTTCATGAATCCAGCGGGGGTTTTAAATGATGAACTCAATTCATTTGTGGATCACTGACGTGCGACACGCAGTTGCCTACTAAAATTGACGGCCTTGTACTGAAGATGTCGTTGCAATACAATGTAGAGAAACAAGTGGTCGGCTGCTGGAAAATACCTAAACGATTTTGAATTACATTATTTCCTGGTGATGAGTAAGAGAAAAACTTCACAAAATGTCGAAGAGATGAAGTGTTGCACATCACCTAAAACACTTATGGATTAGCTGCCGGAAACGTCATACATATAAAAACGTAAACATATGTAAACATTTCACATTTGTTATGCAGCGTAAGCAATATGCTAGTGAGATAAACAAATGCTCCTCTTCTATTACACAGACATTGAAGCAGAAAGAACAATTTCTGGTTCAAATGATAAGACCGGATGGTGACATACAGAAACATGTGCAAACTTTACCAGAAACCTGGCCTGACCTAACCCGAAACTAAGTGACTACTAAGTAAAACTACTTCGCGCGCAACAAGCACACAGGAAATAGGACGAGAAAAAAAAAAAACGCTCAGATGGCGCCAGTCCTAGCCATACAATGGTATCAGAGTGAGTAGCTCTCACGACACAGTTTCAAACAGATGTCGGTGGCGGCGACGGACAATCGCGATATTACTTTGTGCGTTCCCAAGATTTTTATTTTTATCTCTTCCAGCTATCTATTTAAAAAAAAGCTACGATCTGCCTGTAATTTGTATGCGGACAAACCCGACCTATTTAGTAGTAACCTTATCACACCTAGCGCGATATCATCTCCACCCTTCCGTGTCCGACACACACACACACTCCCGACCCAGAGATAAAAACAAAAACTCTTCTGCCCTACAGACCCCAGCAGCACCACTACCGCTAGATATATCTCATCCTTCATTGCGATAACATCTCGCGCGACCTCCTGGGCTATGCGGAGTTCCAAACAGCAAAGCCCTTTTTGCCAGCTACCTACCCGATGGCACAACAAAACACCGCCGCGGGCGTATTGCTCGTGATGCAGTTTTGCGCTTTAATTACGGAACAAGAGACACCCGCCGACCCTCCCCTCGCACTGACGTCGAAGTGGACGCTCCCATAGGCGGGAAGGCGAGGGCGAAACATTCCCATCCAAGGCCGAAGGGAGGGAGGAAGGCAGACAAGTGCTCCTGCTTCTGCTGTGTCGCGTTTTGCTTTTCCTGCCTTCCTTCTTTCTTGGACTTTCTCCCTTCGGTCTATCCCTCAGTGTCTGTGTGTGTGTGTGTGTGTGTGCTTGGTCCGCGTATTTTTGTTCTTGTGATTATTTTCTGTAGTCTTCGTTCGTTCTCTCCGAGCTCCCGCTGAGCTTGGCTTCTTTCTCGGAGGGCCCTGTGTGTGTGTGTGTGTGTGTGTGTGTGTGTGCAGTTGGGAAAGGCATAGATGCTGGAGAGGAGGGGGGTCTGGTTTTGGCTTAGCTGACTCGACTTGACGGTTTGGGTTTTTTGTTTTTGTATTTTATATTGCAGAGGGCTGCTTTTTCGGACGAGGGGTGAAGTTGCTTGGTTGTTAGCGAGGTCCTGCGTAAGGTTTTCGGCGAAATACTTTTTTCTCTTCTTTCTCTTCGGTCGGAATAAGCAACGGTGGAATTTGGGTGCAAGGTGTGCGAATGAGAGTGTCGGCGGTAGTGCTGCCGAGAGAGATGCCTGAGTGGAATGCTGGGCTGGTACTGGCTGACAGGCCACGGTACCGCCAAGCCTGAGGACGGTAAATCACGTGATTGTTTTCAAGTTACTGCTCTGCTAGAATGTATTCTTTTGAGTTGTTTTATATCCCGATTTTCGTATAAGGCCCCTGGGTCACGTATCTGCGAATGAGTGTATTCTGACAGCGGGGCATCCTTATCGTCATGCGCTCGTGACCTTTGATGCCGTATTAATTGTCCCTGTGCGTATTTCCGGAAAGTTAATTGACGTTGACATAAATTGACTCCAAATTTTTGAATAAGACGAGGACAAACCACGTAATGTCACATTTGTGAGTCTAGGATTTGGAAGTCTCATGGAACTACGTCGGATCAATGTTAAGTTCGACGACGACGGGATGTAGCAAGTTGCAGACTCCCTCTGTGTATCTCGCGGACGGATTCTAAAACGAACCTTTCCTCTCGTTGCTGCCTTATCGCATTTTTTCATTGTAATATATCACACATTTTGCGTGTCTCACTCGCTTTCGACTCAGCCCCTAAGTGTTCCTATGGCCGCCCTGCACGGCACTCAGGGGCAGGAGCATCTGCTTTCCGACGGCGTACCAAGGGACCTCACAATCAACTGGACATGCACTCAACTCTCTTCACATTCCGTTCTACATTTTCTGTCTCTCTCTCTCTCTCTCACACACACACACACACACACATAAAACACATGGGACAGGCAGCGGCATGTGGTGATCATGATGAAAAGTAACTGCTCTGAGGCTGACACAGACAAACATATGAACATAAAACACATTCCTCAGAAAGCTGGTACTTGCGTAACGTAGTGGTTAGCACGCTCGACCGGCAATCGAGAGGTGCGTGGTTCGATCCTCGCCGCTGTCTGGCCTTTACGACGACTCCCATATTGCAATTCCTCATGTTCCTAGGCACCATAGAATGCTTGTGTTATGTTATTTACAGTGTTTCGGTTACATTCTATCATGTTGTAAAGTTCATAACGGAGTCTTTTTGCTTTTGCCGGTCGACGCTGACTCGAGCCCCCGACCCCTTCGGCTATAGAAAGAGGTTACGTTTCCTTGAGTTTGAGGAACACACAAGACGAAGAGGACAACATAGGGCTCAAGACCAAGTTGCTGGTTTGAGTCTTGTGTGTTGTCCTCTTCGTATTGTGTGTTCCTCAAACTCGAGCAAATGTTATCTCTTTCTACAATACACCAGCTCGCTTGCACCATTCTAATTTGTTCATCCTTCAATTCAATGGTTATACTCCACCTTACGAAACGATCATAACAAAATATCTTAGTGTGAACGAAATGAAATGGAAGACGCAGTTTGTTGGAGAAGACAGAACGAAACTTTCTGACGGGGAAAAGCAGAAAACTTCGAGACAAACATCACCGGACGATCCCTCTAGTTAGAGGACCCACCGCTGCGCCGACCTCCAAAGCGAAACGAATGCGCGTGACGGAGCCCAGAAACCAGAAACACGTGCACGTGCGTTCGCCCCCAAACTTTCGAAGAACCGCGCGCGCGCGCGATCCCGGCGTGGCGCAGAAACAACAAGCACATGCGGCACGGCGCCGACCGACGATCAAGCTCCCTCGCCAAGAATAAAGAGCAATAAAAGTCGGAAGAAAGAGAGAGAAAAAAAAAAAAAAAAGGAAAAATGGGGTAGCGAGGAAGGAAGGAAGGAAGGAAGGACAGAGAAAGAATCCCCCTACGGAGCCCCCTCCCTCTCTCTGTCTTCTTTTACTTTCTGTGCTTCTGTTTCCTCCGCTTCTCGGTTCGGTGCGGAGCGAGCGAAAGCGGAGAAGGTTGGCCAGGCTCTCTCTCTTTTCGTTTCTTCTTTTTATTCACGTTCCGTTTTCTTTATTGTTTTTGCTTCTTTGCATCATTTTGATGGCTCGCCATTTTTTTCTTCTTATTTCTGCTTTCTTTTTCCGGCTTTCGCTTTCTTTTGGATATATCTTTCTTGTCTCTTTCTGGCGCGTTTGTGCTATTTTTATGGCACTCTCTTTTTTTTCTTCTTTCTTTCATTCGTCGTTTTTTCTTTTCGTTCTGCTTCCTTGCGATGTTCTATTTTCTTTTTTGTCGGTTTTCGTGTTTTAGTTTCGGTTCTTTTTGTCAGTCCGTCAAGTGGGTTCCTTTTTTTTTTTCCGTCGCGGTCTTCTTGTTCATCAAAAAAGAAGGAAAGAGGGGGTGGTGGTTTCGGGTTATTGTTTCTTATTCCGTTTTTCTTTTCCGTTTTTTTTTTTTTTATTTCTGCCTCGAGTTTCGCAAGAAATTATTGCGCGTGTTTGCCTGGCATGAAGGTGTTGAAAATTTGCGGTTCGTTCCGGATTTTAACTGGCGCTTTTGTTCGCAGGGATGAGCAACTGTGGTGTGAAATTTGTGGAACGAAAGGAAGGTATTGTCCCCAGCTCTGGCGTGTTGTCAGTCATGTCACCGTGTTTGTTACTATTTCAGTTTAATTTTCCCCGAATTCCAGAATCATAAACAAACAGAACACGAGTTCGTTATAGCGACAATTTTGCCGCAAATTGTTTTGGAATGTTGCCAGTTCGAGATGATGGAACGTGCGGCAAAAGGGTTGCGACAACTTCCTGAAATGGAAGCTATGCCGTGTCTGAGCAAGAAGACTTTAAAACCAATGGATTGAGCAGCCATCCGACCAATCCATCCACGCATGCGAGAAAGTTTTACCTCGGATCGTCCAGTGTGACACAGTAACTGGTATGACGCAGTAGGAGCGCTTTTTTTTCTTCTTCTCAGTCTTCTTTCTTTTTTTTGTGTGTGTTTTCACCACACCAAGTACAAACTAAACGTCCACGTTCAGTGCATCACAGTTTTCTTGTAACGTGAGTTTCGAGAGCCACCTTTGTATACGAGTGCCAGTTTCGTAAAAACAACCGTCAACCCCCGTACCCTGTGTTTTATATACTACTTTTACTGTTATCGCTAACCATAACTGGTTAACCCTCAAGACTGGCCTCTCGATCTTTTACCGTGATTTTTTTTCGTGTCTCGCACCGAGGGTTTTGGTTACCCTCTTTGGCATGGAAGAAGAAGTGTATTCAGACAAACGCACGATGGCTCGCTGCTCCATATGGCTGGTGCTAGAACTATGGCGGGCTAGAAGGACTAGAACTACTTGCGGACTAGAACTACCGTACTAGAACTACTTGCGTGCTACCACTTCCCATGTGCACCTGCTCTCGAAGGGAGCCGAAATGAAAGTAAGAAGGAAAATTCAGCGGAAAAAAGAAGAGCTACTCAGGCGGATGACGTGCTCCGCCAATGAGACACGCAAACCGAACGATGTTGGAAGCAGCGCCACACTGCGGCGTCCCTGTTGGCGGCGCTGTGCGTGACGCACGCGATATGTGCGACCAGAGATTCAACTGCTGTTCGGCGAGCCACTCTTGGCCGTGCGAGGAAGAAATGAGATTGACGTCGGATTTTTGGGGAGCAAATTCAGAAACGATTTTGGTAATTGCAATACTCTTGCGGGTTTAAGTCACGAGGCAGCTCCTGTGACGTCATCATGCCCGGTTGTGCGTCTTCGTTGTTAGCGCACTGAAATCTGAGAACGCGTTTTGGCCGTAATTCAGAGTCGAGGCAACACCCTCTCAACCTGTGGCTTTTGCTTCAACTTACGGAATAACGGATGTTTAAGTATAACCAGCACTCCATGTTACAAAACCGCTGTGTCGGGTTCGAACCCGTCATTTCCAGCGTTATTAAAGAAGTTCCATGTGATATAAGTGAGATTAGGGTCTACACCCGTTCAAACCACGTAAGTATTTTCTTTCGTGTAGGCTATAGTCTTATAAAAAATATATATTAAAAAAACTCGTAGCACGACAAGTACATAATACCGCGGAAAACTATTTAAAATAAGATACGCGTATTAAATACTAAGACAAGAATATAATTGAAATACAGTACAAAATACTTCAAAATAAAAGTATTTAAAGTAGAGAAGAATCAAACATCAGTCGGGTCGTAAGGTAGACCCGTGGCCATGGGTGTCGTCTCGGGATTTCAACGCAAGATTTATCTGCCCATATAGTAGTAACGGCATTACAAAATGTTCGTCTGACATCCTTCCTCTCTTACTTTCAATGATATTGCCAACAACGCTAAATAGGCACTTTACAGGTGCACGTGAAGGTAAACCTGTGTTGTACTGCAGGAAGAGTTTGCGCAGCAAAAACACTACATTACACGAAGCATTATTTTACCTACACATTCTTACGCTACGACCAATCCGCATGGCAAACCTTACACCCTGTCGTCTTATTGCAAATAAAATGAAAGCGAAAGTTCACCTACATATGGGAACGCCTAAAAGTAGCCGCATACATCGTCGAAGGGAGTTCATTAGAGCTTGCCCCTCTGTATCTTCGTGTAGAAGAAAAGGACGGTATGCTAGCGCTACATCTTCGTTCGTTAGCTTCCTACTGTCTACTGCAAGAGCGAAGACAAACAGAATGGGGCGCAGGGAGCCGTTGATTGTACATTCGCTGGATAGGCGGGATTTCGTAAATTATTACTAATGATGAAGCCTTTCGTAAATACGCTCGTGTATATATATTTACTACTGCCAGTATGAAAAGGAGTTGCGCAACATCAGATCAGATCTAATACACGACCTACTAGATTATAACGACCATGTCAGGCGCACCCCTTCTATGCGCCGCATTTTTGGAAGGTAGCGGTGGCGCTTCTGATCGTCCCAGTTATTGCTTCTTCAACTTCTACAATACTTTGTACTTCAGCTTACCTTAGTATTTCTGTACAAGCGGTGGACGTTCCACAGATGTTTCATTCTGAGGTTGATTATCATCATCATTCTACGCGTTTTCATAGGGGCTATCGCTGTCGTCTGCTACGGTAGTCGTACACACGCTTCTGCGCGTTCAGAATTCAAATTTCTATCATCCAATCGTGTTGTGCCGATCAGTAGCGCCCCTGGCGGATCGTGCGGACAGGCTCCTCATAGGGTTTTCTGATTGTGACGTGGTCGTTATAATCTAGTAGGTCGTGATCTAATATCACCAAACGGCGGGAAATAGATGTGGGCTCCTAGAATTCATTAGTGAGGCAACTTGGTGTCTGCGCTTTGTCTCGTTTACATACATGGTGGCGCTGCGCGAGCTCGTTTCTCCCGCAATTTTTGTTGTTTCGGTGTTGTTATGATTGATTTGATTTATTATATATATTTATTATTGCACTATCATTTCAAAATTAATTCACGAAAATGGGGCGTCCCAATGTCCTGACCCCCATGAATTTCTGTAACCAGCAAAATTGAGGTTGAACGGCTCAGGGCGACGCCCTGCGGCAAATAGTTGCGAATTCGTCGAGCAACAGTGATCTATGTTCCCCGACTGGATTGCTCGTACTGATGGCTACGTAGCCAACCTCTTTCGGTTTAGACCCACTGTTGTCCGCATGCAATGTAGTTTTCCGCCGTACTTGACGAGCAATGCGCAGACGGTGACCTCTTTCGCACATCGTTGCCCGTAATTTGCAGTTTTAATTCTTTAAAGCAATATGGGAGCAATTAGCACAAAAAATTGTGGCGTAAGATTAGTAAAGGCTCGGGCTAAGATATGGCTTCTCTAAATGCCCTCCGATACCCCGATACCGATATATATACCGATATATACCGATACCGATATATCCGATACCCCACACACATATGCAAACACCTTCCGACAAATCCTGGACCCAGGATCATCCCGATTGAATTTTACAGGCTGTGTATAGCAGGTTGTCTCTGTACGAAAACTAGCGTGCATTATAGCACATCGTCCGCGTTGGAGCCGCTACATCCATCGAAGACAGGTGGCAGCACGCTCACAGAGCAGCTGGTTTGGAAGGCCTGCGCGTTTGCCTTGTCGGAGGGACGGCCAGGAGATGCAAACAGGCGCGTATGCAAATACCGGAGGATCCCCGCCCGATGTGTGCGCAGACATGGCAGAGCAAACAGACGACATCTCTGTGTTTGGACGTTCGCTGCAGAATCAGCTCGGAAAGACCGGTCGACATTTTTAGTTATTTTTTTTTATTTATATATTTTTTTGTCCCTTTGCGCAAGCCCGAGTGTGTACTTTTCATTATATATTTTCTTTTGCAGTGGACCTTCTAATACCTGATCATTTCTCTTTGTGTCTATTTACTTTTAGGCGGTATATACGTTGGGGAGGGGGACACATTTTCAGACGTGTTTGGTTTCTCCTTGGTGAGTGCAACTCACCCCTCTCATACGGGAAATTTAATCTGTGCTTTCCAGCGAATGACATTCACGCAGAATGTCGTTTCGTCCTCTGAAACGCGGGAACATATTAATGACATTCTCTTACATAATGAGTTTGGGGGACTCATTTGCTTGCTACTCTGGCACGAACTGCGTACACTCTCGATAGCAGAGGTCCAGTAAAAAAAAATAAAACATGAAAATAAAACAGCTACGTCGAACACGAAAAAAAAAAAAAAAAAAACAGCTTGCATCATATATAATAAAAGTTGAAGAAAAAGAAAAATAGCTCACGTGGCGTAGCGGGTCACGGAGCACACTTCCCCCTGAAGTTGGCCCCGGATACATACTAACCCCATTTTCCCCCACTCCTCCCTGCTGTCACCTGTTCACGTCTATGGGCTACTTAAAGCCACCGTTGCTTCGTGGTACTAACCCGGAATTTTAGGAAAAAAAATAAAAAAATAAAAATAGCATAACGAAGAAAATAACGCAAATTGAACGTTATCAGAAGATACGCGTTCTGAAGTTCATATATTTTTGCCATTAGAAAAGGCGCCGTAGCCACGGTTTGCGAAGAACTGCCTCTTTGTTTCCCAGTCAACTTTAACGTCCGAGTTCGACGGCCACACGTATTTATGTTTATTCAGGCGTGAACACAACAGCTGTTTGTTTCGCGTTCAGCGTCGAACAAATTCTCGGCACGAAGATGCCAGCGTGGAGAATGATGCCTGAGAAATAAACGACTGGGATTCAAAAGGGAGAAGGAGGGAGAGGGTGGTGGAAGACAAAGCGCCGACGCTTTTCGTCGTCTTATTTGGGAAGAAAAATGCGTCGGGGCGATAAAAGCTCGATGCGGAAAGCATCGAATATATATTTATTCGTGGAAACCCTAATGTGTCAAGCAGATCCAAGTCGTTTGTGTGGATCGAAGGATAAAGTAAAAGCTGGTTGAAGGATTGTCCGTTAAGTCACCCGGTTTGAGAATACACAGCCTTAGAAGAGGATGCTCAAACGTACGGCTTGGGGGCTCCCAGTGAAATTCGGAGTCCTTATACTGTGCGTGCCCAGAAGCCAACCCACGTTTTGGGTGGGGGGGGGGTGGAAGCACACACTGTCTTGGGTGCATGGGAACCGTCAAGTGAACTGGAGCCAAACTCTCGAGTGGTGATATTGCGAGAGATTCAGGGATTGTAAGTTCAAGAGACATGCACCGTTTAGCGTATCAAATTCAACGACGATATTTGGGACCTACTGGTATCAGATGAATTTCGTACACAAAATGAATGCTGTGGTCATCGCATGATAGGGCTGCGAGCGGCGGGAGGGCCGGGGGATTGTCCTGAACCGTACTCGCGTTGGCTTCCTTGACGTCCACCGTGTACGTAGTGTACGTTTATTGGGTGTACTAAGATTGCACCACGTATCGTACAAGACCCTAATAAGGTGCACCTGGGGTGCCCTTTGCTCGGTTTCTATTTTACTACAATGATCCTTGTCGTTCTAAGGCTACGTCTGACGTGCATCAACTCTTGAGATCAACTGTGACTAACGTCTCATATGAGACTTTGGTCACATTTGACTATAGTTGACTACAGCTGACTGCAGGCAGGTAGTTGACGATAGGTCAAAGTTGAGTATAGTCAACTTCTGGTCTGTGGCGCGTTCCTATAGTCACACGGGACCGCTTTACACGGGAGCGTTATACGTCTGTGGCGAATTCTGGGGAGGGGTCGCAGAATGCCGCGCATACCATACCATACCATAGGGGGAAACCCACCTTTCACACTCCAGGCCTGCGGCATAGTGACGGACGTCCTCTTCCCAGAATGTTCTTATGCAGAACGACTTACAAAAATTCGCAACCTCGTACGTTTTCCTCAAGAAACGGGCCTCGCGGAAAGAATACTCTAGAGCACCTCTCATCCACAGTGCACCTCCGTCCCATCAGTATCGTGCATCCTGTGCCTATGCCTCAATTTGAAATCGTCAACTCTCTTCTCCCCCTTTGATTTCCTTTTTTTTTTTTTTTTGGCTATAGTCGTGACGATGCCCACTTGAGTGCGGCCAACAACGACAAGCTATATAGTACTTCGACCCCCGCCTTCTCCCCATCCCTGTGGTGTTTCTTCTTTGCTTGCCTGCAGGTGGAGTTTTGACCGGATGAGTACGTAATTAGACTACAGTCAACCCTCGATTTATGAACACCCTCAGTTCCCGGAAAAATCGTTCATAAATCGAGGGATTCATAAATCGAAAATTACGTTAAGTCAGTACGATCGAGCTGACGAAACAGTATTTGCGAGTAGGGATTGTGTTTATAATGCAATATATATTGTAATTTTGCTTTCGACCATGCCTTCTGCTTTACACTTGGTCGTCCTTAATGCGTCTCCGGAAAACCCGTTTGTTGTTCGGATTTCGAGGGGTTAAAAACTGATGGTGCAATTCCAGGAAAAAAGTTTGTCCGTTCCGGCGTCATTCATAACACCACGGAATAATTCATTTGAAGATATTTGTTGACCTCGGAACGATCCGTTCATAAATTGAGGGCAAAAAACGAAGGGGAAGTCCTAGTTGGTTCTCAGAAATTAAAATTCATTATTCGAATATCGAGGTTCATAAAACGAGGGAAAAATGCATGTAAAAATTTTGGTTCCTCGTGCTCCTGTTCATAAAACGAGGGAATTCATAAATCGAAGGTTCATAAATCGAGGGTTGACTGTATATCGTAATTTGTTGCCAGACTTGTTTCTTGTATGAGGGGACACATCCTGAATACCCACAAGTAGAGACATATAGTGGAAACGCACGGTGCGCCAATGGATCTCCCTGCGTCATGATTGTGTTAAATCCCCAATTCGCCCCCTGTCCGATTTGTAGCACCACGGTTTGGTCTCGATTTAGGCAAATAACTCTAGAGATGACGTTATCAGGGAAAGCGCTCAAGAGGAAGAGTGCGCAGGAACCGTTCCCCTTGTGACGTCACTTGATAAGGATACACTTTTCCTTTAAAGTGCTTCTCGTGAACTCCCCGAAGTGGGTCCTTCACTCCGGTCATCTGTGTTGACTCAAGTAAAAGCGTTTAGAAAGTGCCGCCACCTGTTATCTATGATAAGGGGCTGTATTTTAGAGCGCCGCCGCTGCAGGACTGTTGCTTATCGATGATACAACGAAGGCTTTCGATTGTTTCAGTAGTTTTTCTTTCGAATTTAGTCACAAGGTATATCTTGTATGGCAGGTCCGTTTAGTCTCGTAAATGAAGCTCTAGATGCGCACTTTTGAGATCTCCAAAATACCACAGCCCACGTATAAAGGGGATGCGTGCATTTGATGCGACGCTTTTGAATCTCGTACAAGGTGCGTTTGTCACTGAGAATGTGCAAATGCTGACAGTCGACAATATACTTTCTTTCGTACCCCTTCGTGCGCCTGACATTTTAAATAGACTTGCCAGAGGTACCCCTCGTCGTGGTCTTGTACCTGATCGTCCCTATATCAGTGGAAGTAAGACACAGAACCCCCCAAAACTTTCCGAATATAGTCCAATGGAAATTCTTAACCTTTTATTATTTTATTTATGTGGTTGAAGTAGTTCATAAGGGGGCGAACGCGCAAAACAAGAAATGCCAATACATTTTAAAGGCCCTTTCTTTCCTTTTTTGGGGTTTTATTGATTCCGCCTTAGCGCCGCGAAGCAACTGTGGCTATGAGTGGCGTAGAGATGTAGACAGATGGAGAGAGGACAGCAGGAAGGGGTGGAGGACAAGGGGTTTCGTATGCGTCCTGGACCGACTTCAGGGGAAACTGTGCCGACATTCGTCTGGAAAGTCTTCGGAAACACCCAGGGAAAACCTCAGACAGCCCAGCCGGTGGTAGGATTCGAACCCACTACCTCCAAGTCCTCAGCACGACCATGGCTACCACCAACGAACGGACGCTTTTACCGGCTCTGCCATGCCACTGGTATATCCTCTTTTTCTCTGTTTTGGTTCTCTCCAGTATTTCGCGTAATGTTCGTGTTTGTTTTTCCCACCCCTCTTTCGTTTCGAACCGTATAGAAAATGTTACGTCCTTTTTTCGGTTTTGACTCTGTTACAACTTCAGCCTGAACGGGACCATCGAAGCCCTATCTCAAAACCCGAAAACAAGCACTCATCGCTTTCCCAGACCACACACCATCCCATTGCGTCCATTCGCAACCCATAATAATAATAATCCACACCATCCTCACCACCAAACACCAGCATTATGCAACCAACAATCCCTAATCAACCCAATATGCCGTATCTCTTATCCGACGGTGCCTATAAGAAGAACCTCCGCCGGCCGTATCCCCCGCACGCCTCTCTATCTCCATACGCGCGCTATGCTTCTCCTTTCATTTCAATGCACGTGCATCATTCTCTTCGACGCTCCAGCGAACACGCGGCCCTTTCCCCATTTCACTTTCCCCCTCACCCATAGACGGCACGGCTACTCAAGTCGAAGAGAAACACGCACACACATACACAGCAAACGGAGGAGGTGAGAGTGAGAGAAGGATTAAATATTACCCTTCCTTCCTTTCGTTGTCCCTTAGAGAATACCCCCCCCCTTCATTCGCCCCCCCCCCCCCACCTCCGTTCGTCCCAGCATCATTTCCAGCTCTGATGTTGGCTCTGATCGAACACCGTACGAGCCCCACGAAACTTTGCTATGAGAAAGCGGGGAGGGAGGGGGAGAGGAAGGAAGTGAAGGAAGGAAACGACCGATAACGGCGAGCGAACGAAAGGAGGAAGAAGAAGTCGACACGAGAAGGGAGAGGGATGCTTAATGAATCTGACGTCATGCCGTCACGTGAGAGGTTTTCACCTCTTTGCTTCCTGGACTGTTTTTCTTTTTTACTTCGCAGCCCAACGCTGTGTTTGGTCTCCCCCGCTGTGCCAAGCTTTTCTTTCTTCGTTTTTTTTTCTTGTCTTCCTCCCTATAGGGAAGCGAAATAATAATAAAAAAAAAAAGTATTATTTCTAGGCTGTGTTTTCTTGTTCATACACACCGAGATGAAAAGAAAGCGGAATGAATGAACGGGGAAGAAAGGAATAAGGAGGGAAATGACGAGTAAGGATGGAACGAAGGAAATGTCTCGGGAAAGAAAGGAAAGACGCCGGGAAGATGTAGAAGACGGCCGTTGAGGGAGTTATTTTTCTTCCTTGGTTTCGGTTTCGTTTTTGCTTGCCTTTCTTTCTCCGTTTCCTTCCCTGTCGTCTGCTTCTTTTTTTCTTCTTCCCCCCCTCCCACTTTTTTTTTGTGAGCGCGTCTGGGTATAGTGTCTATTTGTTTGGATGATTCTTTGTGCGCGTTGAGGTAAAAAAAAAGTCGGACAAAAGGACAGGTTGAAGGTAGGGAAAAAAAAAGTACGGAACGGGAGAAAAAGACCGGAAGCAAGCGATTTATTGGGTTAAATTGGGCTTATGCCTCTCTTCTTTTTCATTATTGATTTTCACTTTTTATTGCGGTGAATTCGGACTTTTCTTTTTTCCTGTTCTAACCTACGTTCGCTTTGTGTGTGTGTGTGTGTGTGTGTGTGTGTGTGTGTGTGTGTGTGTGTGTGTGTGTGTGTGTGTGTGTGTGTGTGTGTGTGTGTGTGTGTGTGTGTTTTTCGTTATTATGCTGCGAAGTATAGAGTCGCAACTCCCGAAACGAAGCATCACTTCATCTTGCCTTCTACATTTCTGTAGATGAAGCGCGGAGATGGTTTTTAGCATGTGACTTCGACGAGCTGTAAAGATGTTCAAGGGGATGTTCTGTTCGAGCTCTGTTTAAGGTTAGAATTTTTCTGCCGGCCGCCGGTTTGCACTTTTTCGTGGCACGCCAATCCCTAAGTTATGTCACCCATACGTGCGGGTAAAGGCGTCGTTCTACATCAAAAGGCGGCGAGACCCTCACTAGGGGCGCCACTGTGCCGCCTCTTGGTGGCGATCCCCGTTTCGGTTTCGTTTCTGTTACTTACAGTAAAAACTGTCATATTGAAACGAAAATGCGACTTACTTGGAACACATATGTCGTTTTCGTCATGAATCACCAGGAAATATCAACGCTGGACAGCCTCTTACACGTGCAATGCCTTGATACGCAATGCAATATGCGAATACTGCCCGGGGACATCCCCACGACACGGTTCGTTCAGTGAACACCAGGGGGCGTCACCCAAACTTCTCGGCGCCAATAACTGCTACTGAAATCAGAGTTACAGAAGAAACCACCGTGAAATCAGGGCTTCGTCTTGTATGTGCGCCTTCATGCCTGATGTGGCTGAGATTGTACTTTTGCTGGGAATCGCGTAAACCTCTTGGAGTTCCGGTGTCAACGCGCTGATAACGTGCGCATTCTTTTATCTAATCACCGTGAAGCCTGACAGTCGCATGGAGTGTGAACGTTGCTTGACAGAGTGTTTCACCTAAAGTGATAAATTCTAACTGGCGACGTACTCGCCGGAGGATTGTGACACTTTCGGCAATTACTTTCTGGAAACTTTCTGTCCACCATTGAGGAAGGCCTTGGACAATTTTTAATGGCGGGAAATTTGTTTTTATCAATTGGACTTCGAAAATTGCCAAAAAGAACCTCACTTTTTTTTCTTCAGAAATATGAAGTCTTCCACGGATAACCGCAGACACAACAAAAATTAGGCACAGTATCGCGGTAGAAATAGTCGAAAAAAATTGTAAAAATTACGCTTTAGCCCCACCCGCTTGATTTTCGTAAAGAAGCGCACGCAAAACGTGCGTCTAGAGGAGGAAGCGTCCCCGCCTTCATTTGTTTGGCCTTCTTTGTGATAAGACAGTGCCCCCAGCATCAAGGTCATTGCGCGTGAAAGAAAGGTAAAACAAGTGGCCGGAACACTTCCTCCTCTCCCCGCACCTTCCGTGCGCTGTTCTTTGCGACAATCAAGCAGGCGGGGCTAAAGCGTAATTTTTACCATTTTTTTTTCGACTATTTCTCTTGCGATACTGCGCATAGTTTTTGTTGGGCCTGCGGTTATCCGTAGAGAACTTCATATTTATGTAAAAAAAAATGTGAGGTTCGCTTTGCAATTTTCAAAGTTCGATTGAAAAAAAAATTTTTCACCGAATTAAAAATTGTCCAAAGCCTTCCTAAATGACGGCAAACGTTCCATATAGGGTAATTGCCTACAAACGTCCGGCCTAAGTCCCACAAACGTCCGGCGAGTACGTAGGTAGTCAGAATTCTTTATCACTTTAGGTGAAACACCCTGCATGGTGATCTATTCCTGGCACTGGATATGAACGCGTGGTGATGAGGTATAAATATGGTACCGTTAGCCCTCCTTTATACCTCTTTCATACCCTTGAGAAGGGTTGGAGGTATAAATAGGAAATTTGTACCTCTTCTATACCCTCAAAAGGTATATATCTGAAGCAGAAGGTATAAAAGAGGCATAAAAGCACATTATTATACCTTATTAATACCTTCTTTTTTTTTCTAACAGTGTGCATACGTTGAGCGTGTGCCTTGAAAGCATTTACGGTTGCGCTTGCGTGTTGCGTCCGCTGGCAGCGAAGTGTTGGAAGGGAACATCCTTCCGGGTGGAACGAGGGTATATTACACGTATACGTGAGACGCTGTACGCACCCCATAATGTGAACCAGTGTTGCGGAATTGGAATGATTCCGGAATGATTCCAGATTTAGCAGAGACAGGAATGGAATTGGAATGGGAATGGCGAAAACTGTCCTAGGAATGGGAATGGAATGGTCTGGGTGCCCCGGTGGCAGTTTTCGTTTCAACGTGCTGGTTTCTGCCCTTGCGCCCTTTGCACCGCACCTGCACACGGTCAAGAGTGAAATAACATTGTCTTTGTGCTTTTTCCGTGCTTGGTAATATCAATCTCCTCTAGCACAGTGCTGGACTTGCCAGTATGGTTACCGGTCCTTTTCTTTTATCGATGGAATCAACGGAATTGAATTGGGTTGCCAAGCCATTCCAGGAGTGGGAACTGACCATACCTTTTCATTCCGAGGAATTGAAAGGAATGGAATTGGAACGGAATGGGCGCGAGACCCCATTCCGCAACCCTGATGTGAACCAGCCCTACGATCTTGCGCGTGACCGTCTCGATAATTATGAGAAAAATAACGCTATACAACTACCAGCTCTCTATATAATGGTTATGCTATAGCACCTATAGTTTGGACGGGGTACGAGGCATGGTCACCAACAGAAGAAAACTGCCTTCGTATATAGAGTCAGAGACATGGGCAGGATATATGCTATACCAAATGCCAGCACTGTAGACGCTTGCCTTGCATCTTAACGAAGTTGAGCTCCTTCTCCAAGTCAGCTTGCTTCCTGCAAACAATTCCTCGTACGCACAACCGATCGATCACAGTGAGGGAAGTCCTTAGCGTTTTCAAAACTCGCTGCGCACTCCCGTAGGCTGGTGTAGAAGGAGCCCGAAATTATGGGTCTTCTGCGGCAGGCAAGTTGATGCGCCTTAAAACTCCTCCGGACAAGCTAAGGAAACAAACGCTGCGAGAAGAAGGACAAAAGCAAAAAAAAAAAACAAAACAAAAAAAAACAGGAAGACCGTTAGGCCTAACAGTGAGCCATTGTTCAGACTGCTCGCGCTCAATTATCCTAATTACCACATCCATCGGGGGTCTTCTTCTTCTTCTTCACAATGAGTCATTAACGGAGTAGGCAGTTAATTGAACAGGTAGGTCCCAAAAATAAGTTGGCGCAATAAGGGGAAAACTTTGCTTTCCAAGAAAAGAATTTGCTGAGGTATAAGAAAGAAAGTTCGACATGATGAGTGATTGTGGCCTCCTCTTGCATAATTACCCACGTGTTCCGTGTCTTTTCTGATGCTTTTTAGAAGAACTTTGATAATGAGCGTAATTTCGAGCGATTCATTTGCGAAATTTAGGAACATGTTTCCGTTTTTAACGAGAACAAGAAAGTCCTTCAAGATATTGAACGGACGACTTTTTGAAAGCTAACATACCAAGTGGCTGCACCACACAGGAAGTTTAGCAAGTGGGAGGTGCGGAAGGAGAATTACGTTTATTGAGAAAGAGGAGAATGAATGGAAGGGAAAGGTTAGTCAGGCACAGGCCGACTTGCTATTCCTTTACAAAAAAAAAGAAAAAAAAATTGCTTAGAGGCATTAGAGGCTGGTCAAGCGGCCTGAGGCATGAAGGCAGCGCAAGAGTGCTGCAAGAGTGTAGTCGTGAGCGCCCCCTGGTTGTGCAGCACTGGGGCAGAGCATAGTGGCCAAAGAGAAAGTTTGGAGAGTACCAGCAAAGTTTGCGCAGCGCCATTTCTGCCCAAGCGGCCACGAATCTAAACAGTAGGGAGTTTCGTCCGCGGGTTCTCCGTGGTGTTTCAAGCGGTATGCGTGATGGAGAGCTTAGGAAATCCACAGAAATAGCGGTGCGCTTTGCCAACGCGAACAACTCGAGACCATATATTTGAAAGTGTGATATCGTCCGTTAAACTACTGCGGGTTGCATATTTTGGGGCGCCGCTTTCCCAGATGTGACGTGAGGTGTCCACGTGACACCTTCACGAAAGGGTGCAGACTGCATCTCCCTAACGGTCTTAGTGCTCAGCCACGTATCCTTTCTGCTTAATTTCTGAAGCTTTTTTTCTTTTTAAAAAAGCTGTCCGCATGTTTTTAATGTCTGGTGCTGTACTTAAAGCACATTTCTTGTTCATACTTTTTCTCTGTGTTAGGACTGTTTCTTATGGAATCTCCATTTGGACCATAGACATATTCCCAAGAACTCTTCGGGTCGATATACGTAGAGCGTGAAGAAAATCAATGATCAAGATTCCGGCGATGCGGAATCAAAAATAGCAGAGACGATTAAGAGCACCAACTGTTTACTATATACAAATGAAAAACAAGACTTCCGTGCAGTAGGCTGCACTTCTTGATATACGCTAAAGATTCAGCAGTTGCAATTTTGTAGTCAGTGGTTCGCGATTATAAATGACGTTCACATTAGAAACACCTCAGTGGAGCAAAATCAATAGAGCGACCACTGTGACGTAAAAAGCCAAATTATTATTAATGGATTAATTAATCTGAAGTTCTCCCAAAGTGAATTTCTTTGTTCTCCTACTTTGACAGCCGTGTAGGTCCGTCCTTAAACTCGTGTGGAGAGAGAGAAGAAATAGGAAAGAAGGAAGAAGTTGAACACCAACGCCGAAACGATTGCGGGCGCGCGAAGATCAGAATAGGAAGCTCGCCCCCATAAAGCTACCGCATATTCAAACGCGTTATGCAATACCTAAAAATGCAGCCTTTGCCTCCATAGGTAGCGCTCCAACTTAATGACAATACACAGACTTTGTTCTTCTTCTTCTTTTTTTTTCTTTTTTCCAGAAACCTCTAGGTCTTTTCGCAGGCCCACATAACCTTGGAATGCCTTGAATGGATTTTGCAGGTTGGGTTTCCTATGTTTTCTTCTTTTTTCACACATATGCGGCTTCTTTACAGTTTACACAAACATTCGAAAAAAAAAAAGAAAAAATTAAACGAGGCTCTGTACTCCTTGCCGTCTTCCCCGTACGTCTGGTTTCAACGCTTCCACTAATACCACAGTGGGTCGAAGGGACGAAGTAGAATTTATTAAGCTTCGGCGAGCGGTGCAAGGCGGAAATTACGGCACTCCCCCATTCATTTCGCGCTCTTTCTCCCTTTCCTGCCGCCCTCTTTCTCAGCCTCTCATTTTACTCTTTTTTTTTTCCCGAGGCATCGATGCCTCGGATGTTCAAACAAAAAGCGATGCCAAAAATCTGGTCTGGGAGGGGAGAGAGAGAGAGAGAGAGGCTGGCTCATGTTCTGGAATGTTCGGCCGCTCTCATATTGGAGGCTGTTTGTCTCAGGGTTGCCCGCGTACATATACCCTTCGTTTTTCAAAGCGCATAGCTCCTCCAAGCCGGACCCGATACTCCTCTTTGACCGACATGAGCTTTGGAGCTTGTCTTACGAGTTGCTTGCTGTTTTTGGTTTCTTTCTGTTGAGCTGAGCTTGGTTTCCTTGCGAGTTGGGTTTGGGGTATAGTAACCCACTTTTATACGAAACAGTAAACATGCCATTGACATCCAACTATCCGGCATGGATATTCCTGGGACGTTCTCTGGAGCGCAAAACGACGAAGAAAGTTTATTCCATGGACGTCCCATGGATGTAAAGGAGACGTTATCGAACATCCCTGGAACATCCCACTGTCAAATTCCTATTATCTCTACGTTACCTATGTATAACGCCCTTCCCAGCCGATTACAACAGCTTTGTTTGTATTATTGATCGATTAGATGAGTTACACAAAATATAGTGAGCCAATTTTTCTTAACTATTTCCTATATCCTTAATTTACCCATTAGCTGCAACCGATTTTCCCTAACAAGTCAACAACTGAGACCAACGATGAAAGATGAAAGTCACTGAAAAGGTTAGCCAGCTGTAGGGATCGAACCCACATCTTCTGGTTCAAGAGACCAGTTCACAAGACCAGTTCAGAAACTGTCATTAAGCAGGAGAGCACCTCCATCTCAGGTGCCAGCATTACATACTGGGCAACTTAACGTGTATTGTCATCAAGCAAGAGAGCTACCTATGGACTATGGAGGAGCTATATGTATTTTTAGGAAAAAATCTTCCCGTTGTATGTATTGTTTTACTGATTCTGAAGGAGCTATACTCTTCATATATGTATTTTTAGGAAAAAATCTTCCCGTTGTATTGTATTGTTTTATTGATTAGATGAGTCACAAAAATTGGTGAGCCCAGATTTCTTGTACTGTTTTTGTTTGTGTGTTTGTTTGTTTATTAAAAATTCTATGACTCGGTGAAATGATGAAACGACATGACATGACGAAATGATGATCAACATGATGAAATTCATTGATGCCATGAGATCTTCTTTAACGTTTTAGCCTACTATTCCGTGTGTATTGTCATCAAGCGGGAGAGCTACCCATGGAGGTATAGGCGCCTTATTATTCCGTTGTGTATTGTCATTGTCGTTGTGGGGGGAGGAATTTATTCCGTGGGTGGCGTAATTACAGGTGGCACGAAGGCAGGGCTTTTAAAGGCTTTTAAGGCTTGAAGGCTTTTAAAACATGCTAATGAACATGTGTGAACCTGATCGCAAAGTGAGGTCTATATGCTACGGTGAAAAATATAAATGAACTGGCTATATACAGGTGTTAATGAGATACATACAGATGGATTGAGCAATGAAAAATGGAAATGACGGAATGTATATATATATATATATATATATATATATATTGGCATCGTAGCGGAAGACCAATCACATAGACTGGTTCCCTCTCTAACTTTCCCTCGGATTCTGTGTGTGGGAAAAATTTATTCCGTGGGTGGCGTAATTACAGGTGGTACGAAGACATGGCTTTTAAAACTAGTGTGCTAATGAACATGTGCGAACGTGATGGAAAAGTGAGGCCTATACGTATATGCAATGGCGAAAAAAATTTAATGTACATGCTATATACGGGTGTTAATGAGATACATATACAGACTGGTTCCCTCTAACTTTTCCTCTAATTCTCCCGATGCACTAAAAACACCTACACCTAACACCTTTTCCGACCGATCACGGCCCGAAACATTGAACTCGACTTTATCTCACCCTTGCAAAGTTCGCCGGTGGCATCGTGATCCTTTTCGTTCTTTTTCTTTCTTTCTTTTTTTGCTTTACTAATACTGGTTTTGCATAAGCGACAACCGAAAATGTACCTTTAACCCAGAAGAAAGAAGAAGACCAACTCGTGATAGGTTATGAGCACAGGTCCCCTTCCGTAATAACGCCTTTCGCCCCCCTTAACAACTACAATTCTGCCCCGAAAATTGGATTCTGTTGTGCATGACACGCAAATGTATGTGGCCCAACATTGCGCGCGACACCTAGCGGGCCCATCGCGTTCAGTTATGCGACACTTATGCAACGCATATTGTCCTCTCGTTTTTTTTTTTTTTTTTAGTATTTTCATAATCTTGGCACCCTTTTCCTCATTTCTGTTTTTTCCTCTTCCTTCTCTAGTTGCCGTGCTCCTACATCTTTTTTTTTTTTTTTTCCTATAGTGTCGCTAAAATTACGCTGACTCGAATTTCTTTGAAGAAGGTCGCAACAACATTGTCGTCTGCTCGATTATTACGTCCCCGCGTTGTTGCCAACCTTGCATCTGTTATTACACTTCGCAGCTGCTTTTGGTTTTTTTTCTTTCTCGTGTTGTTCCGAACCGAGCCAACACCCTCTCATTGTACTCATACACGAACGTCTGATGGGTTTTTAAGACTAGCTTCTCCTTTTCCTTTTTCTTTTTGTCGACCTCTTGCTTTCCCCGTGCGAGAATGCTTAGTAATCAAATGAAATCTTGCCGTCTGTGCATTCTTAAGATCGTAGCTGTTGGGTGGGAAGGTTCGTACAGGTTGCATGTAGGAGAAGTAATCTGCTCCCCTGCATGAAGGCGAGGAGGGGAGCTGCGAGGACGCCGTTAGGCTTAGGGAAGGAGCGTAGTATGTGACGAGATGATGACGATGTGAAGGTTTGGTGAAACGAAGTGCAGCGGTTAAATTCAGCAAGTGTCTTCTGCAAGAGCTGAGGACCGGGTAAATACAGACATGTACAAGATACTCAAAAATCTATTTAAGATAAGATAATAAATACTAACTTTAGAATGTAATTAAGATAGAGTACAAAATACTTCAAAAAGTATTTGAAATACAATTAAGATACTTTTTATCCTTGAACGCAAAAAGTCACCGCTCACTGGTCAATGCGGCAAGTCGCCGCTATGTCACATGAATCACCTAAACCCCGCGCACTACGCTAGCCGCCGCTGTGTGATAGGAGTCATCTAAACACAAGTCCCAAAAAGATGACAGAGATACCACATAACTCCACTAAGTATATGTGACTCAGAACAGAGCAAACTTCTAGCAGGTCCCTGCTCGGCGAGGTCAAAATTCGGCGTCACTGCGTCAGGGCACACATAATAGAACCCTCACTGGCCAAGGATTGGTACACACGGGGCAAGATCTCTAAATGGAGATTTTCCAAGAAGGGCCAATGTCCGGGTCAAGACCGAGGGACTCAGGAAATTTCCACTGAACAAGCATGGTAATGGAAAGACGCGACACAGAAAGTTTGAGAGGGAGATCCAAAATATGTAATTAGAGTATCGAGTAGAAAATACCATAAAATGTATTTTAAATAGAGTACAAATACACAAAACGAAAAGTATTGAGTAGAGTACCGAAATACCGCAAATTGTATTTAAGATACAGTATTTTAAATACAGTACTCCAAATACGTACAAGTCTGGGTAAATATAAATGCGGGAAGTGGGTAAGCAGTGGGTACGTGCCACACGAAGGAATGGTACCAACAGCTTGTTCTGTTTTTCTTTTTGTGCTTTCACCCGCGCACCCCTTTTCGTTGTCATCGTCACTGTCATCAGTCAGCCTGCTGACGTGACGTCACCAGAGTCGCGGAAGGAAAGGCGAGGCGAGGCGAGGCGGGTCAGGTTTCGGTTTCAACATTGTGTTTTGTTCCATGTTTTGAATAATAATTTCGCCTTTCGTGGATCAATTTACTCGATGTTTGGAAGATGCAAGTATCACCGGTATATTCACAATTGTATATAGAGCGACGGTTGCTGGAAATATAAGCGCTGTTTCAGTTTTAGTAAGTGCTACAAGGGTCCATTTATAGTATTTATAAGCCATCGATATTTATTGCATGGTTTGAGCATATAGGGACGAAGCTGACGCCACAAAAGGCAGTGCAGGCGTCGTATTAAGCGTCAAAACGCCTACTTTTTACAGAAAGCAGCGATGACGTTTCAACTTGCTCAATCAAGCACAGAATAACTTGACTTCTAGGAAAGCACTCTATTGCGGCATTTCAAGGGAACGCGCTAGAAACGTATATAGTTATAGATTATGTTTCTAATTTCCGCTGCAATGTATGTGCTTCTTGATTGCCAACACTATACCAACCTTCCCGCGAAACGCATTCTCCGGGTCTCGTTTATCAGCTGGACTCTCGCCCTCCCCCACCCAGACTTGTACGTATTTGGAGTATTGTATTTAAAATGCTGTATTTTAAATACAATTTGCGGTATTTTGGTACTCTACTCAGGACTTTTTGTTTTGTGTATTTGTACTCTATTTAAAATACATTTTATGGTATTTTTAGATGACTTAGATGACTGGGTTTAGATGATGGTTTAGATGACTCCTATCACACAGCGGCGGCTGGCGTAGTGACCTTTTGCGTTCAAGGATGAATAGTATCTTAATTGTATTTCAAATACTTTTTCAAGTATTTTGTACTCTATCTTAATTACATTCTAACGTTAGTATTTATTATCTTATCTTAAATACATTTTTGAGTATCTTGTACATGTCTGCCCCCACCCCCCACCCCCCTCTCTCTCAAAATTGCTTGGTCCCTCGCCAAATCCATCCCACCAATCCTCTGCCCTCAAAGCCCTTACGACATTTTTGGACGCCATAGGACTTCCGGTTCCTTATTTTGAAGGGGCTCATTATTTCATTCCCCACGTCACCACCAGATAGAGTGTCGCCCCCTGGCGATGAAAACTCCCCATGCATCATCTTAAACTAAAAGTTGTGTTTATTGCGCTTGTATACAACTTCACAGTTTCACTCGGTTACTCTTCAACACAATGTCTACAGCTACATTTTGGCTGCGTTAATAAATTAGTACAGTCAATAGTTCTATAATGATATACATAGTTAGGATCCATACTAGAAGAACCCCTCTTAGAGGAACTACTGCTAAAATGTTCCTCGCGTAGAAGTGACTGCATTCCATTTTTGAGGACGTCACTGGTTTATAAAAAAACATCCTGCACAGTATCCAGCATCGCTTAAAACAACTCGGAACGAAAGAAAGCAACATTTCCATCTTTTTTGTTTTTCACCGAACATGATAACCAAATTTGGTCTACATGCACATGTCCCAGAACGTCGTCCTGACACATAATTTCTCCTCGGGGGATAATCCATCACATCACGTCCATTAATGATGGCACACGGCCTGCATATTCCAACGCTCCCAACTTGCTACAAAATCATACTTTGGAACGGCTAAAACGGAGTACCCCCATCTAGCAACAACAACGAGTAACAACAAGGACCAATCGGAAGGCGTGTGCAAGGGGGCGTTGTTATTCGGCGCGGGACTCGGTCATTAATACGGTGGCGTCGGACGCCGTGTGAGAATCCGTTTGGAGGAACGCATAATAACAGTGCTCCTTGAAAGACGATAATCGCTGGCTTTTGCTGTCTGAGCCAAAAGAATTAGGCGCCCCATTTGCGGGACAAAACCACTCGGCCCCCGCAAAAAAAAAAAAAAAAGCCTTCTGCTCAAAACGCCATCTCTCGGCCAAGTTCCGGTTTAGAGCGAGGCTCCTCGAGTGATTTATTATTCCCAATCGGTCGGTTTCTTTGTAGCATATGTTCTCTTCGTGGAAGGTGGAATACGCTAAATGGCAATACGGGAAGTTGGAAGACGCAGATCTTGTACGGCGCTGCAGCATGTTGACTGCAGCGAAGGATCTGTTATCCAAGACGAAGTTGCGGTCTGGGATGTACCAGGCAAAATTGTTTGTTCAGGTTAAAAAAGGCACAGTTCAATGTCGTGCAGCGTGAATGTGTGCGGTGAGGTGAAGGTGAGGCATATTAACGTTCTCTGCTTTAAGAAAAAATAGTGGAGTGTAAAAACCGACCTTTACCCCATTTTGACTGTTCCGTCGTTGGGCTTTGTTTGGCCTCTTCCGCCGCTTACCGGGCACATCACGTGACGGGGCTTACGATGTCACGTGACGTACCAGTGGAGATACATCGGGAGGGGTTTTGAAAAAGTTCAAACTGATTCAAGATTATGTAACACGAAATACGAACATCGATATCATCATCACGCTCCCACAATGCCGCGAATTGAATTCGTGCACGGAGAACAGAACCCCAACAGACTTCCTATTCGAACTTGACCCCCTTCAGGGCGTTGCATTGCCTGGGTCTTCATGCTCGCAAACAAAAGTGCATTGCCTATTGCGTAAACTCTATGGGCCCTAAATCCCTGTTTCTTTTCTTTCTTCTTCAAAATACCTGCGTGATACTTATGCGATCACAAAATAAACCCGATTGTCCATCATCTTAGCAAGCTTCCTCTGGTACGCCGGCGTCCTGTCTGCATAAAGATCAGTTCCCCAAACACCTCACGCTGAGAAGGCCCCCTGGTGCACACCGTGGACGTCGTGTACTCGTGCTGTGCGCATGTTTACAGTGTTGCCATTCTTCCACTCTTTCTGCAAACCGACATTTCGCTTTTTCTTTTTTCGTAAAGTTTCATTTCGTTTCCTTCCTTCCGATAGCATTCCCCCTGGTCTTTGGCAAGAGCAAACCCCTGTTCCAACTTCTTTGTTTTGTTTTCTTTTTTTCCCCTAGTCTCCTCGTTCTGTTTTTCTTGCTATTGTTCTGAAATCTACTTTCGGTAGTTCCAGTTCATCTGCGTACATGTCCTTCACTTCGTCCACATTTCCCTCGTTCGTTTTTATCCCCTTTCTTCTCGACAGTCTTATATGTGCGCTCAGCACTCGCTGTCTTTAACGTACTATGTTGCATGTGCGCTTCCTACGCTCCAGTTTCTCCCTCGCATTTTTTTTTTCCTTCCCCGCTTTCGATTTTACTTGCTCGCGGCAGAGGATCATCTGCTTTACTGTTGGACTGAATGCTAATAACGCACAAAGAAAGGAGGCAAGTAATATACAGGGTTAGTCTCGCAAACGTTACACATTTTAATCGCATCGTAAAAATAGAAGACTGGGTTTATCCAACACCAAACTTTGCAGGCTCGTAGCCATTTGTCTGAAGTTTTGTTGGAATTTTTTGTGGGCATTATGGTCCTGTAGAAGAAAAATTAAAAATCAAGCAAAATTTCACTCTATGCATTTTCTATGGCCTATCTCACTCAAAAGCCGACATTTTCTGCTGTGTGAGCTTCATTTTCATTTCACCACACACAGGTGGCACCAGCATACAGAACAAGACTGGAACATGAGGATTGGTGCATAATGTCAGAATTGGCCTGTCAGATCGTTGTTGGCAGCGCTACCTGTGTTAAGTGATGTGAACGTGGAGCAGACACAAGAAAAAATGGTGGCGGTGTTTGTGTGGGATAGGCCATTGAAAATGCATGGGGCGAGATTTCGCTTTATTTTTAATTTTCTTTCTACATGACCATAGTGCTTACAAAAAATTCGAATGAAACTTCAGATAAATGGCTATCAGTCTGCAAAGTTTGGCATGGGCCAAATGTAGTCTTCTATTTTTACGGTGCGATGGAAATGTGTAACGTTTGCTAGAATAGCCCTGTATATAGAAACATATATATGGAATTTAGTAATAAACTCTTCCTCCCAAGAAAAAAGAAAAGAAGTAGAATTACAGCTTCTAGTCTCCTACATTTCATATCCTGTCCCTTTTAGTTCCTTCGCCCTGAAATGTACTCCCCAGTAATGCAAATACTCCCTAAACTTCGCGTTTACTCCCGAAAGGGATGAATACAGTGGCTGCAGTACATCTACATACAGGGTGGTCCACCAACCATGATAGAAATTCATTGTAAAAAACGTACGCCCCGGAGACACATGCGGTCAAGGGATTTTTTTTCTGCCAATAACTTTTGCCACATATTGGTAACATTTTTATTTCATTTCAATCGACGGAAAGTTAATTTCTTGAATTGAACTCCGAAATTTCCCAAGGCAACCTAACGTTTTCTTTGTGGAAATGGGTTCCCCGTGGTCATTTTACTCAGTATAGCACATAATCCCACTCGTAATGCAATGGCAATTGCCGAAATAAATTCGCCGAAAATCCGTGGAAATGAGCCCTTGGCTCCGCCTCTTTTTTGACGGCTCGTAGTTTGAGCGCAAAGCTGCGAAGAAAGGAGGTTACATTGACACGCCACACGGGGGGGAAAGGGTCATAAGCCTTACCCATGGAACAAACACGCGCGGTGAGTGCCGGGAACCACAGCTATCTTATCAAAAATGATGTCACCCGACGGCTTGTAACCCTTTCATCCCTCGCGTGGCGTGTCAGTGTGACCTCCTTTCTTCGCAGCTTTGCGCTCAAACTACGAGCCGTCAAAAAAAGAGGCGGAGCCAAGGGCTCATTTCCACAAATTTTCGGCGAATTTATTTCGGCAGTTGCCATTGCATTACGAGTGGGATTATGTGCTATACTGAGTAAAATGACCACGGGGAACCCATTTCCGCAAAGAAAACGTTAGGTTGCCTTGGGAAATTTCGGAGTTCAATTAAAAAAATTAACTTTTCCGTCAATTGAAATGAAATAAAAATGTTACCAATATGTGGCAAAAGTTATTGGCAGAAAAAAATCCCTTGACCGCATGTCTCTCCGGGGCCTACGTTTTTTACTATGAATTTCTATCATGGTTGGTGGACCACCCTGTATAATTCCATAGAGGACTAAAATTATTTTTATTTTTCCCTTTCGCTCAGGTAGCACGCACAAACGAAATCCAGTGCAATATTAGAGAGTGTTAATATCGACCATTGATAACGCCAGCATGAAGTTTTCGCATCACACTTTATCACACGCTATCTGCACATACCGGAACAAATAGCACCGTGCATGACTCTGAATCTTATCCGTTGATTGGGTGTGGTAGATACGGTACGTCGGAAGTCACGTTATTAGAGAGTTTTAGTACACCGTCACCGGAAACCCGGTAGCATAGCGCATCTACAGCACCCAATAAGATTCTGAGTCACGCACGCCGTCATTGGTACCGGTAGGTACGGTAACTTGACGGTACGTTACCAACGGTACACTAAAACGCGCTATTAGCGAGTGTTATTAGACCGCTAACTGTAGCCCGGTAGGCTACCGAACCCTATCAACAGATAAGATTCAGAGCCACGCCCTCTGTCATTGGTTCCGGTATAGGCACGGTAAGTTAACGGTGACGTTATCAGCGGTCTACTAACGCTTGCTATTAGAGAGGGTTTATAGACCGTTCATAACGTCACCGTACATACCCGAGCCAATGGAAGTGTGCATGACTCAGAATCTTATCAGTTGATTGGGTGCGGTAGACGCGGTACTTCGGAATCCACGTCATCACGATATCACGTACCGTTGATATAACGTGGCTTCCGATGTACCGTATGTACCGTTCCCAATACGATTCGGATACGGAAGATACGGATGACGTTAGCAACGGTCTGCTCACACTCATTAGAGAGTTTTAGTAGTCGTACGCTATCGTGCTTGCGTACGTATGAGATAGCGTTGATGGTTCTGCGTACGCCCGTTACAGAAAGAGAGTTTCGCGCACCACCAACGCTATCCCTTATGTACGCAAAGGCAATAGCGTACGATGTACTAAAACCCTCTACTATAAGTGAGCTTTGGGGCATTGCACGCTATCCGTTTTGCGTGCTTAAGGGATAGCGTGGGACACGCGCAAACCATAAAGCTTCGCGCAGTGCACCGAAACTGCATCGACGCGCAGAGGCGATAGCTTTACGATACACTTCTAAAACTCACTATGGACGATCTGCTAACGGTCGCTCTATTAGGGGTGTACCTCGAAATAAAGTGATCGAAATCCCCGCTGCAAAATAAACTACTGGAAATCAACGTTATTTGACTATAAAATGCGCAGTCGCGCGCGGGAAGCTGCCAACAGCGAACTTAGGCTAACCTGGACAGAGAAATATGCGAACAGCGAACTTGAAGTAGCCTAATAATAAACTATACCAACGTGCTGTTTCGTCGTGTCTGCCCTGCTAAGCCTAACGGCTGCTAAAACTTTGCTTTCGTTCGCTAAAACGACATGGACAGACATCGAAAACCGGTGAATTTGAGTGGTTAATTAAATAGTGATACCGCCTTTTTAAACACGGCATACCATGTTACGAAGCATTCGAGCAAGCGTTCGAGCATTCTCCTTGATCTTCCTTGTTTCGAGAACGGGAATTTCCAGATCGGGGATTTCGCAACCGGGAATATCGAGGTCCACCCCTCTATTATTTATCCAGTTCTCTTAGAGAATAGAAAGTCTTGCGTGATATGATACGGTCAGGACGCAGAATTCTTCAGCGAAATTCAATGCCGAAACGAAGTGGAAGTGGCAAGGACAGTGGACCTATCATTCATTTCGACGTATTCCCAATGTTGTTGACCTGTCGGACGACATGGACATCGTCATAACTGACGGGAGACGTCAGTGAGCTGGCTGTACCTACCTCTTGTCCGCCCCTTCGAATTCCTTCTTATTCTATTCTACATCAAGGGCTACTTCAAGGGCACGTCTATTTTTCACGTGAAGGATAAGTCAGCCGTCGATCAAATCATGATCAGCCTTAATGAAGAGTCAACAATGTGGGATCAACTTCCAATGTCAGGGAAATTAAGAATGCCTCGTCATTCGCAGCGTGTGGTCGTCTGTCGTTGTGTTTCGTTAGTTGGAAAAGTTCGGTTATGAAGGCTGCAAGAGAAGCGTCGACACTCCTTATAGTAATTAAGTTGTTTGACGAAATATGCTCCGTCATTAACTATTTTGCGATGGTCCATCGGCAGTATCACTGGTACCAAGTCAAGCAATACGCTTAGGCATTCCGTACACGGTAGCACCTGCTGCTGTGATCTGCTCCATACGATAAGTTTGCGCTGTCTCGCATGCTCTAGCGGATTGCAGTTAATGTCTTACTCATCCGCTTTGAACCCTGTGATGCCGCTTGTCGCATGCAGATGACGTACAGCGATATTGGATGTCCAGAGCATGACATCTTTACTGAAGATGAGTCAATGGATGTTCTACATAGAAAGGACAAATACATACAAAACCTCAAGTGCCTAAGAAATTAATGATGAGATATGGAAGTCACTGAAGAGGTTAGCCAGCTAGAGCAGTGCCAGTCCTACAGCTGGCTATCCTCTTCTGTGACTTCCATATTTCATCTTTACCGGCTTTTGGGCATTTTTTGTCATCGTACTTTATGCTAACTCCATGTTGGTCCTTTTAAATCATATTGTCTGTCACACGTGGTTTGCTTATTTATTTATATGACATGCGCGTTTTCTTGCGTTAATTGTATTATAGTTTTTTAGTTTGTTTTTTCCCTTTCTGTGGGTGCAATGACCTTTAGGCTACTGATATAGCCGTTGCCAGGCACCAGACCAAATAAAATTATCAAATTACCAAAATAATTTGCAATACCATGCCGTGGCGCAACATGTTTATACACGGCAACGAAGCAACTATTAAGGTCCTCTACGCGTCGTTTACGTGCAGGTTTCCGAGGGAGAGGGTAGGAGTAAACGTCATGCAAGATGGACAAGCTCTGAGTAGCCATAGAACCATATAGCCAAGCCAGTTCGTTGGATACTTGTTGCATTCTTCTATTCTTCCACTACTGCATTACTCATTACTCGGTGTGTCCATTATTGTGCTTCATGGTATATGCTCGACAGCAACCATATGGCTGGGATCGCAGGGAGCTGTCCTGCAACAACGGCCGCTTCAGCATATAGTGCATCTGGGGAGCAACTGCTCTTCGCAACACCGCTATTTTGCTTGTCTTAACCACTGGGTCCGTAAATTTGGCTACTACTACTATTAGTACAACTTAGAACTGCGATGTTCAATCACTTCGAAATTTCCTAGGCTTGCATCGCGTTCAGACCTTTATGTGTAGACGGCACAATGCTGTACTTGCACTCAGCAAGTGTTGAGCATATATGGCATCTCGACAAGGTAAACTTTTATAGGCCGCTACCCTGCATAGATGGTTGCGCATAGCACTGTGCCATCAGGTAATAATAATAACTAATAATTGGGTGTTTACGTCGCGAGACAACTGAGCTGTGCCATCAGGTACATCACGTGGTACGCTAGCGCGGTTCGCTGCACTTATCTCACAAGTGCAAGCAAACGTGCCAGAGAAGTCCCCCATGCCATGATAGGGCAAGATATCTATACGATAGCCATGGAATGTACCTCAGACGGACAGCCCTGCCCTCAAGCAGTGTATGTGGCACAGGAGCGCAGTAGAATATAATGACAGAAAACGATCCTGATTACGAACACGAACTCACTCAACTCAACTCAACTCACGTAAGAAACAAGATCCAAAAGCGAGAAACGTGAACCTTTAAGCCACCTTGTGAGTCAGCGACAGGTGCGGGTAGAAAGGTATCGGACAGAACCCCACCTACCTACCCACCCACCCTCATTTTTGCAGCAGCACCGTGTAGGACTGTGTGCCTCGGGCACTGGCCTCGGGCAAACGTTCATCTATAATGCGAGGTTCTCTCTTTGCTACCGGGAAAGAAAGCAATGTGGGAGCAGCAGTAGTGAATGCCTACGGGTGTTCTGCAGTTTGTTCGTATCTCTCCCTGGGCAAGAAGTCCGAGATCTGCGATTACATGTCTCCATTCTGCTGGCTGTGCAGTTGGCAAGAAGGACGTTCCCTGCAGTGCAGACTATACAGCTTGAGACTCAGGAAGACGACCTCTCGTGCAAACAGAACGTGGGACACGTAGGTTTGAGTCGTATACACTAGAGTCACTAAATAGGCTTCGCTTCAGAGTATCGACACTGAGGTCCAAGGGAGAGCAGGAGCGTCATCTTGTTTCCGCACCACACTGGTACCATCCCCATTTGAGGATCAAAGACGGCTAACATGATGCTCTTTGTTGGAGAGAGAAGCGTGTATGATTGTTGTGAGATAATCCATGTATTGTCAACCGGAGCGTCCCGAGGTAGTCAGGGTGAGCTCAAGGCCGTCAGCCTTGATGAGCTGCTTGCAAACGAAAGGAACATTTCACCCGCGCACGATAGATGGCATCACGCGCTAAAGTGCTCTGAAGTGCGCATGCGCGTGGGTAGCGTGGCACGGAAACAAGATGGCGCATGCTCGCTCTTGGAACTCAGTGTCGATACTCTGAAGCGTAGCTTATTTAGTGACTCTAGTATACACGTTACGTACGATTCTGCCGGCACGAGATTTCGCGGCACCTCCAAATGAAAAATGACTGCGTTTCCCGCGTCTGGTCAGCAACCTCCGTCGCCCCCGTACGCGTATATATCCGTGCACTTTGCACGCGTCCCACCGTTGACGGGGCGGAGACGCCGTGTCTGTCCAGAACACACACGGCCGTTCCTCATTCATGTCCCTCCCGGTATATTTCCACAGTGCCGACAACTGCATTACGGCTGGACAGGGCTTGCTTAATCTTTCAGAGCTCCTTCCTGCTGCTCACTGCCTTCTCTCTTTTTTTTTTTTCTCTCCCGGCACGCCGTTACCACATGCGTTTTATTAGTAAATTTATTATTTACGACCTTATGGCGTTTTTGTTTCTCCGTTCCATCTTTCCTTCCCTTCAGCCGTCGGGAGGGTCAGAAAGTGTGCCTGCCGAGAATGCCAAGAATGTCTTCTGCATTGTTCATGTTTTGTATTGTTCTTTTTCTTTTTTTCTTTTTTTGCCCCTCCGGCGTTGGGCGCCTGCGTTGCCTCTGTGTGTATGTTTGTGCACGAGTCGCGGTCCGATGTGTGCTCGCATTGTTGAATGCGCCTGCCTTGGGCTTTAATGTCGTTTTCTGATTTTTCTCCCGTTGTTTTCCGTCCTTCTCCTTTTTGTTTCCCAGGGAGGTAAGGATCCGAGAGAGCAGGAAAAGGAATGGCGGTGTCGATGCTGCTGTCGTTTCTTTTCTTTTTTTGTACGCTCGTGTTGCGGAGCAGGAAAAACTTTAAAGCACTAAAGTTTTCTCAAGTTGCATGCGTTCCTTCCAGAAGATGCAGCCGATATAAAAAGCAGTCAGCGCTCTTTTCTACATATACATACAGGGCATTTTTTTCATTGATTTTTTTTAAAATTCGACACGGATTTCTAATAAAAACTTTTTGAGCTGCATAAATTTCGTTTTCGCAGGTGAGTTATACGGACGTCGTGTAGGACAGCGTATGTGACTACAGGACGACTAATCAGATAAAATTCATTAATTAACTTATTAGTTGGTAGTAGTTGCCGCTGCGCCATTAAACCTTGAATTATCATCATCATCATCAACTTATTTATTTATTTTACTTACGTCAAGGGCCCATCGGGCATTACATGACGGAGGGGTAAAAATTAACATATCATACACAATTCATACAACACAAGATTAAATACAACACGGTAAGAACGAAATACAAAACAATAACTACACATTGAACAGTACAATAAATGATGATTCAAAATAAGAGATGTATGACAGATGCTCTGAAATCTTTTTTTGTGCTTGCTTGACGCAGCATAGCCATAGGTGCTTTTGCGTCAGAAAAGTCCAACTCATCATCATCATCTTCTTCGTCTTCTTCTTCTTCGTCGCGTGTGCGGACAACATTTTCAGGGAGGTTATTCCACTCTCATATTGTACGGGGGGAATGGTCCAGAAAAAGATGATGAGCGGCAATGAGGGCGTTTAGTCTTTAGTAGGTGACCTAAACACTTCAGTTATATGTTTAGTTATTAATCTAGATGTTTTGTGGGAAATACCTGATACCAGAATTAGAACCATTCATTATCGAAATCCATGGTCGTTATTAAACATCATGAGCAGCGAACGTACCTTAAGATATAAATTTCGAATTCTGCTATGCAAATGAGCCGAAAACAGAACTACGGACTACTCCAGCGCAGAAAGAGCGACAGGCGCTCCACGTGAGAGGGCCACGTGATTTGGAGCGATGGAGCTGATTGGAGTATACAGAGATTACGTAATCTATTGGCCAGATAAGACCAAGGTCGTGTCGCTTCTGCGCTAGAGAAGTGCATAGTTCTGGTTTCGGCTCATTTGCATAACAAATTTTCCGAAATTTATATCCCAAGGTACGTTCCCTTCCTATGGTGCTTAATTAATATGGATGATGGATTTGAATAATGATTGGTTCCAATTCTGCTATCTCGCAATTTCGAAAAAAAAAATCTAATTAATAAACTAGTTACTGAATTTTATCTAATTAGTCGTTCAGTAGTCGCATACGCTGTAGTTCTATACAGGATGTCCGCCAGCAGTATAACCCACCTGCGAAAACGAAATTTATGCACGCTCTAAAAGTTTTTTTTTAAATAACAAATCTGTGTCGAATAAAAAAAAACACCCTGTATATGAAAGTAGCCAAAAGGATTGGAGAGCTTTAGTACATCGTACGCTATCGCTTTTGCGTATGTAAGAGATAGCGTTGTATAGTTCTGCGCATGCGCAAGACATAGAACTTCGCGCATTGCGCAGAAACACCACGCTATCCCTTACGTACGCAAAGGCAATAGCGTACGATACACTAAAACTCGCTATTATGAAGAGACCCAGAGTTCGAGGTAACTCGTTACAAGTAACCAGAGGTGGGCGTTTGTCCTCACGAGCCTCGCCCTCACCTCAATTTTCTGGGAGAAAAATTTTACTCCCTCACCTCACCTAAAAAAAATTTGAAAATTTTTCCTCACCTCACCTCAAAAAATGTTTTCGAAATTTTCCTCCACCTCACCTCACCTCAAAAAATGTTTTCGAAATTTTCCTCACCTCACCTCACCTCACCTCAAACATCACCACAAAAATTGCCCCTCACCTCACCTCACCTCACCTCAAATATCGTGAAGCGAGCGTGAGGTGAGGGTGAGGAAACCCTCACCCTCGCACGCCCTCGTGAGGGTGCCCATGAACCTCTGCAAGTAACTCGTTACTGTAACCTACGGTAAGTTCCTTTTCTTTTTTTTCTTTTTTTTTGTAGAGCGAGAGAGAGAGAGAGACAGAAAGATACATGACGCCGATGATATGGGGATGTCTTCCGCTCATTGAGCAGAACTTGATTGGTATTTTTTGGTAACTTATAACTTCACTCACCACTTTTGCGCCGTCGTAACTTTCAGAGGGACTCGTTTCTTTTTCACGTAACTTTGCCAAAGTAACTTAAGCTAAGTTCCAAGTTACTTTTAATTCGCTTTTCACTCACGTCCACTTATTTTCTTCCTTTCTCTCCGGTTCTTGCATGGCATTTTATGCCATAAAACGTGATGTTCAATCAGTGACAGTATTCTATTCAGGAAGTAAGAACCGCTGCTATTGAAATGAAGCTGAACCATTGTGTTCACACAGGGAATAAGATGCAAAGCGTTCGAATTGTTGGACATAAACGAAAACTCAACGCAGGCAACTCACCTGCACCTGTGTATAGTGCTGTTTTGTGTCCGAATTAACTTGGGAGTAACTCGTTCTTTTTTAACTCTGTAACTGCGGGTTACATTTCGTGCTGAATAACTTCGTTATTAACTCAGTTACATTTTTCACACGGTAACTTAACTCGTAACGAGTTCCTTTTGACGGGTAACTTTTCGATCTATGAAGAGACCCCTAAAATATATTACTATACCTCTAGACATCATATAATTTTTTGGTGAGAGATATTCGTCATCGGGGAATATAAACATAGCATGCTCTTAATCTCTTTGCGCTAAAGCTATTTGCTTTGAAACGAGCTGTAGCAACAAGAAACTTCACGTAATCAGTGCTTTCCCCGCTTAAAGTACCAAAGTGTACTAGTCTCACTGATTACCCAAAGACACGTCTATTCGCAAACGCTCTCTCGATCCTTCTCTCTCGTATTGTTCAGATAGGGCTTCCGTGCTCCCACTTCGACATCGTCCCAGCATTCCGTTGGCTTTCCCATTGGCACCTGTACTTTCTCTATCATTCTATTTCACGATTGTTTTGCTTCACAGCGCCGGGCTTGCGAAAAGGCCTCCCGTCGCAACTGGTATTTTGCGCTCCCATTGTTGTTTGCCGCGAATTGTCTTCCACTAAGTCAAAGTCGAAATTCCTCTGAGAGGTTCTCCGCCAGTACGCGTACGTTACACGCTGTCAACTGTCAAGGTCGCAGTTGCGTTTCTGCTGTCAAAAGTGGGCAGAGAAAAAGACGTATTCCGCCGTCATTGGGCGGTTCATTTTCTCCGGGCAATAAAGTAAAAAAAAAAAAGTTCGAAGTATGCATTGTGGGAGAATATGGACATACTCCTAAGGCAGGTGTCTCTGGTAGGTGCTTGTTCATGACGAGGTTGTATTCGTTCTTTTCATATTTATATTGTTTTCGCGGTTGCGAGCAAGAGCGAGCTCTTGAGTTTGTGCACAAGTTGTCGGCTGTGAATAGTATTGTCACGACTGGAGGGAGACTGTAAAAGCGTCAATACTGTAGAAAGTACAGGAACAACTGCAAAGCATTCAAGAGTGTAGGAAGTACAAAGACTACCCTAATGTGTATCGCTGAACACTCTGTATTTTGTCTGTCGAGACTTCTACTCTTCCTATTTTCCATTTTGTTTTGCCCACTATTCTTTGTTTTAAATAGAGCTCACCTCGCACGCTCAGAACAATCTGGATCACTCAAGTAAAACACAGGAAACAAAACTCAGAAGTTCCGTTGGTTATCTAGTATCCAAAACCCGACCCTCAAACACACCAACAGGTGGCGGGCTCCGGCATGGAGAAAGGTACTTCCGAGTATAACACTGTGCATGCATAGTTTAGAAGCGCAGGAAACGCATATCGCCGATAAGCGTTTCACATTTTGCTATCAGTGTACCTTAATCCTGCAGAGGCATATTGGTTCGGGGGAAATTGAACGCAACAACATCTCTCTTGATCATCTTAAGTAAACAGAAAACCCGAAACCGGCGCTTAACGGAACGGAATAAAGGTAAACAGAGCACAGCGTGGGGGACGAGACTGGAAAACATATGCTCCTAATAACAAAAAAGGAAAAAGAAAGGAAAAGGTGCAAAAGAAAGAAAAGGTGCCTTGAGCGTCTTCATGAATAATTCCTGGCACGCGGTTGCAAATGAAATTTGCATACGGCCAGGCTCTCCCTCTTGCCCGCCCACTATACCATTAGTTGGCTCATTTTTCTGCTTCGTATGCAGCGATGCGGTGCGGCCAAATTCGGAACCCCTTTTCTTACGGTCTCTTCATTTCTGGACGGCCGACTGTCAACGGGAGTAGGGAAGCGAAAACGTGAACTACAAGGAGAGACTACAAAATATGCTCCATCTGCTTCTTTTTCTTCTGCCTTTTCTTACGTGTCGTCTGCTTTGCCTTCTCTTACGTGTCGTCTGCTTTGCCTTCCCCTACGTGTCGTCTGCTTTGCCTGAATGGACGTCACGGAGCAGACGTCAAATTTCCCGTCGCTTGAACATCAAGTTGTCTGATTGAAGAAATTGACGATTTCTGTTCAAGTCCGTTGCTGTCATCACGTCAACGAACTTGATGTGGGGTGGTTGTGCGTCTGCTACAGCAGTTGGGGTGTCTAGAAGGTTTCAGTGAACCAAGTTACTAGGAGGGCACATGTCCGTTTCCTGCTTAGCACGTCACAAGCTTTCGAACACGAGCCTTCCGTCTTGCTTTAATGGAAAACGCCATCTAGCGGGGGAAAGGGGACACACTGTTACGGGACGTGGCGCCTGCCTGCTGATGACGAGATGTTGGCTGTTGGAACAGGATACGACGACGACGGCCTAAAGGGGGGAGGAGTTAAATATTTGAACGTTGTTGTAAATACTACGCAAGCTAGCCTCTAGGGCGTCCTAAAATTAAAGCCTGGAACCACTTTTCGACATTATTCTAGCTGAGACACACTGAACGGGTCAGCAGTTCGACCTTTCAACCCCCCCCCCCCCCTCCTCAGTCCTGCACCTCCTCTCTCGACTGCAGCATTTATGGACCAGATTCGACAAAACTTTTCTCCTGTTGATAAGAAAGAAGAAGAAAAAAAAAGCTGAAAAGGACGCGGCTTGCAACTTCCCGGAAGCTTAATTAATTCGGAAAGTCGGAAGCAGCCTCAAAGGCTCTCCTGTGCTATAACTTAATTGCTGTGTTTTGATGTCGGGCGGCTGCAACTCCGGTTGCAGTCATGCGTTTCCGGTTCCAGGATTAGCGCAGCTATGTTGGCGTTTCCTCCGCTTTCTGCTCAGCTTTTTTTTTTCTTTTTTCTTTTGATCGCGATTTTTTTTTCTTTAGTTTTGTGCCAGGATAGGCGAAGAGGCGAGATAGCCTCGGGTTTCTATCTGCGACACAAGAGCGGAGATTGTTTCGCAGAGGGAGAGGAGGTTGCTTCGCTTCTCTCTTTCTCTTGTGTTCCAATAGCGGACGATGTCTGCTGGCAATTCGCGATAGCTGTGCTGCTCTGGAGATTATCCACGCACGTGTCCACCCGAAAGCTTAGGACATGAAATCTGTGACACTGTTTTTAGTGGTTCAAGTTGATCTTGGCTTGTTTAGCTAGAACAATAGCATGGCGACAGCAACTCGTGTCGCCCCGTATTGGTTGTCGTAGAAACTACAGATTGGATACGTAGACAAATGTTGTCAGCCGCAAAGTTGCTAGACTTTGACCGTGTACCCTGCTGAGGAGAAGCATGGCCATAGCTAACAGTCAAAGCACAAACTACGCATGCAGAAGACATTGCCTTTCTTGTAGCAGTTCGAGGATACAACATTGTTACCCAACAGGTTAATTCCTTTCAATATACATTCGAGCATGTGGTGGTCGCGCTTTCGGTGGAACCAAGACATCTCTGTTGAAAGCGATATCTTTAGGATGTCGCAAATAAACTCTGCAGTTCGTTCCACACTGCGACGTTGCAGCTGGGAGAAAATTCATTTTTTACTAGTAAAATTTTTAAAAAAGTGCATCATGTTTAAGCAGAGACGTTTGTCGCTGAGTTGCCAACCTCTGCATTATTCTGACCCGTTTCTTCGTACGTCAGTGAGAGGAGGGAGCAGGCGCGGATCTAGGGGGGGGGGGGGTCCAGGGGTCCGGACCCCCCCTCAATTCCAGACATAGGGTTCAATGGACCAATCCCAGCATGCACCTGGCACTTGTCCATAGGAACCCCCCACCCCCCCTCGCAAACATCTAGATCCGCACCTTGGAGGGAGTAACTGCTTTCCATCTTTTCATAGCAGACGATAAGTGTCGTCTGCTAAACATCCCGAAGTGAACGGGTTGTTTGCTTCACGACATTTTCATCTCTTGTGCGATATTTGGACACAAACCTGTCCTGAGTGGTTACTGTAAGTCACAAATAACTTGTAACTGCAACTATAATAGCGCCTTTGGCCAAATTAATTGTAAAGTGTAACTGCAACTAAGTTCTTCAGGCACGCCAATATTGTGCACGCGTCATCTCCCTGCGCTTTGTCGAGGCTCCAAGTATAGTGCCGTTTTTCCTAACCAGGGATTCCACGAATGTCGTCATCTCATACGCAGCCAGGATTGATTAGAGTACTCTCAACGTGCCGTTAAGGCCCATGGTAGATCTTATGATTATGGCACGGTAGAACTGTGCTAGGACAGTAGAAGTGCTCAAACAAAGTCTGTGAGAGTTACATTTACGTCGACCTACGTGGAAAGCGATCATTCTAACTATGCCGCTATGCCGCGCGATCTGGTACACGAAAAGAATTCAAAGCTTACGAGCAACCGCAATGCTGATACCGACAACGTACTTTCTTGGCAAAAGATCGCATTTTCAGGTCCAGTGCCCACTATCCCAGAAATGCACAATTTTGCCGGTTTCTTTTTCACCGAAGCAACTTACCTTCATCCACAAGAACGCGCGAATGTTGTGCGAGTTTGTTGACTCAGGTTGACGTTAATAAAAAGTAATAACGCAATAAAAGTCTGTCCCTGGGTTGCTGGCGAAATCGATGGCACTGGCTAGCTAGCTGGCAGGAGCCGTCGTCGTCGAAATTATTCAACCGAGAATGAGCCCAGGGAACATGCGCGAAATGAAAAAAAAAAAAGATAAAAGAAATAAATACAGTTTCGGTAAGGCGCGCCATATATCGAGCGTGCGCATGTGCGGGAAAGTACGGGCCGCATCGCGTGCCATGCGGTCGTAAGGCGGCGAGAAACACAGCTGTGGTTTGTCAATGCCACTGGAGCCGGATGGAAACTTATTTTGATGTTGCGCCTCCTAAGATGAAAGGTGGGTCCCGTTAGAGCGAAGGACCTCGGCACTATACAGACGGGGGAAGTGCGTGGGGCCTCTGTGTGTACTCTGTTAGCACTGAACACGAACACCGTCGAAGGATCCTTTGATAAGATTCAGGATAAAGTAGTGGTGGCTGAGGTCAATGGAACAGACGAGGACAATGATACCCAGCACGGGTGGGCGGTCTTCATTGAAGCCAATGGCCTTTGAATATGAGCGTAGCGACATCAAGCGGGTGACGTGTCAACCTGTCAGGGGGCATTGGATCCTATGCTCTTTAAGAAAGTGACACGTTGCCCGCTTGATGGCGCTACGTGCATGTTCAATTGCCATTGGCTTCAATGATAATTCAAGACTGCCCGTGAGACGCTCTCGCGCAAGAACAATGGTCGATGCTAGCCTCTAGCCTGAGTGTCTTTTATCTTGCACACGCTCCGGAAACCCCTCAACCCCTCTCAGGCAGCCTGTAACTGAGAGAGTGATGCTGACGACAGTCCGTGACGCAGAGAGTAGGCCCCAAGTAGCGCCGCGCAGTGTCCGTAGCGGACCAATTTTCGTTGAAAAATGAGACCTCGCGCGTTCCTGGTTGCGTTTATGCTGCGTCACACTTATTTGATTACGTCACGCCAGAAGATCGGGCCGGGCCTCCAAGGTCACAGATGCAGCTCTCGTGGCTGGTTTTTGAGAGCGTCTCCTTCGAGCCTTCTAACATTTAGTTGAACATGTCGATAAAAGCAGTGGCACTTGGTTTGGAACACACGGAACCTACTACTAATGGTGATATGTGCTAGTGTGTACATATGTGCTTGCTACCTTCTTGGGGAGCACACCAAGCCTTGTTCAGATGCCCCAGGAAACGCTCACTCATATTCTTTTCTATCTCGCATCTCTTCTTGTTAGTCACCTTTACCACACACATTCATGGCGGTGAAGTCGAGGATATAGGTGTTTGAATGTAAGCGTGGTTCTTTCCTTTCTGAGGGCCACCGGCCTCCTTCACGAACTGTAGGGATTTCCTTCCCTCGTCATCCTTTCATGTGAACCTTTTTGGAATGGGGTAGGGTCCTGCACTCAACGCAGGGAAACATCCCACATCATCATCATCCATTCATCTATGTTGTTGTTGTTGTTGTGGTTGGAGAAAATGTGAGGAGGATGTGTGGAGGCTGGGCTGGTGGCGTTGGGTGGCAGCGTGGTGCGAGACAGACAAGAAGCTAGCTCGCATGGTGCATGGTGGCATTTCTGACCTGAAATCTCAAGGTGCGCGTCGTGTCTCATCGCAGGTTCCCGATTAGGTTGAGTTTGTTGGTACATCTCCCTCTCAGCTACATTGCGGAAGTTACACGGGTTGCGGACGAAGCAAAATACGCGGCTTATCTTGACTTCATCCAGGTAGAATCTAAAAGCGGACTAAAGTGCAAACATTTCCCCTCGCTGAATGAAGGATGGCTTGTGTGCTTTTTGCGCTGTAGTGCCCCTTTAAGCACACTCACATATTGATCTACAGCATTTCTGAAGTTAGAGAGGGGGACGGAATGAGACATTCGGTTATTATGGCCAAGAACAACGAGCTTCAACATACGAAAATGCCATGTCAACGAGAGAGGCTTTCAAAAACATTTTAATCCACTTTAATCGCGTTTTCCTCTTCTTTTGTCCTCTCTCCATCGTGTCCTGTCGCTGTTTCAGAAACATTTATGCTTTCCAAGCAGTCGCTCCGTGTATGCAAAAAAAAAAAAAAAAAGAGAGATTCAGAAAATCCCAACGGGCGTCGAAAAACAGAAACGCGAAAGCTCATCATAATAGTCATCACGCGATGGCCGCCCGTAGCATGAGCAGACGGCCGCGATATCCCCCCTTCCTCCCCGAAAAACATGAATATTCAGGCTTTCGTTTTTCAATGCATATCGGCGCCCTGTTGAAAACAAACCCTTAATGAGCTCATCTGCTTATAGCTTCGCCAGGAGATGCTCTAGGCAAGGGCAAAAATGCACTGAAGCCCGATAACAAACTACAAAAAAAGAATGCACGAAACCTCTTGCTTCTGCGCTGTTAATGGCTGGAGGGCTCGCATTTCGGCCCCGAAAGCCTTTCGCGCTGCGTAGCAGAAGACAACTTTGGAAGGCTCTGGGAGGTCTCGTCTGCAACGGCGAGAGCATGCCGCTTTTAATTATTATCGGCAGCGGAATCTTCGCCCGTGTCGAGTAATGCGCATGTCGTTAATACAATTAGAACTGCCAACGTGTAATATGAGGAGAAACAGAGGGCGAGGGCAGTGTGGAAGTATCAGAGTAATGATAATGTTTTCGGTTTTCGTGTTGCCGCCAAGGTGGCGCTTGCGACGCTCGTTGTGTGCTACTGGCCGTCCGCAAATATCATTTTCTCTTTCTGCAGGGAGGTTGATTTAATTTTGTTAATGCGTGATGTGCGTGGCTGCTGTCTGTACATTTTGATGTGTTTTAGGCGGAAACAGATGAAAGAACTGCCCAGAACGCAAAAAAACAAAAGTAACGTGATACATATGGTGAACGGTTCATGCTGCCTTCCTGTCTTCACTGATTCACTGAATTTCGTATGATTCACTGAATGTCGTCTGCAGTTTGTTCGTTGTATTTTTAAGGATACTAAAGCACCTTCTTGAACCGAAGTGCTGTTCCATAACCCCAGCAGACGACGCTACGTAGCAGACGACGCCGCAGACGGCGCTGTCGTCTGCTAACACTTCTTTAGCAGAACCAGGCTTCTAACCGTGCAGTCAAACCAAACCACGCTTCCCGTAGCAGCATATCTGCCTCCACCCACTCGATAGTTCTCCTTGGGCGTATCGAGCGCCCGTTTCAGTCCTGGTGAAGTAAGTTCGAAGTAAACGTAGCGTCGTAACCATGGAAACACGGGAGTCGAGCCCGAAGAGAGGGAAAGCGAGAAAATGAGGGATGGTTTGGGAATGACGGGCACCTGTTGTGCCTCTCAATGAACGGCGGTATACCGTCGGCAATTGGCCGTTGTCGACACCACGGGCAGAATACAGGGTTCGCCAAGATAAACTTCGGGCTTTGTAACAAGATAAAACAAATAGAAACAGTGTCGGGAAGCTAAAGTAGATGTGAGATTACGTATTATGCCTCAAAATTTTATGTCGATACTGCCACTTGGTCTGTTTCTCTGCGGATAAATCGTGAAAATTAAAAAAAAAAAAAAAAACGACGCTGCCTAACATTTACTATCAGCTATGCCTGTGTTTCAGCTCCTATTCTGAATTCTTATTCTGGAATTAAAGGATGAATTTTGTGTATATTTATAAAAAAGAAAACTGGAATGTGTCCTAAAGACGGCAACAACAATACAAATAAACAAACAAACAATACTAAATAAATATATGAACGAACGAACAAACAAACGAATGAACGAATGGATGAATAGTGATGGAATGCTTCCCTGCAGTTGGTGGCGCAGGACCCTATACCATATTTCAAAGAAGTTAATAGGAGAGGATGAATGAAAGGGGAGCACAAAGAGATTAACGGTCAGAGGTTTCGAGTTCTTGGAGGAGGCCGCGTTGGCTTGAAGACACAAACCCAAGTCTTCGTCTATAAACCGAATTTCCACATTGAGTCACTCTCGACTCACAGAAAATTTAGCACGATGGTGACGGTGACGATGGCGATGACGATGACGATGATGATGATGATTTATACTTTTCACGACACATGAGCAGCTATGACTATAGAATGAGACGATGAGATTGATCTGAATGACGTTTTCTTCATCTTATTTTACGTTTTTACACGTGGGAAGGGGTCTGAGTATGGTAATTCAGCCCATGCGTTTCTACGTCTTTCGTTTGCGTCGTAAGTAACGAACGCAACACCTAAGGCTCACAATGGAGGGTTGCGTGTCACCGACCCAGAACGGCAGTGCACCACCTGTGGGACTTGAACCTGCACACTCCGATTGCTGGTCAAAGGTGTTACTGGTACAGCGCGCTATCTTTGTGTCTTTAATTTGTGGATATTCCGTACGTGAAAGCAAAGTTGCGAAATTTCCGCATCATCGCTGTGAACGACACGGCTTCCAGCACTTTTTCTGCGTGAAAGTACTTTCGGTGACCTCAATAACATCCCACTGCTCTCACAATTTTTGAAATGTATGTATGAAACAAATAGAAACAGTGTCGGGAAGCTAAGGTAGATGTGAGATGACGTATTATGCCTCAAAATTTTATGTCGATACTGCCACTTGGTCTGTTTCTCTGCGGATAAATCGTGAAAATTAAAAAAAAAAAACGACGCTGCCTAACATTTACTATCAGCTATGCCTGTGTTTCAGCTCCTATTCTGAATTCCTATTCTGGAATTAAAGGATGAATTTTGTGTATATTTATAAAAAAGAAAACGGGAATGTGTCCTAAAGACGGCAACAACAATACAAATAAACAAACAAACAATACTAAATAAATATATGAACGAACGAACAAACAAACGAATGAACGAATGGATGAATAGTGATGGAATGCTTCCCTGCAGTTGGTGGCGCAGGACCCTATACCATATTTCAATATACCAGGAATAGAACTGAATACGCGCAGAAATACCCCTTCCATTTTTTTTTTTTTTTCAAAGTGCGTATACCCACTCACGACCCCGTAACCCCACAGCAAGTCATCGCGCCACATGAACGGATGTTGTCGCCAAAAGGCCAACGTACGTATAGGCCATCCACCAAAACACTTTCACATACTATCTCCAGCAACCGCTCGTATAGGAGACCTCGTGCTAACATCGGGACCAGGTCCAACTTTTCTTTTCCTTCTTTTTTTTTTTTTTCTTTCAATGTGCCCCACTTCCCACGCAGGAAGCTGGAGGCTGTGTACGATGGTCGTGAATCGGCCGTCCGCTGGCGAGCTTCCAAGCGTCGTCGACGCTGCAACGGCATCACGATAGACGACGAACGCTCTTAGGGACAATTTCCTCTCCCGCTGCTGCTGTTCTTTATTACACCCTCCGGACGTGTGCTGTGGGCTCTTTTTTTTTTCTCTCTCTCTCTCTCTCTCCTTTTCCTGTGCCGAGTAGCTGCTTCTCTGTTGTGGCCATCACGTTGGCTCGAGGTCGTAGGCCAGAACAACAAGTTCCAGACGTCTGCGTTCTGAAGGAAGGCATCAGCGCAATTAAAGAGAAATTAAGTTTGTCTTGGAAGAGGGCAAGTTCCGCGGCAGACTTGGCAAGGAGTACAGACGAGTTCTGAACAAGTAGGTGTGGCTGAACCGCTGGCGGACGCGACAGTACGTGTGGCTGTCGTTCAGAGATTTGGGAGTGTGACACTCACATCTGGTGGTTTTGGGGCAGGATTTTAGGAAAAAAGATCCAAAGGGAAAAAGAACCATAGGAAAAAAAGAACCACAGGGTAAAAAGATCCACTGGTAGATCTTCTTTCCTCATGGGTCTTTTTGCAGCATGGATCTTCTTTCCCTATCGGGACGTTCGGTTCCAGTTTGGCACGGCGACACTAACGCCGGCTTTCTTCCCTAGTGGAGGGCGGAGGAAAAGGTTTCCAGTATATCCTACATGCGTAGATCACGACGTTGGCGATTTCATACGTCGTCGCTTGAATGCTGTCTTGTGTTCGACCTACCTCTGTGAATATGTACAATGCCTGATGAAATAACTGCAGGAATCTGCGAAATAACTGAAATAAATGCTGGGAGTAACTTATCCTTGCCACCATAGGTGGCACCGATAGCAGTGAGCCAGGGCGCCCCCCTGGGCAGCCGAACAAGCTCATGAATGTTTCTTCCGTGTGACCCCTTTGGAACTTCTATGTGTTGTACAGTTGTAGTTCGTATTGAGACTTTTAGACACTTGTTCCAGCGTTTTCACAGTAATGCGCTCCTTGCGTAATTTTTTTTTCCTGCTAAGAACAATGTAGTACCTATAATAAACTGCATGGTTTGCATTTGTCCCTGCTTATTTCGTGGATTCTTAACAATCAATATTTTTTAAATTAGTAAATAATGAGAATGAGTAATAATATTCTTAACACGTAAACTGCAATGAAGATTTTATTTGGATCGCCTGTCGGGGGGGCTAATACTGCCAACAAGCCATCTGCTGTCACGGGCCATATCTGAAATCCAGGGATTTAGGAATTTTTCCTGGTGAATCCCGGGATGGAATTCTGGGATTGATGTAGAACCGAGACAGCACCCATACGGCAGCCTTTGAGTAGTAGCTCTGATTATTTCTGCGTGCGTTTCGTCTCTCTCTCTTCGGCGCTCTGCCTCTGCATGTCAATAAAACATTCCTCATAACTTAAAGTTTTCCCTCCTGTTTTAGTATGCGACGCTTTTTAACCTAAAAAAACGCGACTAATTTTAGTCGCAGTCTCTGCACACATCGCTCAGGATTTATTTCATGCTGGCACCAAAGACCAAAACAAGCTCTGGCTTCCAAAACTGAATGATTGAAATATCAAAACCTATTAAACAACAAAAGGAGAGTGCTCCCGACTACACTTCATGGTAAAGATAAACTGACTTTCGAAACTCATATACTTTGTTCCCCAAACGAGTTGTTCACATGAGAGAACCGATGTTCTGAGGCTGGAACAACATAGAAGGGACAAATACATACAAAGCCTCAATTTGCCTAAGAAATTAACGATGAAAGATGAAAGTCACTGAAAAGGTTAGCCAGCTGTAGGAGTCGAACCCACATCTTCACGTTCTTGTAAAGGAGTTGTTTGTGAAGAGCTTTCGTAGAAGTTTTCAGAAACTTGCCATGCCTCCTAACTTAAAGTGTCCAGTCCATCTTAGGCACGCAAAACAATACCCTGCTTGAATCGCCTAAATGTCTGAGAGGTCGCTAGGCTACACACTTCGTTTGTCTACTGATCGTGGAAAACTAAACCGACGCCACCGGCACCCAGCAATTCTGTTTTTTATTTCTTCTTCTTTTGCGCTGTTGTTTACGTGCACGCCCCTATAAAGCAGTTCAAACAACGAGAACAACAACATTATTTAATGATGATGATTATGATGATAGGGGAGTTCAATCGCCAGTTCGACACCGCCGACACCCCTCAAAAGAGCAGAGCAATGCACGCATCTCCGGCGCGGGTGTCACAGGCGTTCACACATCGATGCCCGCTCGCCGACACCACGCAAGTATATAAGGAAATATGCGCACGCTATTGGAGTGTTTGGAGGTACTAAGGGCAAGGAATTATCATTCAAAACGAGCGCTAGAAATTACACAACTCGCTGTAGAACTGTTCCACGGTTCTACGCCGCGACTGCATAAACAGTAGGTTTCCCGGGATTTTTTCGAGGAAATTCCGGGATTTCTGGACTCGAATAATAAGCCGGGATGTCGGGATATTCCGGATACCAACACAATTCACGTCTGATAGACAATCCATCACGTCAGTCGAAGCGATCCCTATTACCAGCAGTACGTGGCACAACGACATCAGCTAAACTGAATGCCGGTTAGCGCAATAGGAACAATCCGGGGTAGTTGGTACAGGTTCATGATGACGAATAGCAGCAAGAAGACAAGGACAGGGTAGACGTAGACAGGAAAACTGCAGAAAGGACCACTGCAGTTGTCCTGTCTGCTTCTACCCTGTCAGAGTTGAAAATAGACTGAGAGTTCTTCTTTTTTTTCTTTTTTTTTGTGTGTGTGTGAACTTTTCTTCCATTTTTCAACACATTGTGATAACACAACATTTGGCTCTCACTTCTGCCCAGCCGTGTATGTGGCGCGCAAGTTGCAATACATTTTCAATATTTCACTATTAAAAAAAGCAGTAGAAAATTCACTTTTCCTCTCTCATCCGTTGCGGACATTTTTGCGACTCATGTTCATGCATGTGTATTAGCCGAGGTAAAAATCTTCGTGGCTGACAAGCCCTTCTCAACGGTTGAACACGATCGACGCTTCTTTTCGGCCGGATTACACACGCGCGCACTTCCTCCTTTAGATCTTCTTTCCCTATGGATGTTTCTTCCGTGTGGATCTTCTTTCCCTTTGGATCTTTTTTCCCTCCGTCATGTGACCCCGTTGGGTGATCTTTCTCGATGGATCTCTTTTTTTTTTTCTTTTGCCGTTGGATCTTTCTTCCACAACCGTTTGGCAGGCATTTTGTGGGAATGTTGCGATATCGTTTGGGGAGGTGTTTCGGGGCGTGGGTGGTACTAAAATCCCCCACTGTCCTTTCACTTGTAGTTCATCTATAACAGAAACGTCTCACGAAATGAATTTTAGGAACAAGAACAATTGGTGGTGTTCCAACGTCTGCGCAAGATGTTCCAGAGTGTGTGGGACAGGCATCTATCTGGCCATCGTTGTTTCTGTGTCTCCTTTTGCTGTATTGCTGTGATAGAAGTTTCTGTTCCTTAGGGTTTCATACAACCAGAGCCATCTTTACCCTTTCGAAGCCTGACAGCATGGGAAAGGATAAAATGATTTCTGCAAAGGTGTGACTTCCAGCGAAATCCTTTTTTCAAACGGGTACTGCAGTCTGTATAAAAAGACTCTACTCCGTTTGGACCGTAGTTATCGTACCCTCATGCGACCGAGGAGTCAGACGATGTCCGCCAACTCTCAGGGCATTGTGGGAAATCTGAAAGACGCTACAGTGAGATGTGTGTTATAGGATTTTCCTTTTTCTAAACGGGGAAAAAAAGAAAGAACCAATCATTTGCGACCCCAGTTTGGCACCTCCCAACGATAAATTTTATTCCTAGAGCCAGTGGGCACGAAGTTCCCAAGGCGACCTGCAGCACCTGCAATACTCCCAGACAAATACAGGGTGAGCCAAGATAAACTTTGGGGTTCGTAACGGAGATAAAACAAATAGAAACAGTATCGGGAATCTAAAGTAGATGTTAGAGGACGTATTGTGCCCCAAAATTTTATGTCGATACTGTCACTTCGTCTGTCTTTCTGCAGATAAATCGTGAAAAAAAAGAAAAAAAAAACGCCGCTGTCTAACATTTCCCAATCGGCTATACCTCTGTTTTTGAGCTCCTTCCGTCAGATGGCGAGACGGTCAAACGCGGCGTTGCAGACAATATCGAAACCATGTGAACAAGTGGAACTGAATGCAAAGTAGTCCTCTGCAATG